>NC_091990.1:43844346-44151120 GCF_044704955.1 Pristiophorus japonicus
TGGAATTATTACCAGATTATCAGCGACTATTGAAGAAGAAATTCTATAGCTATTATTCCACCGAATGTAAATATGAATTCCAGGACTTAGGGCGAAATAGGCTGTGATGCTGAACTTAATTACTTACTGGACACGATAAACCTGATGCCCAACTTTCCCTTTAAGGCACCTGTTTCGGAAATATTTACAGCTAACTGAACAGGAATGAACAAGTACAGTGTAGTGGAATTCACAACACGGATTTCAAGGCAACAATCTGTTTACAATAGATTATTAGAATTCTTTTTTGACGAGTCTGAAACTGACCATGGAAAGAAATGTGCGTCTGGTTAGTTTCCTGGGGCCGAAATTTGGCCTTCCATTTTTTTCCGCGCACCTCCAAGCCCCCTGCTGACTTTTTACCTCAGAAGCAGCGTCGACAAAACTCCCTGCGATCATGGCCGATTCTCGGGCCATCTGTGGAGCTGGCGTGGCGTATAATGAAGAGGGGGGGGGCGGAGCTCGGTTCCGACGCTGAAAACAGTGCCGGGACCTCTGCACATGTGTGCTAGAGCCTGCACGCATGTGCAGCAGCTTCTGGCAGGCCGAATCTGTGAGTGCGCGCTGCAAGCTGTGTGGGAGGGGCCAAAGCACGCCGTCCCTAGCCCTGGTCGAATGGGCTCCCTCATTGGCAGCCTGCTGCGTTCCCGAAGGAAAGAGATCTATTTTTTATTTACTGATTGATTTTGCTTCTTTAGGTGCAGGGTTCCTTCTATTTTTTTTATTTGTGATTTATTGATTGCTTATTACTTTTTGTGCTTTGTTTGGTGCTTGGTTGTGCTTTAAATGTAGTTACTTGCGCCGATTCCTCAACTGCAAGTAAGGTCTTTCTGTGAGGACAAAAGTGGACACATACGCTGTCCTAAGTTAGTTTAGTACAACTTTTTTCTGGCCAAATTGGCATAAATGGTGTAAGTGGCTGGGAACGCCCTCTTTTGAAAAAAAAACTGACCTAACAAAAAACCTAACTAACTCACTTACACTGGCGCAAATTAAATGGCCATATTTGCAACTAAAACGATACACCAGAAAAATCAAGTCACACCAAAAAAAATGGTGCAACTCATGGGGAAATTTGGGCCCCTGATGTGGTGCCTTTCAGTCATTCTCAACAAGGTTAATTACAATGCGAGGACTAAATTGAATGATTTTTGAAACTTTCTTAATTTACTTTATTGCTCGCATGCAGACATGGCCAGGCTGTGCCAAATGGCCATTTTCCATGTGTAGCTTCTGTCTACTTATGTGCTGAGTAAAAAGAATGGGAGGGAGGTTTTGCTCCAGGTAAAATCTCGCTACTTATACTTATCACGTACAATTTAAAAATTTGCTGCTTTTCACAATGAAAAATTGACCATGATTGACAGACATAAAATAGCAAAATGAACCCTCTTAAAAAAATATATCTCCAAAAAAAATAAAAATAAAATCCTTGGAAGAAGCCATGGTATTTTTTAAAGTATTGCTTTTAAACTTTTTTGAAGTTACATATAAATAGACAGATAGCTAGACAAGCTAACTGGAAAGAGAGAGTCAAATAGAAAGAAATATAGAAAAAAAATCTCATATGGTTGTAAGTGTATTGCATTAGAGATCTGTTATTGCCATCCGGATTACTCACAATTTATAAGGAACAATCATAATTGGCTCAGTGACAGGAAGTAATGGGTAATGGTCAACGGGTGTTTTTGTGACTGGAAGGCTGTTTCCAATGGCGTTCCACAGAGCTCAGTACTAGGTCCCTTGCTTTTTGTGGTATATATCAATGATTTAGACTACAATGTAGGGGCCATGATTAAGAAGTTTGCAGATAATACAAAAAGTGGTCGTGTGGCTGAAGAAAACTGTAGATTGCAAGAAGGTATCAATGGACTGGGCAGGCGGGCAGAAAAATAGCAAATGGAATTAAATCCAGAGAAGTGTGAGGTAATGCATTTGGTGAGGGCTAGCAAGGCAAAGGAATACACAATAAATTATCGGATACTGAGAAGTGTAGAACAACAGAGGGACCTTGGAGTGCATATCTACAGATCCCTTCCCTGAAGGTAGCAGGACAGGTAGATAAGACTGTTAAGAAGTAATACGGGATACTTTCCTTTATTAGCTGAGGCAGAGAATACAAGAGCAGGGAGGTTATGCTAGAATGTATAAAATACCAGTTAGGCCAAAGCTAGAGTACTGTGTACAGTTCTGGTCACCACATTCCAGGAAAAATGTGATCACATTAGAGAGGATACAGAGGAGATTTACGAGGATGTTGCCTGGACTGGAGAATTTTAGCTATGAGGAAAGATTGGATAGGCTGGGGCTGTTTTCTTTGGAATAGAGGAGGCTTAGGGGAGATTTAATTGAGGTGTATAAAATTATGAGGAGCCTAGATAGTGTGGCTAGGAAGGACCTATTCCCCTCAGCAGAGAGGTCAAAGACCAGGGGACATACTTTTAAAGTAAATGGTAGAAGGATTAGAGGAGAGCGGTGGAGAAAATTTTTCACCCAGAGGTTGGTGAGGGTCTTGCACTTACTACCTGAAAGGGTGGTAGAGGCAAAAAGCTCACCACATTCAAAAAGTAACCCACAAGGCTACGGACCAAGAACTGGAAATTGGGATAAGACTGGATAGCTCTTTTTCGGCCAGCACTGACACGATGGGCCGAATGGCCTCCTTCTGTGTCATAAATTTCTCGGATTCTATAAACCACGACTCCACATGACATTCTATTTCTAACATTCGTGATCGATTTTGAACTGAAAATACAGCATATTTATAGATATTTTTCGTTGTTGACTTAACGTCATTCATGTTTTTGCCAAACTCAAATCCACACAGGGCCAAGAAAGCACCATAGTTTCATCCCAAAATGCTGTGAAGAACAAGACTGCCACCAAACTACGAAGAATCCAAGGCATTATTGCTTTATGTATTTTTACAGTAAATATTTAAATTCAGGAACTATCTGCTTAACCTGTGAATTAGGAGGCTCATCTTCATGCATAGTAAATATGAACAGCCCAGGCTAAAGTATTCATATAAGTCATATATGTATTAATGATAAATCATTGTCCCCAAAAAGGGATCCTTGAATATGAGGTTTTCATGTTAACATAGGGAATCCAAACTATCTTCTGAGGGAGTGCACGGTGAACACAAATGGGAAAAAAAATAGATTTCCACAAACTACTCATTTTAAGACTCATCAGTTTAAACAGGCAAGACATGAAATTAGCTGCTGTAAAGAGGGTAAAATTTAAAAGGGACTGACTATTTGTGCTGTATTTATTAAACCGGAAGTGCAGCCCCGAACCTGAATCATTCCCACCACGTTACCCGTTGAGCCCCCAACCGAGCGGCCTCGACCCGAGCAGCCCCGAGCGCTGAGCCAGCCCGACATGGCAGGTGGCTGTGAGGGAAAAACATGGAAACATAGAAAGATAGGTGCAGGAGTAGGCCATTCGGGTGAAGAGAGCGAGAGAGCGAGAGAGCCTGGGGGGTGGGAGGGAGAGAGAGCCTGGGGGGGGGAGAGAGAGAGAATCTGGGGGGAGAGAGAGAGAGAATCTGGGGGGAGAGAGAGAGAGAGCCTGGGGGGAGAGAGAGAGTGCCTGGGTGGAGAGAGAGAGTGAGCCTGGGGGGAGAGAGAGTGTATCTGGGGGGGAGGGAGAGTGTGTCTGCGGGGGAGGGAGAGTCTGGGGGGAGGGAGAGTCTGGGGGGAGAGAGAGTGCCTGGGTGGAGAGAGAGAGTGAGCCTGGGGGGAGAGAGAGAGTTTGGGGGAGAGCGAGAGAGTCTGGGGGGCGGGAGAGAGAGAGTTTGGGGGGAGAGAGAGAGAGAGTCTGGGGGGGGGAGAGAGAGAGAGTCTGGGGGGGGAAGAGAATCGAGGGGTGGGGAGAGAGAGTCTAGGGGGAGAGAGAGAGAGAGTGTCTGGGGGGCAGAGAGAGTCTGGGGGGAGAGAGAGAGAGTCTGTTTGGGGGCGGGAGAGGGAAAGAGAGAGAGAGAGAGAGAGGTGGGGGAGGAGAGAGTGAGAGAGCCTGAGTGGGGCAGAGAGAGTCTGGGGTGGGAGGGAGAGAGAGAGCCTTGGAGGGGAGGGGGGGGTTAGAGAGAGACACGGATGGAGGCGAGAGGGGGAATTCAGGGCAGATGTATCACGTTCTTACAGCCCCCTGCAAGGGATATCGTTGGATTGGATGAAATCCAGAAGTCACAACACTGTCACTATTCACTTCATAACCAATAAACCTGTTAACAATCCGTACACAATGCTCCATCTATGGTGAGGGGTGGGGGGGGTAAGGTCCTGCACTTGCACTGGGGCAAGGAACCTTGGCTGGGGGAGTCAGCACTTTTTGCTGGAGTAAGACACCGGTTGGGAGAGGGATGCACTTGCTCTGGGATATGGGACTTCGGCAGCACTTGCACTGGGGGGCAAGGGACTTTGGCGGGGATAAACAGCGCTTGGGCTGGGGTAAAAGACTTTGGCTGGCTTCTGGGGAGATCTATCCTCTGTGGCTTCTGGAAGTCAAACTGAATCGAGTTGCAATTTGCGAAGTCAGTGAGAACTTGGGACGGACAGTTCCAATTACACATTCCAGAAAAACTTCAGGGTGTGGGTTATCCTCCAAGGGGACCAATCAAAGACAATGGGCGGCCATTTTTACAGTACAAATAAACGAGTCCAATTTAAAAAGGGTCACTTAATGAATAAGAATGGCAGATGACTCATTTAACTCGTAAATCTAGAAATTTTCATCCAAAAAGCACTTTTTCCTCAGTGAATAATTTATTTAAAAATGCCAATTAGATTTAATGAGCTAAGAGCCTGGAACTATGTTGCTTAGGAACCACTTGCAAGCATTAAAAACTATTAAGCAGTCATATTGTAACTGTAATTTAATCACTAGTTCCTGGATGTCACAAGCCATTAACAGTATTCTGAAAAAAACATACTTTTCCAACACATTTTTCCCATATATTCACCCTCTGTGCCCACAGAATGAAAACACATCAGGCATGAAAACAATAAATGATGATATCTTGCTACATATTTGCTCATTAACTCACACATGCCACTTCCCACAAAGGGCCCCAAACTTTGAAAACCATTAGATTGAGGATGCTTGCTGTGTCCCTATACACGATGTACACATCCTGTCAGTTTAATTTGATACACTGTTGTGCCCATTCAAAAATTACTACAAACCAGAACTTGCTTTGCCCTACTCTCGTTGCCTTGTTCCCTTGTTTACCTTTCTGTATATCCTAAGGAAGGATATACTTGCCATAGAGGGAGTGCAACAAAGGTTCACCAGACTGATTCCTGGGATGGGGGGATTGTCCTATGAGGAGAGATTGATTAGACTATGCCTATATTCTCCAGAGTTTAGAAGAATGAGAGGTGATTTCATTGAAACATACAAAGTTCTTACAGGGCTAGACAAGGTAGATGTTTCCTCTGGCTGGGGAGTCTCGAACCAGGGGTCACAGTCTCAGAATAAGGGGTCGGCCATTTAGGACTGAGATGAGGAGAAACTTCTTCACTCAGAAGGTGGTGAATCTTTGGAATTCTCTACCCCAGAGGGCTGTGGATCAGTCTTTGAGTATATTCAAGCCAGA
This sequence comes from Pristiophorus japonicus, assembly GCF_044704955.1. Classification (NCBI taxonomy): domain Eukaryota; kingdom Metazoa; phylum Chordata; class Chondrichthyes; family Pristiophoridae; genus Pristiophorus; species Pristiophorus japonicus. Next base: position 43,849,988 of record NC_091990.1, read on the forward strand.
GATCGATATCTTTTTGAATATTAAGGGAATCAAGGGATATGGGGACAGTGCAGGAAAGTAGAGTTGACGTAGAAGATCAGTCATGATCTTATTGAATAACGGAGCAGATTCCAGGGGCCGAATGGCCTACTCCTGCTCTTAATTCTTATGTTCTTATATGTATACAGGTCTCATTATTCAACAAGCACAACCAGAAGACCACCAGTGACCACTAAACCTTAGTCTACATCTTGCGGAGTGGCTTGGGAGAAACAGTGAGGGGGGGGGGGGGGGGGGGAAACTACACATCTATCCAACTGAAAGAGTGTGGGAGCTGGGAGGAGTTACTAAACTTGATAATGCAAGAGAGCTGGGAGGAGTTATACAACCCAACAGCCACGAGAGGTGGGAGAACTGAGCAAGATATAGGGCCTGAAATTGCGGTCCCCCCAATGGCATACTTTCAGAGTACGCTGTGGTAATCCAGTTCAAAGTACCCACAACTTCTGGCTTTCCACATGTACTGTGCATGTGCGAAATCTGGAACTTGCGATCTGTCAAGGTATGCCTTGACACATCATCCGAACCGCCTGTAAAATGAGTATCGCTGGCGCAGAGTTGGGCTATTTGACCAACAACTTCACAGCAATTGCCCACAAAACTCCTATGACTGATAAAAGCTGGCAGAGGGCCTGCTTTCAACAGTGTAAGAGTATATTTAAGCTTTAAATTAAACATTTAAAAATCAAAAGTGATGCACATACACTTTAAATTAGTTTATGCAAATTTTAGCCTGGATTAAGAATTAAGTTTGAAATTCAGTTTGTTTATATTTATTAGAATTGTATAAATTGTTTAATTATTTGGGGGAGGACTCCATTGCATATCATTAGGGGATTCCTTCGTAAATGATTTCAATGGAATCCTCCTTTGTGATTAGAGGACCGGGACCACATGATCCCGGGGACGCTTCTGAACCGCCTGCATCCCTGGGATCTGTGGGCCTTTACGCTACCGTCCGCCTGTTGGCCTGAGACCGCAACTCTCCTCAAACTGGACGCCTGGTGGTAGTTTCGGATTGGTTTCACGGGTCGATGCGTACTTCAGAGGTACGCTTCGGACCACAATTTTTTGCCCAATATGATTAAACTGGGAAGCTCAGTGATTGCATTTCTGACTGCATGCAGATCACACTACCTTTTATCCACAAAGAGACAGCTGGATTTTCCTGGGTCCCACTCGCACGTTGCGGAGGAGCCTGGGAGACGGCAGGAAACCTGGAAGTTCGGGTTTCCTGGCACACTGTAGAGCTTTAACTCCACAGCTCGCGTGTGACTTGAAGGGCAGGTTCCCCGCCTAGAAGTCAGTCTTATTGACAGGCTGACTTCCAGTCATGCGGGGCCGCAGACCAGAACATCGCAGAACCAGGGGTAAGTGCTGGGCACAGGATGGTGGGGGGAGTGGTTCAAAGCCGTGGAGGGGAGAATTCCTGAGCTCCTACGGTCAGTGGTGACAAACTCAAAGAAAGCTGTAACTTATCTAAATGCAGGGAATAAAAATGAGAAACAAAGGAGCCAAAATTCCCCTGCTCTGCGATTCCAATTAGCATGCCCGAACCTGTCCCAAAAGGAAGTGGAGCGCGCGACATTGCACTCCACTTCCTGTGAGGGGCGGTAACCGGAATTTCACGGCCGGGGATAATGCAGGAAAGTGGGGTTGAGGTAGAAGATGAGACATGATCTCATTGAATGGCAGAGTAGGTTCGAGGGGCCGAATGGCCTACCCCTGCTCCTAATTCTTATGTTCTTAGGAAGTCTCGCTTCATCTCGGTTACTGCCCCCAAATGAGGCGAAACAGAATTTTTCCCCCAAAAGGTCAGGAGCAACCTACAGTGTGAGCAAACGGAGAATATCTAAATGGCTCTCCCTACTTTTTGATGTGGGACAGGAAAATCTTCCTCCTCCACCACAAGCGCTCAATTTGTATTGAATTATTCATCGATGGACTGAAAGAGTGCATCATCATTACCCCTTAAATTACTGGCAGTGTGAGCTATCAGAGGATCATGGTGATGAGAGTCAGCCAATATTAACTTTGTTTACAAGAATCGCACTGCATATATTTGAGATTTTCTCAAAATAAAACTGCAATAAGGTGGAGCTGTCTCCTGCCGTGTGTTTAATGACGAGCAAGCAGGTATTTAAAGAGCTAGAAAAAGGGGAAGTATTTTGATGGTGTAGAAAAATCATCTCAGTTAAAACAGCATGAACACACCTTGCTAAGCAAATGGGATTATTTTAATATCAGTGACGCAAAAAAGTAACAAGGACTTTGGTGGTTAACCAAAGTGCCTTTAGGTTGGCATAAACCCATTCATCTTTTTCATTATTTTTGCATGTTCTACAAATAAACATCAATATGCCCATTTTGCGTCTCTCCTGATTTTTATTTCCATTGTATCGAGAGATAAAACGGGCTGCTGAATCGCTATCACCCGTTTTACACAATCACTCAAAATCTATTTTGTCTTCATTGAATTTTTGCATATCGCTATTCATTTGATGGAAATTCGATTCGCTTGTTGAACATATCCAAGCTAATTTGTGGGCAAATTCAGTGCAGGTGCAACAGTGGGATTTGGTAGCCAGATTATTGGCAACTCCATAGCAACCTATAGCCAAGGTCCTCTCAAGAACTACAAGGGAAGGGCTGTACAGTTAGAGGTGAGCTTCCAGTTTGCATTTGGGAAAGCAGGTTGGAGCACTTGCCAATGTTCCCTATAGGCTGCACTATGTTCTGTGCAGCCGGTTTCTTTCAATGCATGGTCTCTTTAAATTTTTGTGACTGTGCGGTATTTCCAATGTGAAGGCTTGGAAGCAAACTGCGTGGGACCTAGCAGCTTACTGCATGGACGTGCACACATGCAGTTTCAAGAGAACATTAGCGCTTGCCTACAGCACAGAATTTCTTTTTTGCATACTTGACTTGAGATTAAACAATCTGAGTGGAGGCCACAATACAGCAAACTACACAGGCTCTGTTCAAAATGTCGCACTCATTGCACACTCTCTTAAGTTTCTGCGACATGGATGCCTTGTACCACAGCCGATTTAGCAATTTTGAAGATCGCTAGGTCTGGCCTATATTTTAGCCACATGTTTTTAACTGATACACCATCCAATCTCCCATGTACCTTCTTCCTGCCTCTCATACCCACTAACCATAGCTGTTCACTGTTAGCAACGAGCATCCCAATGATTTTTGGAATCTGACTGGCAACACTTACTAAAATTGCTCAATTCATACCACTTTGGACACCACGGGGCCGAAATTCAGCCTACCGATAAGGCCCGTTACCACTGGAAATGTCGAATGGCTGCCACTCGCGAAATTCTCCCTGGTTGTTTCTCCGGCTGTCTCCACTTCCGCCACGCTGCTGCCGAACCCTCCAAAGTGCGTCATCAAAGTGCGCACCGCCGATATCCCGCAAGCAAAATTCACCGTAGAAAATCTTCCAGCCTCCGCGCGGTGCCTCCGACAGTTTTTTCTGCAGGTGCACAGTGTGTAAAATGGAGGTGCGGCCGCCATTAAAGGGGAGGGCGCACTACCGTGGTCGCCATCTTTTTTTTTTGTCGGCTGACTGCCAGGTCAGCCCAACAATTATTCCCCCGGGTTCAGCCGGGCCACCAACAGGCAGCCTGGCACCCCCTCTTGGATGCTGGGCCACTGGTCCGGCAGAAACCTTCCCTGGTGGCCTAGTGGACCGAATTTAAAGAATCTCAGAGCTCACAGCGGCCCTCCCCTTAAAGCGTTGATGACTGACAGCGGCGGAGAATCTGTCCTGCCTCCACTTCTGCCCCCATTATGACCGACTTCCGCCCCGCTCGAAAAAAGACAACAAAGAGCAGAATTTCACAAGATGGGCCGCGCATCCATTGCGGTGGCCAAAACACAACAAAAACGGTAGGTGCGACCCATTTACATAAGAACATAAAAAATAGGAGCAGGTGTAGGCCATACGGCCCCTCGAGCCTGCTGCAACATTTAATAAGATCATGGCTGATCTGATCATAGACTCAGGTCCACTTCTTCGTCCGCTCCCCATAACCCCTTATTCCCTTATCGGTCTCTCTCTGTCTTCAATTTATTCAATGACTCAGCTTCCACAGCTCTCTGAGGCAGCGAATTCGACAAATTTACAACCCTCTGAGAGAAGAAATTACTCCTCATCTCAGTTTAAATGGGCAGCCCCCTCTTCTAAGATTATGCCTCCTAGTTCTAGTCTCCCCCATCAGTGGAAACATTCTCTCTGCATCCACCTTGTCACGCCCCCTCATAATCTCATACGTTTCGATAAGATCAGCTCTCATTCTTCTGAATTCCAATGAGTAGAGGCCCAACCTACTCAACCTTTCCTCATAAGTCAACTCCCTCATCCCCATAATCAACCTAGTGAACCTTCTCTGAACTGCCTCCAAAGCAAGTATATCCTTTCTTAAATATAGAAACCAAAACTGTACACAGTATTCCAGTTGTGGCCTCACAAATACTCTGTATAACTGTAGCAAGACTTCCCTGCTTTTATACTCCATCCCCTTTGCAATAAAGGCCAAGATTCCATTGGCCTTCCTGATCACTTCCGGCGGGGGTGAATTTTGGCCCCCACTGCTCACCATTTTAGGTGAATGGATGGAACAGGCATTGTGACAGATTACTACCTAAAATAGCTTCCAGTCTTAAAGAAATCTAAATGTCAGAGTCAGTAGTTATCAAAAATAAATATTTGAATCCATTTTCCAAGTTGAAATTTAGATTTGGCTATCCAAACTGACTCGTGGACAAATTCAGTGCAGCTGCAACAGTGGATTTGGTAGCCGGTTTATTGGCAACTCCATAACAACCAATAGCCAAGTTCATCTCCAGAACTACACCAGGGGAAGGGCCGTACAGTTAGAGGTTAGCTTCTGGGTTGGATTTGGGAAAGCAGGTTGGTGTGCTCGTCTACATCACAGAAAATTAAAGGTCAGTAGGACCTAATCCAGCAGCCAGTAGATTATATTTCAGACTGTAAAAATTATATATGAAATGTGGAAATGTTCCATCATCCTTTTGAAATTATAGATGGCTAGTTATTGTACCTTTAATTAACTTTCAGTCTACATGCACACACAAAAAAGCAGTGTGTTAAATGGTAACTTCTTCAGTAAGATTTTGCATGTCGTCATTGGGTCATACAAATTGTTGATGTCAGAAGAAAGGTTACTGTCAATGAAGGTTATGTGGACCGCTAAAATTTCGACCAGACATTTCTCTGGCAAGCTCTGCATTAATTTCCACTCCATAACTCTCTGCTCTCCTGACTTTCATTTAACCTTTATCTCTAACTTTCTCTCCACATACTTGAGCCTTTGAGAAACATCCAGCAGACACCATCTAAGGCAGCCAGGTTGAGAGAAACAGTTTGGGTTGCTGAAATAAGAGCTATATATCTACAATTTGTAGATGGTAAAACTACAGGTCTATGAGGAAACTAGTGCCATCTAGGGAGTACCAGCTTGATTCCTTAATTACCACACATCTGCTGGATGCCACATGTTCGTATACAGCAACAAAAAATAAAACTTAATTAAAAGGAAAGTAAATTTGTCACGACATAACTCACCGTATTTATTTAACTATTTCAAGGTTAACAATAACTAGTTTGCAAACACAGTTGATGATTTTGTTGATGATCCCTGCTGCATGTTTAATGGGTGTACTGAAATCCATCTGTTACTTCGGTAGTGAGAAGAGGCATGTGTAGGATTATGGTGTGCAGAAATTCCCAACATTGAGCCCATGCTCTTTGAGTTAGCTTAACTCATTTTGGCACGATAAAATCAGCCTCAGTACAGCTGGACTAGTGAGAGAGCAAACTCAGCCAGACACCTGTTCCAGATCAGTGGTCCCCACTGGGGTGGGGGTTTCATGTGAGTGAGTGAGTGAGTGAGTGAGTGAGTGAGAGTGTGTGTGTGTGTGTGTGTGTGTGTGTTGTGTGCATATGTGGGAGTTTTGTGTACGTGTGTACCCTTGTCACATATATAGAATTACATAGAATATACACTACAGAAACAGGCCATTCGGCCCAACTAATCTGGTGTTACCACGCCACATGAGTCACCTCCCATTCCATCTACCTCATCTCTGCATTTCCGCATATCCTTCTATTCCCTTTTCTCTCATGGACTCATCTGGTTTCCTTTTGAAAGTATCTGAACTATTCGCCTCAACCACTTCCTGTGATAGCGGGTTCAACATTGTAAACGATCTCTGAGTAAAGGAATTTCTTCTTATTTCCCAATTGGATTTATTAGTAATGATCTTGTGTTTATGGCCAATGTCCCACCTCAGGTGCATGGTCATATGGCCACACATGGATTGCGAGGCGCATGGTCACATGGCCCACATTGATTGCGAGGTGCGTGGTCACATGACCCACATTGATTGCGAGGTGCATGGTCACATGGCCACACATTGATTGCGAGGCGCGTGGTCACATGGCCACACATTGATTGCGAGGCGCATGGTCACATGGCCACACATTGATTGCGAGGTGTGTGGTCACATGGCCACACATCGATTGCGAGGCGCATGATCACATTGCCCACATTGATTGTGAGGCATGTGGTCACACGGCCACACATTGATTGCGAGGTGCGTAGTCACATGGGCCACATTAATTGTGAGGCACGTGGTCACATGGCCCACATTGATTGCGAGGAACGTGGTCACATGGCCCACATTGATTGTGAGGCACGTGGTCACATGGCCCACATTGATTGCGAGCAGCGTGGTCACATGGCCCACATTGATTGCGAGGCGCGTGGTCACATGGTCACACATTGATTGCGAGCAGCGTGGTCACATGGCCCACATTGATTGTGAGGTGTGTGGTCAAATGGCCCACATCGATTGCGAGGTGTGTGGTCACATGGCCCACATCGATTGCGAGGTGCGTGGTCACATGGCCCACATTGATTGTGAGGCACGTGGTCACATGGCCCACATTGATTGCGAGCAGCGTGGTCACATGGCCCACATTGATTGCGAGGAACATGGTCACATGGCCCACATTGATTGTGAGGCACGTGGTCACATGGCCCACATTGATTGCGAGGCGCGTGGTCACATGGTCACACATTGATTGCGAGCAGCGTGGTTACATGGTCCACATTGATTGTGAGGTGTGTGGTCAAATGGCCCACATCGATTGCGAGGTGTGTGGTCACATGGCCCACATCGATTGCGAGGTGCGTGGTCACATGGCCCACATTGATTGTGAGGTGCGTGGTCACATGGCCCACATTGATTGTGAGGTGTGTGGTCAAATGGCCCACATCGATTGCGAGGTGCGTGGTCACATGGCCACACATTAATTGCGAGGTGCGTGGTCACATGGCCCACATTGATTGTGAGGCGTGTGGTCACATGGCCCACATTGATTGCGAGGTGCATGGTCACATGGCCACACATTGATTGCGAGGAACATGTCACATGACCACACATTGATTGCGAGGCGCGTGGTCACATGGCCACACATTGATTGCGAGGTGCGTGGTCACATGGCCGCACATTGATTGCGAGGTTCCACATATGCCACTCGTCTGCCGCTGCCGCTGGAAGATATGCCACGCATGGTGCCCGCTCAGGGAAAAGAGGGAACACTGTTTATAGCCCCTTGTTTTGGATTCTCCCACAAAAAGAGATATTGGATTTATATAGTGCCTTTCATGACCACTGGAAGTCTCAAAGCATTTTGCAGCCAATAAAGTACTTTTTGGAGTGTAGTCACTGTTGTAGTCACAAGTGGAAATATTCTCTCCACATTTACCCTATCTAATCCATTCATAATTTTAAAGACCTCTATCAGGTCACCGAAAGAAAAAAACCTCAACCAGTTCAATCTTTCTGGGATGACGACAATTTGATGGCCGGTTATGTTGGCCTTGATGGTTAAGTGGTATGCCACCAGTCACTATTATGGTTCACATATGAAGACTTCATCTTCACTTATCATATAATTATCATTTTATTTTCCAGTTTTTATTTCTTTATTTAAACATTGTTTGATGTTGTGGCTATTGTTTCTAATATTTTTTTTGAATAATCCAGCAAATCTGTGGTGCTGTTCATAATAAGTCAGATAATATGCTGTTTGATAAGGACAAGAGCATGATGCCCTGCAATGCACAGTGCATTATTCTGTTGACGTGCATATGTGTATAAAGACCACTTTAAGGCCACAGGGGAGGCAATTGCTGTGCTCTGCTCTGGTCATATAGATGCTGACTATTCTTAGCTGATCCTCATGTGAGCTAAAGGTCAGACTGGTTTTCTCTCTTCCTTTTTGTACATTTTATAAAATGGCATGAATTTGCATGTGCGATAGCTGAAACGTGGCATGTGTCTCAAAACTGTTCTATTTTACCTCCCGTGGCATTGCTCAAGGTAGATCAGATTATATTCCGTTTGGAACTCGCTACCCCAAGAAGTAGTTGAGGTGAATAACATTGATCCATTTAAGGGAAAACAAGATGAAAACTTGAGGGTGAAATGAATACAAGATTATGTTCATAGGATTAGACGAAGTGAGTGGGAGGAGGCTCGTGTGGAGTACCAACACCGGCATGGACCAGTTGGGCGAATGGTCTGTTTCTGTGCTGTACACTCAATGCAATTCTATGCGAGGCGGCAATATTACTCCATGTGATGCACAATGCATTATTCAGCTGTGAAATTTTATGGGCACAGATTTTCTGGACATTTTAGGCCTAGAAGTTGTTTTGACCGGCTGGAAATTCCCAGCATTTTGCCTTGTTGAAATGTGCAACTCTGGTTCCAGGCTACAGGTCGAGGAGATAGCTTACGTGGACAAAACTAGTTCGCGAACATTTCCAACTGTAAATAAGCAATTTAAGTTTGGTTGTATTTTCTTTCCAGAATATTGAAATTTCTAATGTATTTTTTAAAATTATAAATGTTATTTCTAGCTATATACACTCAGCTGAGTGCAGAAAGTGAGTGATTTGATGGGTCAGTTTTGGGATACTTTCTAATTAGCTTTAAATAGAAAATTGAGGACTTTGCTCCTTTTTCTGGTGGTTCCTTATTTCTCATTGGAACTTTTATGTTCAGGTATAGTCAATTAGACGTTTAGTAACGTAACAGAGAAGGATTTATTTTAGCCAATCATTACATTCTGCTCTATGGATAGGTAATACTTTGAGCTGAAATCAGGATGCAAGGTGCTATAATTAGTCCTTGACCATGCTGAAGTTTATCAGCCAGGCGTCTTGCTTCTGATTACTAATCCGATACCGGCCTACCATAACTAAAGTATTGGACGTAGCTGTGTGGCCCCCACCGTTCCCTGGTTGAATAGCCTGCAGACATTTATTGTGTTCCAGCCCTGTATCCTAGCGTGCACACTACTGTTCGCATTCAGGACCACTGTGCAAGCTATTGTTGTTTTTATTCAGAGGTAGGGTATGGTTACCCGGACAAGGTATTGCGAGGGTGACCAGCACTTCTGGAAATGCATCTCAACTTTGGTTCAAATCCTTCGGGAAAGGGGGAGGCGGGAAGAGGGGGAGGCGGGGAGAGGCGGAGGCGGGGAGAGGGGGAGGTGGGGAGAGGGGGGATAGGGAGCAGTGGGGGCAACGGGGAGAGGGGGCAGCAGGGAGAGGGGGAGATGGGGAGAGGGGGAGGCGGGGAGAGTGAGACAGTGGGGCAGAGGGGCAGCGGGGAGAGGGGGAGGTGGGGAGAGTGGGACAGTGGGGCAGGGGGGCAGCGGGAAGAGGGGGAGGTGGGGAGAAAAGTGGCAAGATAAAAGCCTGAAACTGCTGACTTTTCTAAAAAGTTCTTTTAAAATAAAAATGAATATTTAGCAGTGAGACACTAAGCCATTAAGAATGCATGAGTTGATCGAAGGTCCCAGCCTCAGACTGGGACTGACATGGCCTCCAACCTGAATGGAGAAAGATTATGCATAATGATGAGATTACCTTTTGCAAGAAAGGCCATGGAACGGAATTATTAAAACCTGTTTTTAAAACGACATGGAGCAGTTTCAATAAGAAAATAAGACACACCAGATTGTAGAAAAATACTAGACAAAGTCACAAAAAAATGGAAATTGGGAGTTTGAGTATTATTACTCTGCCAAGAATGCTACACCAAAACAATAGGCTCTTTTTTAAAAATGCATTGATATACTCTATGATATCAAATTAAACAGATCGGGTTTACGTTCAACTGCAACACAGTCCTGGAATAATCAGCAACAATCAATTACTCGGGAATTTCATAGACAAAAAAAAAAGCCTGGCAGGAACAGGGAAGAGCTGGACAGAGTCGAGCAGAAATGCTCCCTGATCTTTTACACCATTCAAACTGAAGCCTTGTAGCAGATTTGCAGCAACTGGACAAGTAATGAGCAATGTGAAGCTATTTGCTCTGACAGTAGTTCAACACAAAGGACTCCCACATCTTGATCTGAGAGATAGCATGGGACATCTCTGAATCAGTAGATTGACAGCAAGCAGCCGGATGTCAATCTCCTGTCATTTTCTGCTGAGAGGGCTCAGCACATGGGTTCTTTAACCTTCAGAGTACTGTTTATTAGCTAGTGTTATTTCTGGTCCAGGCACTGCTGTGATCTTGTTGGAACAACTTGAACAAGCGTTTTGTATTCTTAAGTTGTTACTAGACCAGCTTTTCCTTTAATAATACCCTATTTCAGTACACTCATACATTCTTTCACAATGCATTTCTTTATAGATAAGTTTATATTCAGCCTCTTCAACGAATGCCACACAGAAGACTTGTTGATAAAATGTAAGCTCACGGTATTGAAGGAAAAATGACAGCATGGACAACAAATTAATTAGAGAACAGAAAACAGAGTAGTGGTTAATGGATTTTATAAACAAGGGTACAAAAGCAATGGGGTAATGCTAAGCCTGTGCAAATCATTAGATAGGCCCCAATAAGAATATTGTAATCAGTTTTGGGTGGTTACTTTAGGAAGGGTGTCAAGATAATGGAGAAGGTGCAGAAAAGACTCACTAAGAAGATATCTGAGATGACAGGCTTTAGTTATGAGGAGAGGCTGGAAAAATATATTTTTTTATTACAACAAAGAAGGTTAAGAAACCTAATCGGGATGTTCAACATTACAAGAGGTTTTGATAAAGTAAATCAGGAAAAACTATTTTCACTGGTCAGTGAGTTGGTAACTAGAGGGCAGAAATTAGAAATTCCTCTCCCATTATTATACTGAATATTGGGAAGCTCATTCTAACTGCTTTGTCATTCTGAACGTATGTGTAGGGGGTGCAGGGGTCCGAAATCTTTCAGGTGCACTGAGACCAGCAGCACTTTAGTTAATTGTAGTGCAGGTCTCAGTAAGAAAATTGTGATCAAATAAATTGCTTAGAAAATCACTGTCAAACTCCAGAAATCTGTGTTATACCAATGTCAGGTGACTTTGGCACCAAGAGGCGAAATTACCCTCTGCCCCGATTGGGGGCGGTAACCTTCTGGGGTCGGGACTTTTAGTGCCCGGCGCAGAAGTCCCATCCGCGCCGCGGAATTACCCTTGCCACCCCTCAAAGGAAGCGGTGCACAATCTCGCCCGCTCTACATTCTTTGTGGGCGGTAACCGGGGGGGGCTACTGGGGTGCTCTGCGTAGCACTGACGCGCTTCAACGCCCATCCCTTCGATTAAAGGGTAGGGCTGCTGCGCACTCTGCAAGACCTCGGATGGCCTCCACTGGGCCACCAGGGCAACGTGTGACCAGGCCTACAGCCCGGCACCCAGGACAGCGTGCCGAGCTGCATGATGGCGGCCTGGACCACGCCAGGGCCACCATCGTTGAGCCTACTCAATTTGCGAAGCTGTTGTTTACATCTGCTCGCGCCAGCCTCGCAGCCCGTGGGGCAATTTACCCCGTGGGGCATTAAGGGGTTAGCGTGGGGCATCCCGGGATGCTAACCGTGGGGTGAGGCACTGCTTTGGCAGTGCTTCCGCAAACTCACGGGCAATTTCCCGGGAGACTGTCGTGCCCCCCTCCCCCGGGCGAAAAGTGTCTAGCGCCCTGTTAGTGCCTTCGGGGGCTATAAATGGGGCAATTTTGCCCCCCTAAATTTTAGGCCTGGGACTATGCCAGCACATTATTTGGCAAATCCATAAAACTTGCACAAGCTGGTTGTTTGCATGGGAGTGGAGCTTTGTAAATGAGCGGCAGAGGGTTTTGACGAATGTGGATGTGGTGCAAACGATTATGAAAATTTACACGTAGCAATGTTTCAACGTAAAACTGACTTAAAATTAGATGCACGCAAATTTCCTTGGTAATAATGTCACTCTTATGCCACAGTTACACAAACGTTTCTGGAAATTACAGGCCATTATTCTCAATATATCAAACTCTGATAACATGAGGTACTGAAAAACAACTTTGATGGTCATTAAGATTTATTCACCTGAAAGAGGGAGAACAGAGTGTGCAACCTGGAATCGATTATGAAATGTGGTGAGTTTTAGCATGGAGGATCCAGAGGCCAGACCCACGACAAGTTCAAGGAACAACAGGATTCTTTGCCACCTTAACTGTGCAACGGCATTGAACAAATTACCACACACATTTCAAATTAATCTTCAGACGCACTGGGATTGGTTCCAAGCATAACCGAAAATAACCAAGACAATACAGTACACAAATAGGAGGTTAGAGAAGATGAATGCATGGCTGGAGAGATGGTGCAGGCGGGAGGACTTTAGATTCCTAAGGCATTGGGATCATTTCTGGGGGAAGTGGGACCTGTAAAAGTCAGACGGGTTGCACCTCAACAGAGCCGGGACCAGTATCCTTGCCTGAGGGTTTGCTAGCGCTGTTGGGGAGGGTTTAAATTAGCTTAGCAGGCCGATGGTAACTGGAGAATAGATTCAGTGGGGAGAGCAGCAAAGTGTCTGACTAACTTGACTAAATTTTTCAAGGAGATTACCAGGAGGGTCGATGAGGGCAGTGCGTATGATGTTGTGTACATGGATTTTAACAAAGCTTTTGATATGGTCCCACACGGCAGACTGGACACGAAAGTAAAAGCCCATGGGATCCAGGGCAAAGTGGTAAGTTGGATCCAAAAACTGGCTCAGAGGCAGGAAGCAAAGGTAATGGTTGATGGGTATTTTTGTGACTGGAAGGCTGTATCCAGTGGGGTTCCACAGGGCTCAATGCTGGGTCCCTTGCTTTTTGTGGTACATATCCTTTACTTGGACTTGAATGTTGCGGGTATGATTAAGAAGTTTGCAGATGACACTAAAATAGGCTGTGTGGTTGAGAATGAATAAGAAAGCTGCGGACTGCAGGAAGTTATCAATGTACTGGTCAGAACAGTGGCAAATGGAATTCAACCCGGTTAAGTGTGAGGTAATGCATTTGGGGAGATCTAACAAGGCAAGGGAATACACATCGAATGGTATGACACTGAAAAGTGTAGAAGAACAAAGGGACATTGGAGTGTATGTCCACAGATCCCTCAAGGTAGCAGGCCAGGTAGATAAGGTGGTTGAGTAGGCATATGGAATACTTGCCTTTATTAGCCGAGGCATGGAATAGAAGAGCAGGGAGGTTATGCTTGAACTGTATAAATAAATACTGGTTAGGCCGCAGCTGGAGTACTGTGTGCAGCTCTGGTCACCACATTATAGGAAAGATGTGATTGCACTGGAAAGAGTGCAGAGGAGATTTACAAGCATGTTGCCTGAACTGGAGAATTTTGGCTATGAGGAAAGATTGGAGTTGATGGGACTGTTTTCTTTGGGGAGACCTGATTGAGGTATATAAAATTATGAGGAGCCTGGATAGAGTGGATAGGAAGGACCTGTTTCCCTTGGCAGATAGGGTCAACAACCAGGGGACATAGATTTAAAGTAATTGGGGGAAAGCTTAGAGGAGATATGAGGGGAAATTTCTTCACCCAGAAGGTAATGGGGGTCTGGAACTCACTGCCTGAAAGGGTGGTAGAGGCAGAAACCCTCACCACATTTAAAACATACTTGGATGTGCACTTAAAGTGCCGTAACCTACAGGGTTATGGATCAAGAGCTGGAAAGTGGGATGAGGTTGGATAGATCTTGGTCGGTCGGCACGGACACGATGGGCCGAAATGGCCTCCTTCCATGCCTTCGGGGGCTATAAATGGGGCAATTTCTGTGATTTTATGATTCTATGAATACCACCTGAAAAACAAATATTGGGGCATACAGTTTCCACTTTGGGCGCAACAGGCAATTCTGGTGCAAATTGCGCCTATTTTGAAAAGTCATTTCCCGAGTTTCCGCTCAATCCCATTTGCATATTGCTGAATAAAAAATCTGCCATGTACCAGTGTAATCAGGTAGCATTTTAAAATGCAACTTAAAAAAAAAACTTGCTTTCAAAAATATTCCTTGATCTCTTTAAGAATAGTAACTTGTTAAAGTTTGATTAATACAGCTGAAAATAGGTTTATCACAAAAAAATAACCATTTTAAATCAGTGTCAATCCACCACCTGTGAGTAACACCATTTTAAATTACTGAAAATTATTTTTTAAATGTATAAAACAATTTTTCAGTTAGATTGGGGTACAATCCTGAGTAAAAAAAATTTTTATTCATTCAAAATCTATCAAAAGGTATCTATTAGTGTCCTTATGCCCAAATTTTTGAAGCCTCCTCGATGGCCTGCAAACGAGTGCAATTAGCAAAAACTCACAATGGTGATTAATTCACTCTGGGGGCATGGCCAGTTTAATGGCCGGGGCCTGCTTCCAAAATAGTGCTGTTAAGACGCGCTAGGTCCGTACAGCAGAGCTGGTCGCCAGTCGTCCTGGGTAATCCTTGCCGCTGGACCAAGACCTAGCTCTGTCGAGCCCATGTGGTGGCTGATGTGCAATGGCCACCACATGTTAACAAAATCCACGCACAGACATCTTCCACCCTTCAGGATGTAGTTCAGGTCCTTCATAGAAACACGTGTGAACTCATCCTTTTTTGGCGTAGAAGCAAGTCATCCTCGTTTCGAGGAAATGCCCATGAGAGTGAGAGATGAGTTGAAACTCGCGCAAAAGGATCGTGGAAACTTGATTTGCAATGAATGCCATTTGTGCTTAAAATTCCCTGACCATTTTGTGGCAGTTATGCCAATATTGGGTGAATTGCACCGAAAAAAATAGCACCCAATTGAAAACTCCAGGTTTGGATCTTTTAGTTTAATTGTGGTCATTTTTGCTGGATTTACAACACAATATATAACACGTCCCTATGGATGCATACAAAGTGTGCATATGCCCGTGGGGTCCCCGCAAGTTCCGGGTTTAGGTATGCGAAGCACTTGCGCCTAAACTCAACACTAGCGATCTGTCAAAAATCCTTTTGGCAGATCGCACGCGTGCAAAGGGAAAGGGTCTCCGCGGGCAGAAAGTTTGGCTGTTTGCCCAACTCCTGCCCAACAAATGTCCTTCAAATTCTTATGCTGGTAAGAGTTTTAAAAAATAGAAAAATAAAATGTTATCCTCATTTATATTTTAAAAACCTTGTCCATTAAAATAAGTTTATTTTTAACCCTGTTAAAACATATTTTTTTTAAATTCAAAACAATAAATGTTTGGACAATATATTTAATTAAATTGCATTTTAAGTCATTTTAAATATGGAATGTGTTTTTTAAATTTATTTTCAGTGTTTGGGTGTTTTAGGGGATATCCCATTCATACTTATAGCAGCTCCATACATTTGGAATTACTAAAAGTATGAATGGATCCCCCTACTTTGATAGGTTAGGCCAGCCCATGTGATCCCAGAGATCGGTACGAAACCCATATGCTCATGGTATACGTGGGCCCCTGCGCTGGCATCCGCCCGTAATTTCTGGGCCAATATGTAGGATATTTAGGATTTTATATACTGAAGCAAATAACGATACAGGTCATCAGATATATATTTCATCTGCATCATTCTGAACAATGCACATGCAATTCCATCAGACAGCAAGAGTTTCTATAGGTAGATAAAAAAGAAAAGAGTTGCTAAAGTAAACGTTGGTCCCTAAGAGGACAAAACTGGGGAATTAATGATGGGGAATATGGAGATGGCAGAAACTCTGAACAAATATTTTGTATCAGTCTTCAAGGTAGAGGACACTAAAAATATCCCAACAGTGGATAGTCAAGGGGCTATTGGCGGGGGAGGAACTTACCACAATCACAATGAAGATGGTACTCAGTAGAATAATGGTTATAAAGGTGGATAAATCCCTTGGACCTGATGGCTTGCATCCTAGCGTCTTAAGAGAAGTAGCGGCAGGGATAGTGGATGCATTGGTTGTAATTTACCAAAATTCCCTGGATTCTGGGGAGGTCCCAACAGATTGGAAAACTGCAAATGTAACGTCCCTATTTAAAAAAGAAGACAGACAAAAAGCAGGAAACTATAGACCAGTTAGCTTAACATCTGTGGTTGGGAAAATGTTGGAGTCCATTATTAAAGAAGCAGTAGCAGGACATTTAGAGAAACATAATTCAGTCAGGCAGAGTTAGAATGGATTTATGAAGGGGAAGTCATGTTTAACAAATTTGCTGGAATTCTTTGAGGATGTAACGAACAGGGTGGATAAAGGGGAACCAGTGGATGCCACATAAAAGGTTACTGCACAAGATAAAAGTTCACGGGGTTGGGGGTAACATATTAGCTTGGATAGAGGATTGGCTGACTAACAGAAAACAGAGAGTCGGGATAAATGGGTCATTCTCGGGTTGGCAATCAGTAACTAGTGGGGTGCCGCAGGGATCAGTGTTGGGACCCCAACTATTTACAATCTATATTAACGACTTGGAGGAAGGAACTGAATGTATCGTAGCCAAGTTTGCTGACGATACAAAGATGGGAGGAAAAGCAATGTGTGAGGAGGACACCAAAAACCTGCTAAGTGAGTGGGCAAAAATTTGGTAGATGGAGTATAATGTTGGAAAGTGTGAGGTTATGCACTTTGGCAGAAAAAAAATCGAAGAGCAAGTTATTATTTAAATGGAAAAAAATTGCATAGTGCTGTAGTATAGCGGGACCTGGGGATCCTAATGCATGAAACACAAAAGGTTAGAATGCAGGTACAGCAGGTGATCAGGAAGGCCAATGGAATGTTGGCTTTTATTGCAAAGGGAATGGAGTATAAAAGCAGGGAAGTTTTGCTCCAGTTATATAGGGTATAGGTGAGGCCACACCTGGAATACTGCGTGCAACTTTGGTTGCCATATTTAAGAAAGGATATACTTGCTTTGGAGGCAATTCAGAGAAGGTTCACCAGGTTGATTCCGGAGATGAGGGGGTTGACTTATGAGGAAATGTTGAGAAGGTTGGTTCTCTACTCGTTGGAATTCAGAAGAATGAGAGTTGATCTTATCGAAACGTCTAAGATTATGAGGGGGCTTGACAAGGTGGATGCAGAGAGGATGTTTCCACTGATAGGGGAGACTAGAACGAGAGGACATAATCTTAGAATAAGGGCCCACCCATTTAAAACTGAAATGAAGAGGAATTTCTTGTCTCAGAGTTGTAAATCTGTGGAATTCGTTGCCTCAGAGAGCTGTGGAAGTTGGGTCATTGAATAAATTTAAGACAGAGATAGACAGTTTCTTAACTGAAAAGGGAATAAGGGGTTATGGGGAACGGGAAGTGGACCTGAGTCCATGATCGGATCAGCCATGATCTTATTGAATGGCGGAGCAGGCTCGAGTATGGCCTACTCCTGCTCCTATTTCTTATGTTCTTATGTTCAAATACTTAACCCTTCTATGCATGGTGATGATGTGAATGAACTCGAGTTACAACATACAATAGGCATAGGTTTATTGCTTCCAATTTTTTTTTCTCAGAAGCAGCCAGGTTATGAATTTGGGATTTAATGTCAGTTTTAATTTAATATTTTGCTGCATAACTGAATGTTGTCAAGCTTAATAGGCATATTGCACTATTTAAGCCTAACAATTTTATTTTAGATATGTGCAACTTGAAATTGTACAAGAACGATTGTTGAAACTTCCAAGAATTTATTGCATCCAAATAAAATTGTTTCATAGTGAGAAAGTACAGAATTTAGATAAATCCACAGTTTCATAAAAATAAACAAACATAAAAATTGATGGAGGGAGAAAAAGGTGCAATTGCTGTGTGAAGTTTCATCTGTCTAATGGGCTGATGATGCAGCTTGCTAAAGTCATATTGCTTAACAACCTCAAGAGTAGCTAATACCTCCTTGACCTAAATTTATATTTCAATTCCTGACTGAAAGGAAGATTGGAGCACTGCTCAGGGAAGCAATGCTGTGACATATAATGCATTATGCAGTCGGTATTTAGAACATTTTGTCCAAATTCATTTTCTGAACTTATAGATTGAGAAAGGAGATTTAGGGAAGATTGTTGGGTCAGCACTTGAACTGATTCTGAGGCTCACTTCTAAAAGCAATGCAGAGATGCTAAAGAAACTTAAAACGATGTGCCGGATTCCAAAAGCTATATGATCCACAGAACAAGCATCGAAGACCGAGAACCAATTCATTATTATTTAATTTATACAGGGGAAAGTTTGATTCTTGGAAAGTAGGTATTTACTACTCTGGAGAGAGATGGTGACAATCTTTTTTCATTGTGATACTGCAGGCTAAAGTAAGGAATTCATTTGAAAATAATAAAGGAATTGTTCTTTTAAGTTAGGATTGAGTTGAAAAAGAGTTTGAGTTTGTTGATTAAGAGAAGTTTTATGTCTATTCCAGACTCTCTGATTTTTTAGTGAAAGTAGAAAAATCAACTTTATGTACGTGAAACTCTGAGAGCCGAATTATTGACGATGTGGCCTGGAAGGGATTTCAGATCAGTTCATTTTAGGATGAAGCTATTAAGTTAAATTTAGTTCCATAAAGCTTCAATCCACAACATAAAGATTTTGGGAATATGAATTAGAATTCAGCACATTAGCAATTGGATGCAGATGAACCTGTTGGGGAAAGGTACTTCCCATATACCACATGAAAGCAAAACAATGAAAGTTTATTAATAACATTCCAGTAAACATTCATACATTATGGGGCCAAAGTTGGCCAAAACCGATAGTCTACCCATTTCTCGGCGGTGTGCCGGTGGTATGTTGTTTCATACCGCCAGGTATCGTGGGGGCGGAGTGCGCACGATTTTCGGCACTCTTTTCTCGGCGGTTTGCCGAGTGGAGTGCAACGGGCCGAGCGGAGTGCAGCCGGCGGTGTGCGAGCGGTGAGTACTTCTCACTCGGGAATCTTCGGCTCCCAAGTTGTGCGCCGCATGCTGCTGTGAAGCTCTGCCCACGACCCCCACCCCCGAGAGGCACAGACGAGAATCCACAGAGACTGCCGGATTGAGAGTGATGTGCAAGGATGTGGCCGAGGGGGCGTGGCGGAAATCGCTGCTGTGGGGGGAGACACCTGTGAAGGGGATCGCTACTGGGTGGGGGGGGGGGGAGGAGATCGCAGCCTCGGGGGGGTGGGGGGAGGGGGAAGAGATCGCTACTTGAGGGGTGATCGCTATTTTGCGGGGGGGGGGAAAGAGGTCACTACTTGGGTGGGGGGGTGGTTCGCTACTTGGTGGCGGGAGATTGCTACTTGGGGGAGGGGTGGAAAGCGCTACTTGGGGGGAGGAAATCGCTACTTGGGGGATGGTCACTGTGGGGGGGGGGGAGAACAGATCACTGTGGAGGGGAACAGATCGCTGTGGGGGGGGAGAGACACAGGTGGGGGGTGAGAGTTAAAAATATTTTTACAGGTAAAGATGCATACCACTGACTAAAGATAGATTTAAAACCACCTTTTCCAGGGCGGTCTGCAGGGTCGGTGGTATGTTGGTGGTAAGTGATCAATTTGGCAATTTTTGGGCAGTATGTCGGTGGTGTTCATGGGCGGACGGTATGCATGCCGCCTGGCAGTATGTCACTGATGAATTTTCCGCCGGTTAGTATGTGGGCAGTATGTAGATATTTTTCAATCAATTTGGCAATTTTGGGCGGTATGTCAATGGTCCGCGGGCGGTATGTCCACTAATTTTGGGCCCATAGGGTCCGCTTATGGGAGAAAACTGTGGTGCTGAACCTGAGAGAATATCAAGTGCAGACCTTAAAATTGTAATGGTAATTACATGCCTTTAGCTATTTAATTCAGTGGTTGATGGTATAAAAAAATTTTGAAAGCATAAAATTTAAAGAAATATGATATGAGGTATGGAACGTTGATTAGATTTAGCAAAAATGGAGGAATGTGTGTAAAGGTGAACAAAAAGTGATATTTTGTTGCTGATTTTCCCTCCTGCAAAAAAGTGATTCATGGACCTTATGAAAATGGTATTGCAATGTATGCAACTTTGAGTATGCTCACAGGTTTGGCTGAGCCAGTCACATGATGTTCACAAGGCTCAATAAAACCCCAGTCAGTTGGATCTAGGTCATCCACGATGAGGTATGCAGCTGTGACCTTAGTGGATGAACTGGTAATGTGTAATGTGATTGTTAAACCTTTGTTAATAAACCAACTAGTTCTTAATAGCAATGTGTTGCTATGAATTCTTAAGCAAAGAATCTACGAAGCAAATACATTACAGGTATTTAATACAAGTTTTTTAAATTGTCATGGGAAGTGATAACATTTCCTATTAATAAGTAATTCATAACAGACAGCAGGAGAACAAAAATACAAAGAAAATACCAGAATAAATTTCGGTAATTATTCAGTTTGTAAGTTGAAGACTAAGGCCGAGAAATTGGGTGCATTTGCGCCTCCCGTTAGTGTTGGTGCAAATGCTTTTGCAACCAGGCGCGGCACTGATGACACCCGCCATATTGGACGTGGGTTTAGCGGCGGCGCTCCGCTCCTATCATGTATTCAACTGTCATTGTAATCCATGTATAAGCGGATCTAAGTTGTACACCTTGAGAAAACTGACCACAGGGGGCGAACTTGTGGGAGACACTCCTAACCTGGACTTCCTGGTATAAAAGGGGAAGCTCCACCCACCCTGCCTCTTGAGGTCTTGGTAATAAAGGTAACAGGTCACAGAGTGATCTTATCTCAAGTATGGGCCTCGTGTGCATTTATACTGTAAAGTAAGGACATATTATTGGCGACGAGAAACTGGGATTTGAACCACGCAAGCATGGCCACTAGCAGCACAGAAGAGAGGTACTGTGTTGGTGATGATTGGGACGACTTTATTGAGAGACTACAGAAAAGTTCTGTCACTAAGGAATGGTTGGGACAGGATTCGGCCAACAAGCGCAGGGCTCATCTCCTGACGGTTTGTGGATCCAGAACGTACTCCCTGATGAAGGACCTTTTAGCGCCAGAGAAGCCGGCGGGCAAGACGTTCGAAGTGCTCAGTAAGTTAATCGGGGAACACCTTAAATCGGCGAGCAGCATGCACATGGCGAGACACTGGTTTTACATGCACCGGCGGTGAGCAGGGCAAAGTGTTCCAGACTTCGTGGCAGATCTCCGGCGACTGGCGAGCCTATGTAAGTTTCCAGATGCATGTAGAGCGGAGACGCTGCAAGACTTTTTTATTGAGGGCATCGGGCATGCTGGGGTTTTCAGGAAACTGATTCAGACCAAAGACTTGACCTTGGAAGCGGCCGCTGTGATAGCCCAGACAATTATCTCAGGGGAGGAAGAGACCAGAATGATGTAAGACAAAAATCTTGGCTCAAATGCGGCAAACAACCAGGGAGTCAACATTGTTAACGCGGCACACAGTTCTCTAGGCAGACAAGGGCAATCGGACATGCCCCAGTATGCAGTCAAACCCAAAGGGGGAATTCAGCAGAGACAATGGCTAGCTGAACGGCGATTCATGCCATCGCAATGGACAATGCGGCCAGTAATGGGGCCATCAACACCTGTTAATGGTGCACTTAAGGACAGTTACAGAGACAGTCAGAGACGATCAACTGGTAATGGACCTTTTGTTTCCAACAATGGGGCCTCTAGCTCATACTGGAGGTGTGGAGGCAAACACCCAGCCAGAGCTTGCAGGTATCAGCAATATACCTGCAGGAACTGCAAGGTCAGCGGTCACTTGGCGTGTATGTGCAGGAAGCCTACAGCCAGGTTGATGTACGAGGAGGACGGGCCCAATGTAAGCCCTACGAGGCCAAATGAATACTGGGGGAAATCGCTGGAAGCTGAAGTTCAGTGAGTTCATGTGGAGCATATATACACTTCATGTAGCAGAACGCCACCGATAATGATGAAAGTGCTCCTCAATGGCATCCCAGTATTAATGGAGATGGACACGGGGGACAGCCAGACCCTGATGAGTATCAAACAGTTCGAAGGTTGTGGGTATCCAAGGCCCAGGAGGCCAAAATTATTGCCGATTGATGCACTGCTACGGACATATACAAAGGAGATCATTCCTGTGCTAGGCAGCGCCACGGTAGTCGTGACCCACAAAGATTCGGAGAACAGGTTGCCACTCTGGATTGTCCCGGGGGACGGTCCCGCACTACTGGGGAGGAGTTGGCTTGCTGTCATGAACTGGAAATGGGGCGATATCAATGCAATTTCTTCTGTGGAGCGAGTATCATGCTCACAGGTCCTGGACAAATTTGACTCATTATTTCAAACCGGCATCGGCACTTTCATGGGGACCAAGGTAGTGATTCACATAAACCCAGACGCCAGGCCAGTACACCACAAGGCCAGAGCGGTGCCGTACGTGATGCGGGAAAAGAGAGAATGCGAATTGGACCGCCTGCTGAGGGAAGGCATCATCTCGCCAGTCGAATTCAGTGACTGGGCGAGCCTGATTGTGCTGGTGCTCAAGGCGGATGGGTCGGTCAGGATATGTGGCGATTACAAGGCCACCATCAATCGGGTGTCACTCCAAGACCAGTACCCGCTACTGAGAGCGGAGGACCTCTTTGCGACACTATCCGGTGGCAAGCTTTTTTCACAATTGAACCTGACCTCAGCTTACATGACCCAGGAGCTGGCGAGTGAGTCGAAGAAGCTGACCACCATCACGACACACAGGGGTTGTTTGAGTAGAACAGATGTCCGTTCGGGATTCGTTTGGCCGCCGCGATCTTTCAGCGAAATATGGAAAGCCTCCTCAAGTCGATTCCAAGGACGGTGGTTTTTCAAGACGACATCTTCATCAAGGGTTGTAATACTGAAGAACACCTCCACAACCTGGAGGAGATGCTACGCAGACTGGACCGGGTAGGGCTGCGATTGAAAAAGGCGAAGTGCGTCTTCTTAGCTCCAGAGGTAGAATTCCTGGGGAGGAGGGTAGCAGCAGACGGGATCAGACCTACTGCATCCAAAATGGAAGCGATCCAGAGAGCACCCATACCCCGTAACACGACGGAGCTGCGTTCGTTCCTAGGGCTCCTGGACTATTTTGGCAACTTTCTTCCCAAATTGAGCACGCTGTTAGAGCTGCTACACGTGCTCCTACGCAAAGGTCGTGAATGGATCTGGGGGGACAGCCAGGGAAGGGCTTTTGATAGAGCACACAATTTGTTATGCTCCAACAAACTGTTAATGTTATATGACTCGTGTAAGAAACTAGTTTTAACGTGTGATGCGTCGTCCAATGGGGTCGGGTGTGTGTTGCAGCATGTGAATGCCAATGGTCAGTTACAGCTGGTAGCTTATGCCTCCAGAAGTCTGTCCTGGGCAGAAAGGGGCTACGGGATGGTAGAAAAGGACGCGCTTACAGGTGTATATGCAGTAAAAAAAATGCACCAGTACCTGTTTGGCAGGAAATTTGAGCTGGAGACAGATCGCAAACCCCTAATGTCCCTTTTGGCTGACAACAAGGTCATAAATGCGAATGCATCGGCCTGCATACAGAGGTGGGCACTTATGTTAGCCGCCTATGACTACACAATTCAGCACAGACCGGGCACTGAAAACTGTGCCGATGCACTCAGCAGGCTCCCATTAGCCACCACTGAGGAGGCAGCTGAGCATGATGCTGAGATGGTCATGGCTGTTGAAGCTTTCGAAAACGAAGGCTCACCTGTGACAGCCCGTCAGATTAAAGTCTGGACAAATAGAGACCCGCTACTGTCTTTAGTCAAGAAATGTGTCCTGAATGGGGACTGGGCAGCCACATATGGGGCATGCCCTGCGGAGTTTGAACCGTTTCATCAGCGCAAGGATGAACTCTTGATTCAGGCCGATTGCCTACTGTGGGGAAACCGAGTAGTCATGCCCCAGAAGGGCAGAGAGGTGTTTATCAGAGAACTTCACAATGAGCACCCGGGCATTGTCATGATGAAGGCAATTGCCAAATCACACGTTTGGTGGCCAGGGATAGATGCAGACCTGGAACTTTGTCTTTGCAGGTGCAACACGTGTACTCAGCTGGGCAACGCACCCAGGGAAGCCCCCCTTAGCCCCTCGTCCTGGCACTCCAAGCCATGGTCACGCACCCATGTGGACTACGCAGGTCCTTTCATGGGAAAAATGTTTTTGGTTGTAGTCGACGCCTACTCCAAATGGATTGAGTATGCCATTTTAAATTCAAGCACATCCTCTGCCACGGTAGAAAGTCTACGGGCAATGTTCGCCGCCCATGGTCTACCGTACGTGTTGGTCAGCGACAATGGCCCGTGCTTCACAAGCACTGAATTCCAGGACTTCATGGCAGGCAATGGAATCAAACATGTCAGAACGGCACCGTTCAAGCCGGACTCAAATGGCCAGGCGGAAGGAGCAGTGCAGATAATCAAACAGGGGATGCTCAAAATCCAAGGGGGTTCCCTACCAAGCCGCTTATCATGCCTCTTCTTGGCCAATAGATCCTGACCGCACTCGCTCACAGGGATTCCACCCGCAGAGCTGCTAATGAAAAGATACTCAAAACCAGGTTATCCCTTATGCACCCTACTATGAAAGCAATTGTTGAGAGCAGGCGTCAGTCACAATGTGACTACCATGACAGGACTACAAGGGTGCGATGTATTGATGTCAATGACCCTGTTTTTGTCCTTAATTACGCTGCAGGGCCCAAATGGCTTGCAGGCACTGTGATTGCCAAAGAGGGGAATAGGGCAATGGACAAATCTGCCGCAAATACGTGGATCAAACTAAAAGGAGGTTCAGCAACCCCATAGAAGAAGCAGAGGAAGAACACGATGTAGAGTTTACTCCACCGCAGGTGACCGAATACCGGAAACAAGTGGAGGAGAGCCCAGTCACTGTGGGCAATCCGGACAGGCCTGAGGCAACGCAAACAGCAAACACTCAGGCCAGCGCCCAACAACCAGTGCCTCAACTCAGGCGCTCTACAAGTGAGCGTAAACCACCAGCGAGACTTAACCAGTGATCCCAATAAGACTTTGGTGGGGGGAGGTGGTGTCATGTATTCAACTGTCATTGTAACCCAAGTATAAGCTGATCTAAGTTGTACACCTTGAGAACACTGACCACAGGGGCGAACTTGTGGGAGACACTCCTAACTTGGACTTTACGGTATAAAAGGAGAATGTCCACCTACCGTTTGCCTCTTGAGGTCTTGGTAATAATGGTAACAGGTCACAGAGTGATCTTCTCTCAAGTATGGGCCTCGTGTGCATTTATACTGTAAAGTAAGGACATATTAGCCCCAATCTCCTGCAGCCAGAGATTGTGACGCCATCACCATGCACATCACCCTGGACCCGAAATTCACTTTCGCCCCCGCAGGAGCGCCGGGCGAAAACACCGGCAAATGCAGGAGGCACGGATTGGGTGGCTGGCCGTTACCGGGGCAATAATTAAAGGCGAGGTGACGGAGGTCAGTAAAAAAAAAACCTTTGCTGCTGACGTTTCCTTCCGTTTTCATCGCGGGATCCTGCCAGTGATTGTTCAGCCCGGCACTCTGCTTGACTGCCGGGCTGATCGCATGGATCTGCCACCCCTTTGGTGGTCCAGGTCGGAATATTTAAATTATAGAGCCTGCAGCGTTAGACCTTCCCTATAAGGGAAGGAAAGGCCCTTTGTACGCGGCAGCGCTGAAGTGTGTACCCTGT
This sequence comes from Pristiophorus japonicus, assembly GCF_044704955.1. Taxonomy (NCBI): domain Eukaryota; kingdom Metazoa; phylum Chordata; class Chondrichthyes; family Pristiophoridae; genus Pristiophorus; species Pristiophorus japonicus. Next base: position 43,876,086 of record NC_091990.1, read on the forward strand.
TAGCGCTTCAAGAAGGAAGTGGAGCGCTAAATCAAGTGCTCCATTTTTTTCCTGGAGAGCTAAAGCCAATTATTTTGAGAGCAGGGAAACATTAATGCCTGGTGCTAAGTTTACCACCTCTCAAAAGTTACCACTCCCAAAGGTGCGATCATCAATTTCTCCCCCGAAAGCTATACTCAATTCACTCAGTATAATAACCATTGACTCATGAAGAAAGAAAAAGTGAACAAAAAATTATTGCAGGAACAATTAAAGTGTTACAAGACCAGGCATAAATGAGGATGAGAGACGAAAATCAGCCATATATATAAGAAAAGAAAGCACCTTTCATTACCTCAGGACTTTCCAAAGTGCTTGAAAGGCAATGAGGTACTTTCAGACATGGAAATGCAGCAGCCAATCTGTGCACTGTAAAGTCCTGAGACAAATAATTTGTTTTCGTGGCGTTGGTTGAGGGATAACTATTTGCCAGGATACCGGGGTAACTCTTCTTCATAAGTGCCATGGGATAGAAACATAGAAACATAGAAAATAGGTGCAGGAGTAGGCCATTCAGCCCTTCTAGCCTGCACCGCCATTCAATGAGTTCATGGCTGAACATGAAACTTCAGTACCCCCTTCCTGCTTTCTCGCCATAACCCTTGATCCCCCGAGTAGTAAGGACTTCATCTAACTCCCTTTTGAATATATTTAGTGAATTGGCCTCAACTACTTTCTGTGGTAGAGAATTCCACAGGTTCACCACTCTCTGGGTGAAGAAGTTTCTCCTCATCTCGGTCCTAAATGGCTTACCCCTTATCCTCAGACTGTGACCCCTGGTTCTGGACTTCCCCAACATTGGGAACATTCTTTCTGCATCTAACCTGTCTAAACCCGTCAGAATTTTAAACGTTTCTATGAGATCCCCTCTCATTCTTCTGAACTCCAGTTATTTTACATCCACCTGATAGGGCAGACAAGGCCTTGCTTCAGCATCTCATCTGCAAGCCGACATCTTTGACAGTGCAGCACTGAAGTGTCAGCCTATATTATGTATTCATGTCTCTGGAGTCGAACTTGAACCCACAGCCTACTTACACAGAGGTGAGATGCGACCCGCTGAGTTAAGACTGACACTAGAATCAACAGCCACTGAATCCATTTGTCAGTTATTGAAGCCTGGAATTCTGGGATTTGACTTAGTCTGTAATAACCATGTGATGTTATCATGTGGTTGCCTGGGACCAATGAAATAATACAAACTGATCGGAAAATGGTCATGATATTTAGCTTCACGAATCCTCTGCCTCCTTTCTCTCTCATCTATGCTGCCTTTTCCCAGAGTTATACACCCAGTTTTCCATAGATCTATGTGCCTGACCAGGGATTAAGGGAGCCAGATTTAGCAGCGTAAAATGCAGGAGCTGACACGTTGCATTAAATCAAAGGTAATAAAAAGGCAGTTGGGATGGGGAGGGCTGTTGAAGAGAGAGAGAGAAAGAAAGAGAGACAGTCAGACTTTGGTGGGATTGGAGAGAGAGAGACAGACTTAATTAAGGGGAAGGAAGAGATAGCCTATTGTAGGTGGGAGTCAGAAATAAATCTTGTTCAGGGGCGGGAAGAAGAGAAGACACCCGACTGGGTGGGGGAGAGGGGGGAAGGTCCTTCTGACAGAGTATTAAGAGAAGAAGCTAGCAAATGAGAGGAAGAGTGAGCCCTTTTGGGATAGGAAAAGAGAGATGGTAAGACCCTATTCAAGAGGGGGGGGGGGGTGTGAGAGGAAAATGGGAGCTGAGCGTGAACTGCTCCGGCAGGAAATAGGTAAACAAGAGAACAGGAAAGGCACCAATGGCAAAGAAATAAACAAGTGGACTAGCTTTGATCGCCTGAGGAGGTTGGAGAGGAATTTTCCAGTCTATTTTTTCCCTTATTGGTCTGATTTTGTTTTGCCTCTCCTCGGTGATTATTACATAGCTGTGGGAGTGGGGGTTGTGGGGTTTGGGGGTTGGGGGGGGGGGGTGTTTAATCATGTTGCTTCAGCCATCATGAGGGTGTGGGGCAGGCTTGATGGATCAGTGGGTTTTTACCTGCCTGTCAATTTTTTATGTTTGTGAACAGGATCAGCTCAGGGAAGGGAGAATAAATCAAGTAAACAGAAGTGGCTGAGTCAGGGAAATATTTAAAAAAAGGCTCTGTATAGACTGAATGTGGAACCAACATAGCTGCTCAAAGTACTTGGAAGAAAATTGCAGATATGTTCAGAGATAGTGAAGTCACTGTTGAACGTTTTTGACTTGGTTTCCAGGAAATTGGAGTGAACCAGTATGCTGTGTGTTCTATGGACATTGTCAGATGCAAAAAATTTAATGTACAGATAGCTAGTCGAATCATAAAGATATCAGTGTTGGGAAAAGGAACAATTTCCTATTTTTGGTTCCTGCAATTAGCATCAGACTTTGCCAAGTCATAGAAACATAGAAACATAGAAAATAGGTGCAGGAATAGGCCATTCGGCCCTTCTAGCCTGCACCGCCATTCAATGAGTTCATGGCTGAACATGCAACTTCAGTACCCCATTCCTGCTTTCTCACCATACCCCTTGATTCCCCTAGTAGTAAGGACTTCATCTAACTCCTTTTTGAATATATTTAGTGAATTGGCCTCAACAACTTTCTGTGGTAGAGAATTCCACAGGTTCACCACTCTCTGGGTGAAGAAATTCCTCCTCATCTCGGTCCTAAATGGCTTCCCCCTTATCCTTAGACTGTGTCCCCTGGTTCTGGACTTCCCCAACATTGGGAACATTCTTCCTGCATCTAACCTGTCTAACCCCGTCAGAATTTTAAATGTTTCTATGAGGTCCCCTCTCATTCTTCTGAACTCCAGTGAATACAAGCCCAGTTGATCCAGTCTTTCTTGATAGGTCAGTCCCGCCATCCCGGGAATCAGTCTGGTGAACCTTCGCTGCACTCCCTCAATAGCAAGAATGTCCTTCCTCAGGTTAGGAGACCAAAACTGTACACAATACTCCAGGTGTGGCCTCACCAAGGCCCTGTACAATTGTAGCAACACCTCCCTGCCCTTGTACTCAAATCCCCTCGCTATGAAGGCCAACATGCCATTTGCTTTCTTAACCGCCTGCTGTACCTGCATGCCAACCTTCAATGACTGATGTACCATGACACCCAGGTCTCTTTGCACCTGCCCTTTTCCTAATCTGTCACCATTCAGATAATAGTCTGTCTCTCTGTTTTTACCACCAAAGTGGATAACCTCACATTTATCCACATTATACTTCATCTGCCATGCATTTGCCCACTCACCTAACCTATCCAAGTCGCTCTGCAGCCTCATAGAATCCTCCTTGCAGCTCACACTGCCACCCAACTTAGTGTCATCCGCAAATTTGGAGATACTACATTTAATCCCCTCGTCTAAATCATTAATGTACAGTGTAAACAGCTGGGGCCCCAGCACAGAACCTTGCGGTACCCCACTAGTCACTGCCTGCCATTCTGAAAAGTCCCCATTTACTCCTACTCTTTGCTTCCTGTCTGACAACCAGTTCTCAATCCATGTCAGCACACTACCCCCAATCCCATGTGCTTTAACTTTGCACATTAATCTCTTGTGTGGGACCTTGTCGAAAGCCTTCTGAAAGTCCAAATATACCACATCAACTGGTTCTCCCTTGTCCACTCTACTGGAAAAATCCTCAAAAAATTCCAGAAGATTTGTCAAGCATGATTTCCCTTTCACAAATCCATGCTGACTTGGACCTATCATATTACCTCTTTCCAAATGCACTGCGATGACATCCTTAATAATTGATTCCATCAATTTACCCACTACCGATGTCAGGCTGACCGGTCTGTAATTCCCTGTTTTCTCTCTCCCTCCTTTTTTAAAAAGTGGGGTTACATTGGCTACCCTCCACTCCATAGGAACTGATCCAGAGTCAATGGAATGTTGGAAAATGACTGTCAATGCATCCACTATTTCCAAGGCCACCTCCTTAAGTACTCTGGGATGCAGTCCATCAGGCCCTGGGGATTTATCGGCCTTCAATCCCATCAATTTCCCCAACACAATTTCCCGACTAATAAGGATTTCCCTCAGTTCCTCCTCCTTACTAGACCCTCCGACCCCTTTTATATCTGGAAGGTTGTTTGTGTCCTCCTTAGTGAATACCGAACCAAAGTACTTGTTCAATTGGTCCGCCATTTCTTTGTTCCCCGTTATGACTTCCCCTGATTCTGATTGCAGGGGACCTACGTTTGTCTTTACTAACCTTTTTCTCTTTACATATCTATAGAAACTTTTGCAATCCGTCTTAATGTTCCCTGCAAGCTTCTTCTCGTACTCCATTTTCCCTGCCCTAATCAAACCCTTTGTCCTCCTCTGCTGAGTTCTAAATTTCTCCCAGTCCCCGGGTTCTCTGCTATTTCTGGCCAATTTGTATGCCACTTCCTTGGCTTTAATGCTATCCCTGATTTCCCTTGATAGCCACGGTTGAGCCACCTTCCCTTTTTGATTTTTACGACAGACAGGAATGTACAATTGTTGTAGTTCATCCATGCGGTCTCTAAATGTCTGCCACTGCCCATCCACAGTCAACCCCTTCAGTATCATTCGCCAATCTATCCTAGCCAATTCACGCCTCATACCTTCAAAGTTACCCTTCTTTAAGTTCTGGACCATGGTCTCTGAATTAACTGTTTCATTCTCCATCCTAATGCAGAATTCCACCATATTATGGTCACTCTTCCCCAAGGGGCCTCGCACAACGAGATTGCTAATTAATCCTCTCTCATTACACAACACCCAGTCTAAGATGGCCTCCCCCCTAGTTGGTTCCTCGACATATTGGTCTAAAAAACCATCCCTTATGCACTCCAGGAAATCCTCCTCTACCGTATTGCTTCCAGTTTGGTTAACCCAATCTATGTGCATATTAAAGTCACCCATTATAACTGCTGCACCTTTATTGCACGCACCCCTAATTTCATGTTTGATGCCCTCCCCAACATCACTACTACTGTTTGAAGGTCTGTACACAACTCCCACTAACGTTTTTTGTCCTTTGGTATTCTGCAGCTCTACCCATATAGATTCCACATCATCCAAGCTAATGTCCTTCCGAACTATTGCCTTAATTTGCTCCTTAACCAGCAATGCTACCCCATCTCCTTTTCCTTTTATTCTATCTTTCCTGAATGTTGAATACCCCTGGATGTTGAGTTCCCAGCCCTGATCATCCTGGAGCCACGTCTCCGTAATCCCAATCACATCATATTTGTTAACATCTATTTGCACAGTTAATTCATCCACTTTATTGCGGATACTCCTTGCATTAAGACACAAAGCCTTCAGGCTTGTTCTTTTAACACCCTTTGTCCTTTTAGAATTTTGCTGTACAGTGGCCCTTTTTGTTCTTTGCCTTGGGTTTCTCTGCCCTCCACTTTTCCTCATCTCCTTTCTGTCTTTTGCTTTTGCCTCCTTTTTGTTTCCCTCTGTCTCCCTGCATTGGTTCCCATCCCCCTGCCATATCAGTTTAAATCCTCCCCAACAGCACTAGTAAACACTCCCCCTAGGACATTGGTTCCGGTCCTGCCCAGGTGCAGACCGTCCGGTTTGTACTGGTCCCACCTCCCCCAGAACCGGTCCCAATGCCCCAGGAATTTGAATCCCTCCCTGTTGCACCACTGCTCAAGCCACGTATTCATCTGCGCTATCCTGCGATTCCTACTCTGACTATCACGTGGCACTGGTAGCAATTCCGAGATTACTACTTTTGAGGTCCTACTTTTTAATTTAGCTCCTAGCCCCTTAAATTCGTTTCGTAGGACCTCATCCCTCTTTTTACCTATGTCGTTGGTACCAATGTGCACCACGACAACTGGCTGTTCTCCCTCCCTTTTTAGAATGTCCTGCACCCGCTCCGAGACATCCTTGACCCTTGCACCAGGGAGGCAACATTCCATCCTGGAGTCTCGGTTGCGGCCGCAGAAACGCCTATCTATTCCCCTCATCATTGAATCCCCAATCACTATTGCTCTCCCACTCTTTTTCCTGCCCTCCTGTGCAGCAGAGCCAGCCACGGTGCCATGAACTTGGCTGCTGCTGCCCTCCCCTGATGAGTCCTCCCCCTCAACAGTACCCAAAGCTGTGTATCTGTTTTGCAGGGGGATGACCACAGGGGACTCCTGCACTACCTTCCTTGCACTGCTCTTCCTGTTGGTCTTCCATTCCCTATCTGGCTGTGGACCCTTTCCCTGTGGTACGACCAACTCGCTACACGTGATACTCACGTCATTCTCAGCATCGTGGACAGCATGAAAAATTCCCCTTGCATATCCTTGCAAGACCAGAATTAATCTTCTTCCATCTCTTGCATCAGGCATCCTCATGTCTCTCGAACTAAGACTAAGAATTAAATGCCAATTAGTTCCATGTTATGATTTGTTCTTGGCCATGGACTTGGGCCGAGTAGATGGATTGAGACCCGATAAATTGATTTTGCTTTGGACCCTCAAAGCTGACAGAGAAAAGGGATTTTCAGCCCATCAGTCCAGGTCATATTTTTGCGAACCAAAGCTGACTTTTGCAGCTACTAATCCCAATTGCGCTGCACAGAAAAATGTCTACCGAACCCCTACATTTTATAGCCTCAGATTAAGAAATCATGTCCTCGGTTTTGTATTATGTATGAAACAAAATTGAGAATAGTGTCGTTTCCTTCCTCCCCTCTTAACCAATTAACAAAGCCAAGTTCACTGTTGCAGAGAATTTACAAAATAGTTACTGCCAGAACTCTTACAGTATCAACACTGCATTTATTTTGACGAAGTTCTGACGAAGGTCGTCGACCCGAAACATTAACTCTGCTTTTCCCTCCATAGATGCTGCCTGACCCGCTGAGATTTCCAGCATTTTCTGTTTTTACTGCATTTATTTTCCCTAGTTAGATGCACTATAATTTATGTTTCTTTTTTCACATAAACTCAGAGGAATAGGACTAAAGCTCTTTGTAAAGTATTGTGACTTGTCACCGGCTCAATGGAGGATTAAAAAGGCAACGGTGTTGATGTGCAATAAAATGTTATTTTCTATAGTTCCCAAATGCAAAGCTGATGGCTTTAATGGGACATTGTATGACATAAACTGTCTACAGAAAACACATCAATGCTGGAAGCTTTGTTACAAACACCTGAACTGCAAAAACAAAAAGACGCAGACAGCAGGATCAGCAGCAACAAGGGAGCTCTCTGATTTCATAAAGACATAAAAACAGCAGGTTATATTATTACAAATGGATGATATGTAGAGGCTATTTGGGAAATATTCACAAATTCTTATTTTTTTAAAACAAACCAAGGTTTGAAAATCAGGACATCGCAGCACACTAATGCAATTAGACGCAGTGCCCCAGTGACACCAGAATAATCTTCCACTCAATGAAAGTGGAGTACAGCAGTATTTCAACACTTTCTGTGCAAATAAGCATAAATCACCTGACTGTAAAAATGAGCCATGACAACAGGGAGAAGGTGCTTGTTGTGTATCTGTAAAGCATGTTTTGCCACCAGGGAGTGCATCCCCTAAAGTCCCAAGGGATCCCAGCATACCTTGGGAGCACTGTATATAAGCCGGCCCTTAAGGCCTGTTCCTCACTCTGGAGTGTCTTATTAAAGACTGAGGTCACTGTTACTTTAACCTCCCTGTGTACAGGCTCATCTGTGTTCGGAACACAATAACTGGTGACGAGAATACGAATCCAACGCAAGGATGCAGCAAACTGTGGGCATCCTGGAGAAGTTCACAGAGGGTGAGGGCTGGGAAGCCTATGTCGAATGGCTAGACCAGTACTTTGTAGCCAACGAGCTGGACGGAGAAGGAGGCGCTGCAAAAAGGAGAGCGGTCCTCCTCACAGTCTGCGGGGCACCGACCTACAGCCTCATGAAGAAACTTCTGGCTCCGGTGAAACCCACAGATAAGTCGTATGAGGAGCTGTTTACACTGGTTCGGGAGCATCTTAACCAGAGGGAGAGCATGCTGATGGCGAGGTATCGGTTCTACACGTGCCAGCGATCTGAAGGTCAGGAAGTGGCGAGCTACGTCGCCGAGCTAAGGTGACTTGCAGGACAATGTGAGTTTGATGGCTACCTGGAGCAGATGCTCAGAGACTTTTTCTACTGGGCATTGGCCACGAGACCAACCTACGAAAACTTTTGACTGTAGAGACACCGACCCTCAGTAAGGCCATTGCGATAGCACAGGCGTTTATGTCCACCAGTGATAACACCAAACAAATCTCTCAGCACACAAGTGCTAGCAATGTTCATAAAGTAACTGGAACTGTGTTTGCGAGCAGAAATGAACAGGGCAGAAACCATGAATCTGTAACTGCCAGCAGGCCTCAGGTGACCCAGATGACTCACAGTCCGCAACAAAGAATGAATGTAAGGCAATTCACACCTTGTTGGCGTTGTGGAGGCTTCCATTCAGCCCATTCATGCCGCTTCAAAGGGTATGTTTGCAAGAGCTGTGGAACAATGGGGCACCTCCAACGAGCTTGCAGCTTCTGCAAAACCTGCTAACCACCACGTGGCAGAGGAAGATCGGTCCATGGTGAATCAAAGCAATTTCGAGCCTCAGAGAGCGGAGGCAGATGCTGAAGTACACGGGGTACACACATTTTCGATGAAATGTCCACCTATAATGCTAAATGTAAAATTGAATGGCTTACCCATAGCCATGGAACTGGACACTGGCGCTAGCCAATCTATCATGAGTAAAAAGATGTTTGAGAGACTGTGGTGCAACAAGGCACTCCGACCAGCCCTGAGCCCCATCCACACGAAACTGAGAACATACACCAAAGAGCTCATTATTGTCCTGGGCAGCGCCATGGTCAAGGTCACCTACGACGGCACGGTGCACGAACTGGCACTTTGGATTGTCCCGGGCGATGGCCCCACACTGCTTGGAAGGAGCTGGCTGGGCAAAATCTGCTGGAACTGGGATGACATCCAAGCACTATTACATGTCGATGAGGCCTCATGTACCCAGGTTCTTGACAAATTTCCTTTCCTTTTTGAGCCAGGCATTGGAAACTTTTCCGAGGCGAAGGCGCAGAACCACTTGGTCCCAGAGGCACGCTGCAACGCGAGGGCATCATCTCCCCAGTGGAATTCAGCAAGTAGGCCAGCCCGATTGTTCCAGTACTCAAAAGTGATGGCACGGTCAGGATTTGCGGCGATTATAAAGTAACTATTAATCGTTTCTCGCTACAGGACCAATATCCGCTACCTAAGGTAGACGACCTATTTGCGATGCTGGCAGGAGGCAAGACGTTCACCAAGCTCGACCTGACTTCGGCCTACATGACCCAGGAGCTAGAGGAGTCTTTGAAAGGCCTCACCTGCATCAACATGCACAAGGGACTGTTCATCGACAACAGATGCCCGTTTGGAATTCGATCGGCTGCAGCGATCTTCCAGAGAAACATGGAGAGCCTACTCAAGTCGGTACCATGCACAGTGGTTTTTCAGGATGACATATTGGTCATGGGTGGGGACACCGTCGAGCACCTACAAAACCTGGAGGAGGTCCTCTAACGACTAGATCGCGTAGTGCTGCGGCTGAAGAGGTCAAAATGCGTCTTCATGGCAACAGAAGTGGTGTTTTTGGGGAGAAAGATGGCGGCGGGCGGCATTCGGCCCACAGACGCCAAGACAGAGGCTATCAGGAACGCGCCCAGGCCACAGAAGGTCACGGAGCTGCGGTCGTTCCTGGGACTCCTCAACTATTTTGGTAACTTCCTACCGGTGTTAAGCACCCTCTTAGAGCCCCTATTGCGTAAAGGTGAGAGCTGGGTATAGGGAAAAAAACAAGTCATTGCTTTTGAGAAGGCCAGAAACATTTTATGCTCCAACAAGCTGCTTATATTGTATAACCCATGTAAAAGACTTGTGTTAGCATGTGATGTGTCATCGTACGGAGTCGGGTGTGTATTACAACAAGCTAACGTTGTGGGGAAGTTGCAACCTGTTGTCTATGTCTCCAGGAGCTTGTCTAAGGCGAGAGGGCCTACAGCTTGATTGAGAAAGAAGCATTAGCGTGAGTGTTCAGGGTAAAGAAAATGCATTAGTACCTGTTTGGCCTCAAATTTGAGCTGGAAACCGATCACAAGCCCCTCATATCCCTGTTCGCTGAAAACAAGGGGATAAATATTAAAGCCTCAGCCCGCATACAAAGGTGGGCACTCGCGCTATCAGCATATAACTATACCATCCGCCACAGGCCAGGCACCGAGAACTGTGCGGATGCTCTCAGTCGGCCACCATTGCCCACCACGGGGCTGGAAATGGCGCAGCCTGTAAACTTCTTGGTGGCGGCGCAGCCCACAGACTTGTTGATGGTCATGGAAGTGTTTGAAAATGATAAATCATCTGTCACGGCCCGCCAGATTAGGACTTGGACCAGCCAAGATCCTCTGCTGTCCCTAGTAAAAAACTGTGTACTACATGGGAGCTGGGACAGCATCCTCGTTGAAATGCAACAGCTAATCAAGCCGTTCCAGTGGCGAAAGGATAAGCTGTCCATTCAGGCAGACTGCCTGTTGTTGGGAAACCGCGTAGTGCTACCCAAAAAGGGCAGGAAGACGTTCATCTCGGATCTCCACAGCATACACCCGGGTATAGTAATGATGAAAGCGATAGCCAGATCCCACGTGTGGTGGCCCGGTATCGACTCTGACTTAGAGTCCTGTGTACGACAATGCAGCGTGTGTGCTCAGAGAGGCACCGCTAAGTTTGAAGTCCAGGCCCTCCAGACCATGGTCGAGGATCCATGTCGACTATGCGGGCCCGTTTCTCGGTAAAATGTTCCTGGTGGTGGATGCTTTTTCAAATGTGAAATAATGTCGGGAAGCACCGCCACCGCCACCATTGAAAGTCTGAGGGCCATGTTTGCCACCCACGGCCTGCCTGACATAATGGTCAGTGACAACGGGCCATGTTTCACCAGTGCCGAATTTAAAGAATTCGTGACCCGCAATGGGATCAAACATGTCACCTCGGCCCCGTTTGAATCAGCCTCCAATGGGCAGGCAGAGCGGGCAGTACAAACAATCAAACAGAGCCTTAAATGAGTCACAGAAGGCTCACTCCAAACCCGCCTGTCCCAAGTGTTGCTCAGCTACCGCACGAGACCCACTCGCTCACAGGGGTGCCCCCTGCTGAGCTACTCATGAAAAGGACACTTAAAACCAGACTCTCGCTGGTTCACCCCAACCTGCATGATCAGGTAGAGAGCAGGCGGCAGCAACAAAATGTAAACGATGGTCGCACCACTGTGTCACGGGAAATTGATCTGAATGACCCTGTTTATGTGCTAAACTATGGACATGGTCCCAAGTGGATCGCAGGCACGGTGATAGCTAAAGAAGGGAGTAGGGTGTTTGTAGTCAAACTAGACAATGGACAAATTTGCAGAAAGCATCTGGACCAAACGAGGCTGCAGTTCACAGACTACCCTGAACAATCCACAGCAGACACCACCTTTATCGAGCCCACAACACACACCCAAAGGATCAACGACACCGCCCCGGACCAGGAAATTGAACCCATCATGTCCAACAGCCCAGCAAGGCCAGGCTCACCCAGCAGCCCTGCAGGGGCAACAACACGCCAGCCCAGCGAGGGCACAGCCAACACACCAGAACAGACATTTGTACCGAGGCGGTCCACCAGGGAAAGAAAGGCTCCCGACCGCCTCACCTTGTAAATAATTGGGGCGGGGGGGGGTGAGTGATGTTGTGTATTTGTAAAGCATGCACTCCCATGTTCCTTCACCAGAGAGTGCATCCTCTGAAGTTCCAAGGGATCTCATCATCCCTTGGGAGCACTGTATATAAGCCGGCCCCTAAGGCCTGTTCCTCACTCTGGAGTGTCTTAATAAAGACTGAGGTCACTGTTACTTTAACCTCCATGTGTGTGCAGTCTCATCTCTGTTAGGAACACAATAGTACTTATCCCATCAAGCCTGCTGTGCTGTCTTGTTTGACACTCAATTCAATTATCCACTCTTTCCCCATATCCTTGAATACCCTCTTCTCCAAGTATCTATTTATCTCCCTTTAAATAGACATTGAACAGAAAAATTTGGGATTCCAAGGAATACTTCCTTCTAGTACTGGTTAACCTATCAGTTCTGGAAGGAGTGCACATTTCACAAATGCTATAAAGTTATTTATAGTAAATGGAACATCATGAAAAAATTGTCAATGGTTCAAAATACTTAATATAAATATAAGTGGTTCAACACATTTTACCACTTTACCAACAAATTATTCTTATTGCAGTAAAAAATGCTTGGAATATACAACAGCGACTTTAATTAATATTTGTTTTTTTATTATTTATATTACATTAATGCAAATGCATTTTGAAGCATATTTTTATCCGCTCTGCATATTCCAATTGAAAATGCCTTCTTGCCAAGCACAACCCATTTTGAGGATATTTAAATGTTCTGCATTGTTGTCAATAGTAACCAGTAGCACTATTTCCACTGGCAATAAATCAAGCTACTGCTTGCCAGAAACATTAAAAATGGCCCATAACCAGGTTGCTATTGTTACCTTTGTTTTTAGTGCTGATTATGAGAAGTGACTGCCAAAGGTTAATGTGGAGCCAGCACTTAATTGCCCTGCAGTGTGACAATACAAATAGGAATTAAAAGTTGATCTTATATCTGCCATGCTACCATTTCTAATAATGTCAACGTTAGTGGTGTGAATATTGGCATAATTCCACCACTGGGAATCTAGGCTGAAATCCAACTTGAACCAATTGAATGAAAGTTGTTGGTTTTTAATGGTTCAAAATAACCTGAAAGTGAAATGAATCTGGAACAGCCTCCATCCAACATTTAGTACTATATGTTATATATGTAAACCTGTAAATACCTTGTGTAATCACCAGAGGGCTCATCCCCTGGAGTCCCAAGGGATCCCACAATCCCTTGGGAGCACCTGTACTTAAGGAGGCCTCACAGGATGGAGAGGCACTCTGGAGACCTGTAATAAAAGACTATGGTCACACTTTACTTTGAGCTCACAGTATCTGGTCAGACTCTTTATTCATACCCAATACTATAGACCCAAAACCACCCATATTTTAGCAAGAATTAGCACTGAATTGCATGGGAATATGAGTAGGCCACTCAGCTCCTCAAGCCTGTTCTGTCATTCAATTAGATCATGGCTGATCTCAATTCCATTTACCTGCCATTGATCCCTATCCATTAATACACCCTTACATAATAAAAATGACAATCTCAATTTTGAAAATTTCAAAAGACAACTACAGCTTTTGGGCAACATAACTCTAGGTTTCCACTGCTCTTGGTGTGAAAAAGTACGTCCTGATTTCACTCCTGTATGGCCTCGTTCTAATTTTAAGATTGCATCTGCTTGTTCTGGACTCTCCCACATCCCACAGGAAATAACTTCTCTGTGTCTACTCTATCAAATCATTTTTATCATTTTAAACACCTCAATTTAATCCTCCCTCAATCTTCTAAACTCAGGGGAATACAAGTCAAGTTTATCCAAACTGTCCTCATCATTTTACCCTTTCAGCCATGGTATCAATCTGGTGAATCTACATTGTACCCCAACACCCTCACCCCTGACCCCAAGGCCTAAATAGCTCTGTATAACTGAAGATTAATTCATCCCTTTTGTATCTCAGCCCCTTGAGATAAAGTCAACATTTCAATAAACTTTTTTGATTACTTTTGTACCTGTGCATTAGCTTTTAGTGATTGTGTACCAGGACACCCAAATCTCTGCTCCTCTACAGTTCCTAGTCTAACATTAAGAAAATATTCCGATTTGTCGGGTCGCGGTATTGATTAAAGAAACTATTACAGCTGTGAGGAGGGATGATATGTTAGAGGGATCATCAAATGAGGCCATATGGGTTGAACTGAAAAATAAAAAAGGGGCGAACATACTGCTGGGCGTGTATTATAGACCCCCAAACAGTGGGAGGGAGATAGAAGAGCAAATATGAAGGCAAATTTCTGTGAAGTCCAAAAACCATTGGGTACTAATAGTAGAGGATTTCAACTATCCTAATATTGATTGGGACAAATATAGTGTGAAGGGTATAGAGGGTGTGGAATTCCTAAAATGCATTCAAGAGAACTTTTTTAGTCAGTATGTTATGAGCCCTACATGGCAGGGGGCAGTTCTGGATTTTGTTTTGGGGAATGAAGCTGGGCAGGTGGAAGGGGTATCAGTGGGAGAGCACTTGGGTGCTGGTGACGATAATTCAGTCAGATTCAAGGTAGTTATGGATAAGGACAAGGATAGACCAGGAAAAGAAGTCCCAAATTGGGGAAAAACTAACTTTGCTAAGTTGAGATGTGATTTGGCCACAGCGGACTGAAAACAGCTACTTGAAGGTAAATCGGTGTCGGAAGTGGGAGGCATTCAAGGAGGAGATCCGGAAGGCTCAGGTCAAACATGTGCCCTTAATGAAAAAGGGTGGGAATAACAATTCTAGAGCCCCCTGGATGTCAAGGGACTTACAGGGGAGGATAAAGGAAAAAAAGGGAAGCTTATGTCATATACCGACGGCTAAATACTGTCGAATCTCTGGAGGAATATAGAAAGTTCAGAGGTGAAATTAAAAAGAATATTAGGAATGCTAAGAGAGAGCATGAAAAAGGCTTGGCAATAAAATCAAGGAAAACCCCAAAATGTTCTATAGATATTAAGAGCAAGAGGATAACTAAAGAAAGAGTAAGGCCTATTAGAGACCATGAGGGCAATCTGTATGTGGAGTAGAAAATGTGGATATGGTTCTTAATGAATACGTTGCGTCAGTTTCCACAAAGGAAAGGGGCAATGCAGGTACTGCTATCGAGGAGGAGTATGAAATTCTGAAAGACATAAACATAGTGAGAAAGGAGGTATTAAGGGGTTTAGCAGCTTTGAAAGTGGATAAGTCTCCAGTCCAGGATGAAATGCATCCCAGGCTGTTGAGTGAAGCAAAATAGGAAATAGCAAAGACCTTGACCATCATTTTCCAGTCCTCTTTGGATTCTGGCATGGTGCCAGAGGACTGGAGGACAGCTAATGTGGTAACCTTGTTTAAGAAGGGAGAAAGGAATAGGCCGAGTAATTACAAGCCTGTCAGCCTAACCTCAGTGGTGGGAAAATTATTGGAAAAAATCCTGAAGGACAGGATGAATCTAGATTTAGAAAGGCAAGGATTAATTAGGGACATTCAGCACGCATTTGTTAAGGGAAGACCGTGTTTGACTAACCTGATTGAATTTTTTGAGAGGGTAACCAGGAGGTCGACGAGTGTAGTGCATATGATGTAATGTATATGGACTTTAGCAAAGTTTTTGATAAGGTCCCACATGGCAGACTGGTCACGAAGGTAAAAACCCATTGGTCTTCTAATCTGAGGAAGGACGTTCTCACTATTGAGGGAGTGCAGCGGAGGTTCACCAGACTGATTCCTGGGCTGGCAGGACTGACATATGAGGAGAGACTGGATCGACTGGGCCTGTATTCACTGGAGTTTAGAAGGATGAGAGGGGATCTCATAGAAACATATAAAATTCTGACGGGACTGGGCAGGTTAGATGTGGGAAGAATGTTCCCGATGTTGGGGAAGTCCAGAACCAGGGGACATAGTCTTAAGATAAGGGGTAAGCCATTTAGGACTGAGATGAGGAGGAACTTCTTCACTCAGAGAGTTGTTAACCTATGGAATTCCCTACCGCAGAGAGTTGTTGATGCCAGTTCATTGGGTATATTCAAGAGGGAGTTAGATATGGCCCTTGCAGCTAAAGGGATCAAGGGGTATGGAGAGAAAGCAGGGACGGGGTACTGAAGGAATGATCAGCCATGATCTTATTGAATGGTGGTGCAGGTTTGAAGGTCTGGATGGCCTACTCCTGCACCTATTTTCTATGTTTCTATGATCCAGGGCAAAGTGGCAAGTTGGATCCAAAATTGGCTTAGAGGTAGGAAGCAAAGGGTAATTGTTGATGGATCTTTTTGTGACTGGAAGGATGTTTCCAGCAGGGCTCAGTACTGGAACCCTTTCTTTTTGTAGTATACATCAGTGATCTCGATTTGAATATAGGGGGTATGATTAAAAAGTTTGCAGATGACACTAAAATTGGCTGTGTGGTTGATAATTTCTCAGAGGGGTGGGGGAGAGAGGGAGGAGAGAGGGGAGTGGGTAGATGAGGGGGAGAGGGGGTGGACGAGGGGGAGGGAGGGAGAGGATGGGGGAGGGAGGGGGAGAGGGGGTTAGGAGAGAGGAGAGTAGAGGGGAGAGAGGAGAGAGGAGAGGGAGGGGGGAGAGAGGAGGGGGGGAGAGAGAGGAGGGGGGGAGAGAGGAGGGGGGGAGAGAGGAGGGGGGGAGAGATGAGGGGGGAGAGAGGAGGGAAGGAGGGGAGGAGGGAGGGAGGGGACGGGGGAGAGGGGGAAGACTGAACGAACCTGGCCGCCGCCGACAACACTTCGGGCGGGGCCCGCCCCCAGCAAGAAGCCGGGCGGGCGGGCCCTGCCAACGACGTGGAGAGGAGGGGGGGAGGGAGAGGTGGGCGGGAAGGCTGAACGGGAGGGGGAGGGGCGAGGCTGAACGGGAGGGAAGCTGCGGGAATGCCGACGACGACACTTCGGGCGGGGCCCGCCCCCAGTGAGATGCCAGGCGGGCGGACCCCGCTGATGATGTGGAGGGAGGGGGGGGGGGGAGAGGAGGGGGGAGGGAGAGGGGAAGAGGAGTGGGGAGGGAGGAGGGGAGGCTGAACGGGAGAGGGGGGAGCTGAATGGGAGGGAGGTCCGAGTCCCGATCTTCGCCCGGGGAGCCCATTCGGCCAGGGCTAGGGCCGGCGTGCTTCGGGCCCCTCCCACACAGTCTCGGGGGCGAGGAGCTACTGCACATGCGCGGGCACTCTAGCGCGCATGTGCAGAGGTCCAGGCACTGTTTTCAGCACCGGGACCTGGCTCCGCCCCCGACCCCTTGTGCTGCACCACGCCAAGCACGAAGATGTCCTGAGCAGACCGGAAAATCACAAGGTAAGTTTTTGCCGCCCTTTTTATTCCAGAAAGTCGGCGCACCTTATGGAGGTGCGCCATTTTGACAGAGGGCGGAAACTTGGGCCCCATGTTTTTGTCGTAAACTAAGAGCTATCCATGTTATGCTGTGTGGAAAATACAAGAGCTTCTTCAGTTCCTGCTACCAAAATCTCATGTGCTTTTATTAATAATTTATTAGATATTTTTCTCTCAGGGCACCAAAGCAACCCTTCTATGGTAAAATTTGAAAAGCGACAAACTTGTCAGAGTGCAAACAAATAACAAAAATGATCCAGTCTTTCTCCAGTTATCCTCCAGGTAATGTATAGCAAGGCAAGCTCGCATGACTGCTGGAGCATGTATGAACTGCTAATGAATTGCAGCCTTCAGCCACCGACTGGCAGACAGCATAATGAGAACCTGATTCACTAATCTTTATGGATGACAAATTAGCTTTCCCTGACTTGTTTTGAAATTTTGACTTTAGTTTGTCAAAATGAATCACAATCTAATGAGGTAATGGTCGAATGAAGACACTGATTTTACGTTATAATCTGCTTAATTATCTTCCAACAAAGATTATTTGTCTTTTTTGCAGTTCAGCGTTATCCTTCATTAAACAGTTGAGGTCCAGAGGGCAATACCAATCAAATACACAGCAAACAATAAACTACTGTCTGAAAGCAATATCAGAGATTCAGGTCTTTGATTTAATATACCGCAGCCAAGAGTTCCCGCTTTAGGCGCAACTGAAAATCCAGGCGCAAATTGTGCTCAAAATAGCGTTCCAAAGTCATTTTTTTGTTCCAGTTTCCGCTCAAACTCATTTGCATAATCGGCAAACATAAAATCTTCCATGAACCAGTGCAATCGGGCAGCATTTTAGAATGTAATTTTTTTTGCCACTAAAAAATATTCCTTGATATATTTAAGAGTGGTAACCTGGTGCAGTTTTACTAATACAGCTGAAAATGGGAATATCACAAAAAAATAAGCACTTTTAAAAAGTGTCAATCCATCAGCTGTGAGTAATCTGATTTTAAATAACCGAAAATGACTTAAAAAAAACTATACAGAACCATTTACTACTTTCTTTGGTGTACAGTCGATAAATTAGTAGTAAATTAAATATTTTAAAAGTGCCTATTAGTTTCCTTACGCCTAGAAAAAAGCTTAATTTTAAGAGCCTCCCCGAAAACCCGCAAATGGGCGCAATTAGCGGAGACAAGCAATGGTGATGAATTCGAACGGGAGTGTGGCCAGTTTTGTGGGCGGGGCCAGCTTCCAGCAAGACACATTTTAAACCAGCGCAAAAGATTGCGGAAACTCAATTTGTGCTGAATGGAATTTGCACTTGAAATTCATCAATCTTTTGCACTGGTTTGGCCGATGTGCATCCACTTCTAAATCACGTACTTGTTGCACATAGATGCTTATTGACCATATTGCCAGCATGGTCAACAAGCGCAAGGACATTTTCCGGTTATTTTATGTAGCGATCACTTAATCAATAATATTAGATATATCAAAACTGGCCTAACAGCACAACAGCTCAGTAAGCCTGGGCTTCCAAAATTTAGCAGATTTCATTAGTAGCAAACGCACTTTAAAGAGGTCACTTTTACCATACTGAGATTCTCACAGTGACTCTAAATGTTAACGCCTACTTTGGCATGGTGCAGCAATATGGCACTTAGCCATCTTTTTTACTGTGTGGAGATTACTGGTTACAGAATATATCAACCAAAGAATGCTGGATAACAACAAGTTGCTTATGTACGGTTACTATGAGCCCAAATTTCCCCATGAGTAGCACCGTTGTTTTTGGTGTAACTTGATTTTTCTGGTGTATCTTTTTAGTTGCAAATATGGCCATTTAATTTGCGCCAGTGTAAGTGAGTTAGTTAGGTTTTTTGTTAGGTCAGTTTTTTATTCAAAAGGGGGTGTTCCTAGCCACTTACACCATTTACGTCAATTTGGCCAGAAAAAAGTTGTACTAAACTAACTTAAGGCAGCGTATGTGTCCACTTTTGTCAGCACAAAAAAACCTTACTTACAGTTAAGGAGTCGGCGCAAGTAATCACATTTAAAGCACCACCAAGCACCAAACAGGGCACAAAAAGTAATAAGCAATTAATTAACAAATAAAATAGAAGGAACCCTGCACCTAAAGCACCAAGACCAAAGTAATAAGCAATCAATACATAAAAAATAAAAAAAATAGAAGGAACCCTGCACCTAAAGCATCAAAATCAATCAGTAAATAACAAATAAAAAATAGAAATCCTACCTTAGAGAACGCAGCGGGCCACCGATGAGGGAGCCCATTCGGCCAGGGCTAGGGACGGTGTGCTTCAGCCCCTCCCACACAGCCTGCAGCGCGCGTTTGCAGAAACGACCTGCCATGAGCTACTGCACATGCGTGCAGACTCTAGCACTCATGTGCAGAGGTCCCGGCACTATTTTCAGCATCGGGACCTGGCTCCGCCCACAATCCATTGGGCCACGCTGCGCCACGATGGAGGAGAGGCTGGGGTGCAGCCAAAGTACGGAGCTCTTTTTTCGGTGCACTTGGAGGTGGGCAAAAACGACGCAGCTTGAGTGAGGGCGCCAGAAAAAGAAGTCAGGGAAATTTGGGCCCAATAATTGGACATCTAATACAATCAATTGAAGTTCCAAATCTGATATGTAGCTATCCCAAATAACCAGCAATAAGAAACAAAATTATATTTCCATTTCAGCTGCAGCTTATAGCTCTTGCATGTTTATCATAGATGACACTGATAGAAGTCATTGAGAATTTCTGGAACCAGGAGGAATATTGAAGCAGTGGTGATTTCTCTTAAAGGAAGATAACTAAAGGCTATATACTATTAATAGAAAGCACTTACTATAGATTGGCCCTTTTTAATACTTATATTTACTGGGCTTTCTATAAATTCCGTTCTGTAAAAAGTGAGGCTGAGTATTTGCTAAATACTTGCAACCAACAGAAACAAGGAAAGCTTGCTGTAATAACCCAATTCCAGTGGTATCATTAATAACCCACAGGTAACTTTCAAAAAATGCCCCTGTCTAACCTGGTCTTGCATCATTGTAACAGAAATGCCCCATTCTTTTCAAAACACGGTTTGCTATAAAGGACATCACATATAAAATACAAACACTGTAAAATGATTTGTTTTTGAAATACATGAACTTGATTCGATTGTATAAAATCACACTGAAAAAAGGACATTTATATAGCACCTTTCACATTCTCAGAATGTTCCAAAGCATTTCATGGGCAGTGTAGTCATGATTACTATTTAGGCAAACACAATAAACAATTTGTGCACAACAATGTTTAGCAATGGGATAAATGAGCAATGAGTCTATTCTGGTGGTGTTGGTTGAGGTATATTGCCATGGGATCTTTTACTCTGCTTGAATAGGCCAATGTTGCCTCGAGAAATGGCTGCTCCAACAATGCAGCAATCCCTCAATACTCCATTGAAGTGTCAACCATAGATTAGGTGCTCAAGTCTGGAGTGGGGCTTGAATCCACGACCATCTAATTCAGAGGCAAGGATTCTACAATGGAGCCAAACTGACTGGTTACCTTCTCCTTTCATTAATGCTTGCGTTAAATGAAAAGGCATTGAATGTACCAAACTATTTTTTAATACATTCTTACATTTACTTCTTTTCATTGAAGAACTTTTATATGAAAGCTGTTATTACTAATTTAATTACTCAAATGACCTTGTTTCTCCATGCCATGATAAATCATAGAATCTTATAGCACAGGAGAAAGCTATTTGGCCCATCGTGCCTATGCTTCTCCAATCTGTTATGTATTTAACCTTTTGCAACCTGTATCACACCACCACCAAAGGGCCTACCTGTTGGAGTCCCAAGGGATCCCAGCATCCCTTGTGAGCACTGTATATAAGCAGGCCACCCACGAGGTACCTGCACTCTGAGTCTTATTAAAGGAGCTAAGGTCACACTTGCTCATTGTTCACAGTACCCAGTTTCATCCTTTATTATGAGTGTATCAATTGGCGATGAGGTAATGAACAACCGCGGGAAAATGCAAAGAACAGTTGGTAATTTGGACAAGTTCTCAGAAGGGGACGATTGGGAGACCTTCATGGAGAGACTCGACCAATACTTTGTGGCCAACGAGCTTGAAGGGGATGAGAACGCTGCCAAATGAAGGGCGATCCTCCTTACTGTCTGTGGGGTAACAAGCTATGGCCTCATGAAGAATCTTCTAGCTTTGGAAAAACCAACAACGAAATCTTATGAAGAATTGTGTACGCTGGTCTGGGAGAACCTAAATCCTAAGGAAAGCGTTTTGACGGCAAGGTATCAGTTCTACACGTGTCAACAGTCGGAGGGCTATGTCGCTGAACTAAGGCGCATCGCAGGACATTGCGAATTTGAGGGATTCCGAGAACAAATGCTGAGAGACTTTTTTGAACTGGGCATTGGTCATGAGGCAATCCTTCGCAAACTGTTAACTGTTGAAACTCCAAATCTAAGCAAAGCCATAACGATAGCCCAGGCATTTATGTCCACAGCGACAACACCAAACAGATTTCACAGAGTAAAGAAGTTTCGGCCAGTACTGTGCACAAAGTAACGTCGTTTTCGAGCAGGAATATACATGGCAGAATGTACACGGCGGTTGCTGCTGCATGATCTCAGTTGACCCAGAGTCCGCCATCAATCGTTAATGCGAGGCAGTTAACACCTTGTTGGTGCTGTGGAGGTGATCATCGGACCCATCAGTGCCGCTTCAAGCACTATGCTGCAATGGTTTCAGAACAATGGGGCACCTCCAGCGAATGTGCAGGCGAGCTGCAAACCCTGCAAACCACCACATTGCAGAGGAAGATCGATCCACTGTGGATCAGGCTGAATTGGAGACTTGTACCGAGGAGGGAGAAGTGTACTGGGTACATACATTCACTACGAAATGTCCACCAATTAAGTTGTGAGTTGAACTGAACAGTATTCCGGTACCTATGGAACTGGACACAGGTGCACGTCAGTCCATAATGAGTAAAAAGGCCTTCGACAGGCTGTGGGGCAAAAAGGCACACAGGCCCAAGCTCAGCCTCATTCACACCAAACTAAGGACTTACACCAAGGAACTGATCCCTGTAATTGGCAGTGCTGAAATCAAAGTCTCCTATGACGGAGCAGTACACGAACTCCCGCTGTTTATTGTGCCAGGGGATGGCCCCACGTTGTTTGGCTGGGAAAAATCCACTGGAACTGGGATGACATCCGAGCGCTTTCGTTCGTCGACGACACCTCACGTGTCCAGGTTTTGAGCAAGTTCCCATCGTTGTTCGATCCTGGCATTGGAAGCTTCTCAGGGGCGAAATCCATTTGGTTCCCGGTACGTGACCCATCCACCACAAGGCACGGGCGGTACCATATATGATGCGTGAGAAAGTGGTATTGAGCTGGACAGGCTGCAGCGAGAAGGCATCATCGCGCCGATGGAATTCAACGAGTGGGCCAGTCCAATTGTCCCGGTAATTAAAGAGGACGGCACGATCAGAATTTGTGGGGACTATAAAGTAACGATTAACCGTTTTTCGCTACAGGACCAGTACCCGCTACCCAAGGCGGACGACCTATTTGCGACCCTGGCTGAAGGACCCAAGGCAGACGACCTATTTGAGACCTAGGCTGGAGGGAAGACGGTCACCAAGTTGGACCTGACCTCGGCCGACATGACGAAGGAGCTGGAGGAGTCTTTGAAAGGCCTCACCTGCATCAACATGCATAAAGGTCTGTTCATCTATGACAGATGCCCATTCGGCATTCGGTCGGCTGCGGCAATCTTCCAATGGAACATGGAGAGCCTGCTAAAGCCAGTTCCTCGCACCGTGGTTTTCCAGGACGACATACTGGTTACAGATTGGGATACCATTGAGCACTTGAAGAATCTGGAAGAGGTTCTTAGTCGGTTAGATCGCGTGGGACTCAGATTGAAATGCACTAAATATGTTTTCCTGGCGCCGGAGGTCGAGTTCTTGGGAAGAAGAATCGCAGCAGACGGCATCAAACCCACCGACGCCAAGATGGAGGCCATCAAGAATGCGCCGAGACCACAGAACGTGATGGAACTGCGTTCATTCCTGGGACTATTTCGGTAATTTCCTACCTGGGTTAAGCACCCTGCTAGAACCCCTACATGTAGGGAGACGACTGGGTATGGGGGAATTCACAAGAGGCTGCTTTTGAGAAAGCCAGAAATCCGTTGTGTTCGAACAAACTGCTTGTTCTGTCTAACCCATGTAAACTATTAGTGCTAGCTTGCGATGCATCGTCATATGGGGTCGGGTGTGTGTTACAACAGGCTAATGAATCAGGGATTTTGCATCCGGTCGCTTATGCATCCAGGAGTTTGTCCAAGGCCGAAAGGGCCGACAGCATTATTGAAAAAGAGGCTCTGGCGTGCGTTTATGGGGTAAAAGAAATGCTCCAGGACTTGTTTGGCCTCAAGTTTGAGCTTGAAACTGACCACAAGCCACTCATATCGCTGTTCTCTGAAAGCAAAGGGATTAACACCAATGCCTCTGCCCGCATCCAAAGATGGGCGCTCACGCTGTCGACATACGTCACAGATAGGGCACAGAGAACTGCGCTGATGCTCTCAATCGGCTACTATTGCCCACTACCGGGGTGAAAATGGCACAGCCTGCGTACTTGCTCATGGTAATGGATGCATTCGAAAATGAAAAGTCACCCGTTACAGCTCACCAGATCAGGACCTGGACCAGCCAGGATCCTTTGCTGTCCTTGATAAAAAAAAGTGTCCTCCATGGGAGCTGGTCCAGCGTCCTTGCAGGCGGACTGTCTGTTGTGGGGTAATCGCATGGTCTTGCCCAAGAAAGGCAGAGGTACGTTCATTTGTGAGCTGCACAGCACCCACCCGGGCATTGTAGTGATGAAAACCACAGCCAGATCCCATGTGCAGTGGCCCGGCATCGACTCAGATTTAGAGCCATGCGTGCGCCAGTGCAACACTTGCTCTCAGCTGAGCAATGCACCCAGAGAGGCACCGCTAAGTTTGTGGTCATGGCCCTCCAAACCGTGGTCGAGCATCCACGTGGACTATGCGGGCCCATTTCTAGGCAAAATGTTCTTGGTTGTCGTGGATGCTTAGTCAAAATGGATTGAATGTGCAATAATGTCTGCAAGCACGTCCATGGCCACCATCGAAAGCCTATGAGCCATGTTTGCCACGCACGGCCTGTCTGATGTCCTAGTCAGCGACAATGGGCCATGTTTTACCAGTGCTGAATTCAAGGAATTCATGACCCACAATGGGATCAAACACGTCACATCTGCCCCGTTCAAGCCTGCATCCAACGGCCAGGCAGGACGGGCAGTTCAGACCATCAAGCAAAGCTTGAAACGCGTGTCGAAAGGCTCCCTGCAGACCCGACTGTCCCAAGTACTGCTCAGCTACCGCACCAGACCCCGCTCCCTCACCGGGGTTCCCCCAGCCGAGCTGCTCAAAACAAGGCTCCCTCTTGTCCACCCTGATCTCCATGATCAAGTGGAGGGCAGGCGGCATCAACAAAGTATGTTCCATGACCTCGCAAATTTGTCACGCGATATTGAGGTCAATGACCCTGTGTTTGTACTCAATTATGGGCATGGACCCAAATGGCTCGCTGGCACGGTCAAAGCCAAAGAGGGGAGTAGGGTGTTTCAGGTCAAATTGGCCAATGGACTAACGTGCAGAAAACATTTGGACCAAATCAAATTGTGGTTCACCAACAGTTACGAACAACATGAAGACGACACCACCAATTTTGACCTTCCAACACACACACAAGTGGCAACCTACATCATGGTCGATCACGAAACCGAACGCACCATCCCCAGCAGCCCGGCTGCCCAGCAGTCCAGTGAAGAACCAACCAACTTACCCACACCCGCATTTGTACCGAGACGATCGACAAGGGAGCGAAAAGCCCCAGATCGTTTCACCCTGTAAATAAGTGTACTATTAACTTTACGAGGGAGTGATGTTATGTATTTAACCCTTTGCAACCTGTATTACACCACCACCAGAGAGCCTACCTGTTGGAGTCCCAAGGGATCTTAGCATCCCTTGGGAGCACTGTATATATGTAGGTCACCCACGGGGTACCTGCACTCTGGAGTCTTACTAAAGGAGCTAAGGTCACACTTGCTCGTTGTTCACAGTACTCAGTTTGATTCTTTATTATGAGTGTATCGTTCTCCACATAACTGAACTCACTCTACCCTGGGAAACCTGCTTTGCACCCTCTCCAGGACCTGGACATCCTTCCTAAATCATGGTGCCCAGAATGCTACACAATACGCCAGCTGAGGCCGAACCAGAGATTTTTAAAGGGTTGGCATGACTTCCTTATTTGTGTATTCAAATCTCCGATTTACAAATAAAGTTTCCCACATGCTCTCTTAACTGCCTGATCAATTTGCCACCTTCAAAAATTTGTGATTATACACCCCCAGATCCCTCTGTTCTTGAACCCCCTCAAAATAATATCATTATATTATACTGCCTCTCTATGTTGTTTCTCCTGAAGTGCATCACGACACACTTATCCACATTCAATGATATTGTCCATGTTTCTGTCCATTTCACCAGTCGCCTATGTCGTCCTGAGGTCTGCTATGACCATGCGCACTATTTACTATGTATATACATTTGAACATCGTGGGCCACCCTGACCTACGGGAGGACACCATCACAGGTCAGGAGTATAAGAGCTGGAGCAAGCCACGACAACTCCCAGCGCAAGTCTTCCAAAGTATGCGATGACTTTGAGGTGGGTGACTGGGTGCCGTCATCAAGGCCCAGGTCGCTGGTTAGAGAGTGGGCAGGAGCATCGATGGGGCCCAGGCACAGCAGAGGAGCGGGAATGTTAGGGTGGATGAGCAGCAAGCGATCGTGGCAGAGGTGCAGCGAATAATTGAGGCAGAGGAGCGGTGAGAGATCGTGGCTGAGATGTGATAAGAGTTGAGTGGCGAGAGATCGTGGCAGAGGTGCGGCAAATGAGGGTGCGGGGTCCAGGAGAGCCGAGGGCCCAGGGCAGCACGGGCCAGCCCACACTGCGATATGTGTGCGCACTAGGTCCGTGTAGCAGAGCAGGTTTCCAGTCATCCTGGTTTACCCTTGCCACTGGATAAAGGTCTAACTCTGTCAAGCCCTTATGGTGGCTGATGTGCAACGGTCACCACACGTTAAAAAAAATCCGCGAACAGGCATCTTCCACCCTTTCAACTGGATTTCAGGACTGGAATATCGGGGGCCTTCATTGAAACATTTGCTAACTCGTGGAAGCAAGTCATCCTTGTTCGAGGGACCGCCTATGATGATGATTAATTCATGCTTCTCCAAATGAGAAATAATTTGGTTTTGACAATGGTCTCTAGTAGTTTTCCTACCACTGACGTTAGACTAATTGGCCTGTAGTTACCAGGTTTATTTCTTTCCCCTTTTTTGAACAGGAGTGTAACATTTGCAATTCTCCAGTCCTCTGGCACCACTGCACATCCAAGGAGCTTTGAAAGATTGTGGTCAGAGCTTCTGCTTTCTCCATGCTACCTTCCCTCAGCAACCTTGGATGGATCCCATCTGGACTGGATGACTTGTTAACTTTGAGTGATACAACCCATTTAGCTCCTCCTTTCTATCTATTTTTATCCTATCCAATATCTCTACTCCCCCTCCTGTACTCTGACATTTTGTACCCTCTTTTGTGAAGACTCATTCAGTACCTCAGCCATGCCCTCTGCCTCCACAAGAAGATTTCCTGTTTAGTTACCTAATCGGCCCACCATTCCTTCAACTATCCTTTTACATTTTATATGTTTGTAAAATATTTTTGTTTTTCCTTTTATGATACCTTTAACTTTTTCTCAAACTCTTTCTTTGTTCTTCTTATATCCCGTTTCAATTCCCCCCACACTTTCTGTATTCTGCCTGGTTTTCTACTGTATTCTCCCCCTGACATCTGTCATAAGCTTACTTTTCCTGTTTTATTTTAACATCCATTTCCTTTTGTTGTCCAGGGAGCTTTAGCTCAAACTATCTCTGACTTGAAGATCTGTCATTGCTCATTTATTGATTTCCTGGCCCATCTTTTTTTCCAGTCCACCTGTGCTAGATCCCTGCTCAAATCACTGATATTGTCTCTCTTCCAGTTGGGTATTTTCACTGTTAATTTTTCTTTGTCCCTTTCCACATCTACTTTAAATCTAATTATATTATGATCACTATTACCCAGGTGTTCTCCCACTGAAATAAATTTCCTTCCCCAGAACTAGAATGTTGGTCGAGAAACATATTGATTAAGAAAGTTCTTTAGGAATTCGTCACCCTCTTTGCCCTTTTCTCTGTTTTTCCCGCAGTCTATATTAGGATAATTGAAATCCTCTACTATTACTGCTCTTTACATTTCTCTGAAATTTGCCGACAGATTTACTGCTCTATCCCCTTCTCACTATTTGGGGGTCTAACGTAAACACCCAGCAATGTAACCACTCCTTTTCTGTTCCTTAACTCTAACTAATAGATTCAGTCCTTGAAACCTCTACTCAATCATCCCTCTGCAGAACTGGAATATCCTTGATCAATAATGCCACCTCTTTCACTTCTTTCTTTTTCCCTTCCCTATCCCTCCTGAATACATTGTAGCCATGAATGTTTAATTTCCATTTCTACCCATGTACAAGCCAGGTCTCCGTTATAGCCACTATCATAACCCAATGTGGCAACTTGTGCCTGTAGCCTGTCAACCTTATTTGCAACACTCCTTGCATGAACACACATGCATTCCAACACCATCCGAGTCAGCTTTGCTTTTCTTCTCCGTGAACCTCCTGCCTTTTCTACACTATTCTTGTTCTGTTGCTGTTTGTCCCTCCTAATTTGTCTCTTCTCTCTGTGCCTGTGTCCTGGTGCCCCTCCTCCAGCCAAATGAGTTTAAACCCTCCCCGACAGCACTAGTTAGGATGAGGATATTAGTCCCAGCCCTGTTCAAGTGCAATCTGCCCATCTTGTACACATCCCTCCTGCTCCAGTCCTGGTCCCAATATCCCTGGAATCTGAAGCCCTCGCTCCGAGACCATCTTGTATGTGTTATTTTAATATACTAAACTACGGAAAGTGAAAAAAACAACTGAATGAAACAAGTGGAGAGCTTCGAAAGCTTTCCGTTACAAAATTATGTATGCAGCAGCTGTGAACAAAGCACGTCTTATTGATGTGAATTCCTAAAAAGTGAATATAATGTTATAGAACACAAGCTATTCATATAACAGGAAACAATGGTATTTTCATCATGTCAGATTAAAATGGCTAGGTTGAGACATCAGATGATGCTGAGTAAGTGACACTACAAGGTGAAATCAAAGAGTTTGTGTCAGAAACAGTCATAGTAGGGTGTAGAAATATAGAAATGCATAAATAACCCTGTAGAGTTGAGTAATGTGCAATTAATTAGAATATGTAGGTCAATCACATCATAGAGGTTGAGTGTAAAAGCTTAGAGAGCTGACTGTAACCATGGGAATGCAAGTTAATTACTTTTGCAAGTACCACCCCCCTGATTAATGAATATTAATGACCATTTCAAGAAAAGGATAGACGAGTTTAGGGAGATGAGAGTTGAAGGTTTGTAGCTAGTGAAAAATGTCTTGGTGTCTAATGAGAAAAGAACAGCTTATATTTTGTGACCAAAGCGAAAGCAAAATAACTGATAGTGATTGCACAAAGATGATTCAAACATGGTTTTATTTTGCCTAGAATACAAAGATGGCAGTTTGCTTGTAAAGTTGAATAAAAAATATCTAGAAATGTTCCACACAGATTGTGTCTGAATATAGTCTGTACCTTTATCATTGTTGATTGCCTAAAGCTCACTTGTTCCAACTTTTTTCATATAATTCAGGATTGTATGATTACAGTATGAAGAGATAACTTCACTAACTTTAATTTTAGGGGACTATGTAATTTTTGCTTTAAAACAATGCTAATAACTGGATTGAGCTTGTAAAGCAAAGAATTTGAGGGGGAAAGGGAATGGTCAAAGTCCTGTAAGAAAGTCATCACTCTGCCAATACCGCCCACAGATTTTCTAGAGGAAGTACATTCTTTCTTAATGCTAAGCCAACAAGGAAACAGGGGAGATAAAGGTGCACACCCCTCCCTGTGGATAGCAATGGAGGCAACACGGACCCACAATGGAGGCAACAAGGACCCACAATGGAGGCAACATAACCCACAATGGAGGCAACAAGGACCCACAATGGAGGCAACACGGACCCACAATGGAGGCAACACGGACCCACAATGGAGGCAACATAACCCACAATGGAGGCAACATAACCCACAATGGAGGGAGCACGGACCCACAATGGAGGGAGCACGGACCCACAATGGAGGGAGCACGGACCCACAATGGAGGCAACACGGGCCCACAACGGAGGCAACATAACCCACAATGGCAGCAACATAACCCACAATGGAGGCAACATAACCCACAATGGAGGCAACACGGACCCTCAATGGAGGCAACACGGACCCACAATGGAGGCAACACGGACCCACAATGGAGGCAACACGGACCCACAATGGAGGCAACACGGACCCACAATGGAGGCAACACGGACCCACAATGGAGGCAGCATAAACATTAATCCATTTAAAATGGAGATGAGGAGGAATTTCTTCTCTCAAAGGGGCGTAAATCTTTAGAATTCTCTACCCCAGAGAGCTGTGGAGGCTGGCTTATTGAATATATTTAAAGGAGAGATAGACAGATTTTTGAACTATAAAGGGAGACAAGGGTTATGGGGAACAGGCAGGAAAGTGGAGCTGAGGCCAAGATCAGATCAGCCATGATCTTACTGAATGATGGAGCAGGCTCGAGGAGCCAAATGACCTACTCCTGCTCCTATTTCTTATGTTCTTATAACCGACAATGGAGGCAGCACAAATTGACAGTGAAAGACCCCTATATACTGATTCTGCAACTTTGGTCGAATACCTGATGGAGAGCAGCCTTGGCTTCAAAATATGCATCACCTGTCGATTTGACCATGCGTAGAATTATGTGAAGAGAGAATTGTTTGCAGCATACTTGATCTGACACGTGTACAATGTACTGTGAGAAAAAGAGCTAACATACAAAGCCATTAGACCAGCTCCAACAGCGGCATTCTGAACTTCATTCAAAGTAGGGATACAGGTTACATTGAATATAAATATTAAGGGGCCAAAATTGATGGCCTTACCGCCCACTGCCGGTGATATTCCTCTCCGGGTTCCGCCCTGTGCCAGTTTGTACTTGGGCTGGAGCGGGCAGGAGGGGAGAACCGTCGGGAACCGCCTGCTGACGTCAACGAAGAGCCAAATGGTGCAACTGACCTCCCGCCTGCCAAGATGCCAGATTGGTGTGGGCAGGAGTCGGCGGGAGTCAGCATCAACAGAGGGAAGGACTGCCGCGAGGAGGCTGGTCTAACCCCGATGGTAAGTTTAAAAAACTGAAGAAAAAGATTAATGAACTTTTTAATACATTTTTTTTCACAGCGACTAACCTTAATGGGTTCCTTTGAAGGTCTTCCGGGTAATTTTTTTTTCTAGTCATTTTTATTTGAACATCTTCGACCCTCCGTGGGCCCGACTCCATCTTCGGCGGCACTTCGGCGGCAAGAGCCTTTGCCACCGAGATTGGGAGCTCCCGCCCGCTCCCGCCCTGTTTGGTGGCATACGTCACTCATTTGCCGCCGGCCCAACTTTTAAATTATTTTTCATCAATTTCCCACCAAAGTGCCGCCCGGTCTCTCGGCACTTTTGCGCGGCACTTGGGCAGGACTTGGCCTTCACCAAGTTCGGCCCCTAAATGTTTAATGGACGTCTGTCAGAGTCTCTCACATTAGCCACCTGGTCCGCCAACTGAATAGCTACACTTAGATTTAACATAATTTTCCTGCAATTATCTGGCTAGGGTCAATGATTATGTTGTAGTGTGCATTGGCTTGATTTCCAAAAAGCATTTATCACAGCACTGTTGAGACATTCTGAAAGTTTTTCTCTGTATTTATTGCATGGGCATCAATGTTCCTTTAGTTTTTACATGTATCATAGGGAAGCAGCAGTGAAACGAGCTGCCCAACCAGTCCCACCAGTGATTCCTGTCAGGTCTTGGGTTTAAGTCCCAATCCTGTTGATTGAATCATGTGGTGTGAAAGTCCTCAATTAAAATGTAAATTAATTCAAGGTAGACGCTAGTAATTGTTCTACACTGCAATCATTATTATTTGAAACATATTTTACTAAGTTTCATAATTATAAATTACAAGTTGCCAACACGTTCAGCATCCCTTCAAATATTCACCTCAATGTCAAGATGACTGGGACATGAATAGACTTCATTTATATATCATGAACTTTTAAAGAAATTTGAAGGACATGGGGGTCGATGTCATGTATTCAACTGTCATTGTAATCCATGTATTAACTGACCTAAGTTGTACACCGTGAGAACACTGACCACTAGGTGGTGAACTTGTGGGAGACATTCCTAACCTGGACTTTCAGGTATAAAAGAGGAAGCTCCACCCACCTTCATCACTTCAGTGCTGGAATAAAGGTTACTGGTCACAGAGTGATCTTCTCTCAAGTATGCACCTCGTGTGCATTTGTACTGTATAGTAAGGACATATCAGTAGATTTTCACCTTCACCTTCTGGGCAGTGATCTGGCAGAGCGGATCGCCCATCCTTTACAGAACCCGCCTGATTTTCATTCCATTGATTTCAATTTGATATCACCCATTTTACAACATCATTGAAAATACAGGTATTGATAAACCTGTTGAATGGCGTTCTAGGTGAGCTAATAAAGACAACCTCAAAACATTTAAAAGATAGTTGTATGCAGTGATAGAAGGAATATACATTTCTCCAGATGGGTGAACTACAATTTTTCCAAATTTGAGTTACCTGATCTAAGCCAGGGGCAGTGATAGCAGAGACTGGGTAAGGGATATCTGGGCTCGAGTCCCTGCTCCTCATCATTATAGGAACATAGAAATCTACAGCGCAGAAGGAGGCCATTTTAGCCCATCGTGTCCGCGCCGGCCGACAAAGAGCCACACGGCCTTCGGTGAGCAGCCCTGAAGGTTACATATAAACCTATGAACAATGAACAATGATGGAAAGGTAAAGAGCAGCCAGCCCAACCAGTCTGACCCAGACAACTGCGATACCCCTTTCACCGAAACATTCTACGCTCCACCCCAATCGGAGCCACGCGATCTCCTGGGAGGAGCAAAAACCAGATAAAAAGCCAGGCCAATTGGGGGGAAAAGAAAATCTGGGAATATTCCTTTCCAACCCATCCAGGTGATCAAAACTAGTCCAGGAGATCACATTGGCCTTATTCGAGTCCCTGCAGTACTTACCATCATATCTGCACCAGCCAACAAGAGGTTATCCAATCTAATCCCACCAATTATCTAGTGATGTGTGTGTGTGTGTGTGTGTATGTGTCTGTGTGTGTGTGTGCCTGTGTGTGCGTATCTGTGTGCGTCTGAGTGTGTGTTCATGCGCAAACATTGGCTGAGATTGTGAAATACTATGCTGCGGACATGGACTGTCAATGTCACACATGAAGAACTGTCACCCAGGTGAGATTGCAGGGGGCATTGTATGGTGATAGCACCACTCCCCACCAAGGAGTCAATACATTTAGAAGAGAAGGGAAGCATGAAGACTGGCAGAACAGAGAGGATGGTGGGGGGGAGGGGGGGAGGTGGAGAGGGAGGGTGGGAGGGAGGGGTGAAAGCACACTACCTTGATGAAACAACTTACAATTATGATGTTTCATGTTTCAGATTCGTGGTGCTTTACAGTTGAGCGCATACTTTCCATTACGTGTTAGAAGTGGGCTCAGTGGGGTACTCTCAGCTCTGCATCTGAAGCTCTGGGTTCAAGTCAACTCCAGGAATTGAGTGCATAATCCAGGCTGTCACCTTAGTCCAATACTTAAGGAGCGCTGCACTGTCGGAGTTGCTATTTTTCGGATGAGACATAAAACCGAGGCCCGTCTGCTCTCTCAGGTGGATGTGAAAGATTCCACGGCCCTATTTTGAAGACAAGCACTGGAGTTCTCCCTGGTGTCCTGGCCAATATCTATCCCTTAACCAACATCAGTGATTATCACATCATTCTTTGTGGGAGCTTGCTGTGTGTAAATTAACTGCTGTGTTTCCTACATTCCAACAGTGACTACACTTCAAAAAGTATTTAATTGGCTGTAAAGTGCATTGGGACGTCCTGGGTCTGTGAAAGGCATTGTATAAATGCAAGTCCTTCTTTCTTTTCAACAGGGAAGGATTTTGGAAGTAGGAGCTGTGTAGAAGGAAATCATTTTTGCATTTCTTTTACTCCAAGAGTTAAAATTGTAGTGGAATTCAGAACGACCTTTATTACTTGTCAACATGAACTGTTCACATACCCTTTGACTTTTTAAACTGTCATCAAGTTTTAGGAAAATGTAATTCTTTCTGGCAATAAAGCCCGGGATTCAGCCAGCGTTCAAGCAGAAATTGGCAGGGGCAACAAGAGAAGATGACCTAGATTTGGGAGGGTAAAATGAAATGAGAGAGAAAATGAAAGACTTACCTTGTCGGGATCAGAGGCAGTAATCACCCACACACAGTGTGCGTCGCTATCATACTGAACCGGGAAATTAGGGGACGAAATAACTCCACCAGGACCATTCAGACGGGCACCACATACTCGAGCTGTAACAAAAGAGTTGGAAACTGTTCAGAACAGTGGAACTGTGCTCAATTAGGATGAAGAATTATTTAATGCTGTGAATGGAGGTATGTCTTGACACCATTATAAATATCATTAAAATCAGACAGAGTCAGTTGCTGCTAGATTTTATCCTAATTCACGTTAGCTGAAAGACAATAAGCATACAGTACACGTGTGTGACTAAAGCAGATGGCAACTTTAAAAATAGATTAGATCCATTTTCCAAAGCAATGGAATTGCTGTCAACTTCAACAATAAAAGATGTTACATATCTCATTAAAGCTTTGCCCTCATAGTGCCTGCAATTACTCTTCTTGCTGCTCTGTTTTAATACAAATAATCCCCAAATCTGAACTAATTTCAAGGAATTGGATGGGAGACAAAATTACCACAAAGGGATCACATGACCATTACTGACAAGAAAAGCTGTGTGAATCTAGATGATTAATATAAAAGGTTTGTTCTTAGCATTATAAGAAGCTCTGTGTATATATACTCTTCTATCAATAAAATAATCATTATCATTTTAGGATGTACAGCCAGAAGACTAGAACGTAGGCACCAGTCTATCAGTAAGCTTATTTTAAACACTGATGTGGTGGTACTCAGAATGCTATGTATAATTCTGATATACTACAGTAAAGACAATCTGACTTTGGAGATTGAGCAGAGGAGGGTATTTAAACCAATACCAAGATTTAGACACCTGAGCTATGAGCAGAGATTAAGGACACTTGGAAAGCTGACACTTGAGAAAATGCAGCTCAGAGACCTAATCAGAGTTTAGCAGTTCCAAGAGGTTTTGATAAACTGAACGCCAGTAAATTGTTTGATGTAACCACAAAATCTGCAAGCTCAAAAGAGGGAAAATGAATAGTTTAGATTTAGCTACTTCGCACAAGGGTTGGGAACTGTGCAGAAGAGAACACCCAGAGGGACTGTGCACACAAATTCAAGACAGAACTGGACAGTTAGTTTTCTTGGTGAAATGGGCAATTGAGCCCCATCAATGATATAAAGGTGGATTGCATAAAGCTGTGCTTCCAGCAGAGAGCCACACTAGCAGGGAGCACATTGACCGAAATCACTGACATGCAACTCATGAATTCCCACCTCTTGAAAGAATTGTCTGGAAAATCACGGATTCTGCACCTACAATTTCCAGCAATGCACTCATGAGTACTTGCTCCCATTGGAAGGATGTGATTGCAGAACCAGTACTTTTTGAGCTCTGGGACAGAGCCGATGGACCCGATGTTTTTTTTTAGTCTTGTGTTCCTATCATTTAACTGCAAAATAACAAAATTATATTCTCAGTGCTGCACACAAATGGTTTTTACGATTGATTTCCCCCAAACACTCCATAGAAAAGATGTAAGCTTTCATGTCCACATTGTATTTCTTTTCTATTTTGTTCATCACATGAGCCTGATACAAATGAAATGCAAACGCGAGGATTTTGTCTGTCATGTACAGTTGTGGGTTTTTCAACAGTAGTGCTACCAAGCAACATTGGCATTCTCCTCTCATTGGCAAATGACGATTCTGTTTTTATTTCCACATTCCAACTTAATTTTCCTTTTTTTTTTAAATGCAGAATTTCTCTTTAATTTAAAAGATTTGGGGCTAGAATTTTCTAACAACCCACCAGCGCCCAATTGCCGCCCAAAAGACCGCTAAGATTCTCAAGATTATCACTGGTGAAAACTTCCCCCAAAAAAGGAAAAAAATCCGCCCAACGAAAAGAATGGGCATTGCACCCAGATTCTCAGCGAAAAAGTGTAATTTAGGGCCGATTCTTAAAGAAACTGGGCGATAATTTTAAAATTCACTAAAAATTTACCGAGGCTGCCAGTTGGGCCTTGGAGGAGAAAAACACTAAAAATATTTTTTCAAAAAACAGAACATTCTCAGGACTCATAACTTAACTCACTACAACAGAATTTCAAAATAATCAGGGCAACTCACCTACTGCCCAAGCTCCGCTGATTCTTGATGGCGATTTTTTAAATACTTAGCTACGGGTTACCGCTGAGCCAAATATCACGCCATGGCAATCTATGGACGGTGCACGCTGGCAGTCCGCTTCCCAGCGGCACATCAAAACCGCCGGCGTAACTCAGCTGGGCAATTTCTAGCCGACCCGGTTATCGCACAAAACGGCCAATACCACCAAGAAAGCGGGCCGTGAGCCATTGCAATTTCTAGCCCCATATGGGCTGGTAAATTCCAAAAGGAAACCTTGATAATATCCAAATTTCCATGAAATCGTCATACACAGGGATATGCATTGACCCTGCTCATGGTAGCTCAGGGCCGGCTTAGATTCAGGAACAAGAAACATATCGATGTTGCTACAAATACTAGAAAATGCTGGAAAGCACAGTGAGGCAGTCAGCACGCGAAAGAGAAAAGATTTCAGGTAAGCACCTGTTCTATTTCAGATTTCCAGCATTTGCAGTTTTCCTTTTCATATTTAAGTAGGTAATGTTGTTGTTCCCTTCCCTCTCCCTCAACAGTGCAGAGGTAATCAAATTGTACTAAATAGAATGTGGTCATTTTTCTCATCAAGGTTAGGGACGGCAGTGCTGGGGAATGGAACACCTTCATTTCAGACACCCAGTGTCAGCATTAAGTAGTCATAGAAACATAGAAAATAGGTGCAGGAGTAGGCCATTCGGCCCTTCTAGCCTGCACCGCCATTCAATGAGTTCATGGCTGAACATTCAACTTCAGTACCCCATTCCTGCTTTCTCGCCATACCCCTTGATCCTCCTAGTAGTAAGGACCTCATCTAACTCCTTTTTGAATATATTTAGTGAATTGGCCTCAACAACTTTCTGTGGTAGAGAATTCCACAGGTTAACAACTCTCTTAGTGAAGAAGTTTCTCCTTATCTCGGTCCTAAATGGCTTACCCCTTATCCTTAGACTGTGACCTCTGGTTCTGGACTTTCCCAACATCGGGAACATTCTTCCTGCATCTAACCTGTCTAGTCCCATCAGAATTTTATATGTTTCTATGAGATCCCCTCTCATTCTTTTAAACTCCATGAATACAGGCCCAGTCGGATCCAGTCTCTCCTCATATGTCAGTCCTGCCATCCCGGGAATTAGTCTGGTGAACCTTCACTGCACTCCCTCAATAGCAAGAATGTCCTTCTTCAGATTAGGAAACCAAAACTGAACACAATATTCCAGGTGAGGCCTCATTAAGGCCCTGTACAACTGCAGTAAGACCTCCTTGCTCCTATACTCAAATCCCCTAGCTATGAAGGCCAACATCCCATTTGCCTTCTTCACCGCCTGCTGTACTTGCATGCCAACTTTCAATGACTGATGTACCATGACACCCAGGTCTCGTTGCACCCCCCCTTTTCCTAATCTGCCGCCATTCAGATAATATTCTGCCTTCATGTTTTTGCCACCAAAATGAATAACCTCACATTTATCCACAGAAATTACTGAACAGCTCCAATCCATTGGAAACAGTTTGGGTTTGTTCAAATCTGTTTCCATTTGTTCCCCTTTCCCCACTGCCAGCCCAAACCACATTACAGATTTGTTGCGGACATCCATCTCGTTTTTCTCATTATGTAGAGCAGAATGGTCAAGATCGGCAGCACGTCCAAAGACATCATCGATGTAGCCATTTGGGATGCTTGGGGGCTTGACGGGGTAAATGTTGAGAGGGTGTTTCCCTCGTGGGGGAATCTAGAACTAGGAGACATAGTTTTAAAATAAGGGGTCACCCATTTAAGACAGAGGTGAGGAGGTATTTCTTCTCTCAGGGGGTTGTGAATCTTTGAAATTCTCTACCCCAGGGAGCCATGGAAGTTGAGTCATTGAATATATTCAAGACTGAGATAGACAGATCCTGAACAATAGGGGAGTCAAGGGTTATGAGGAACAGGCAGGAAAGTGGAGTTGAGGCCAAGATCAGATCAGCCATGATCTTATTGAATGGTGGAGCAGGCTCGAGGGGCCGCATGGCCTACTCTTGCTCAGATTTCTTATGCTTAAATAATGGGGAAGGAACCATCCCTTTACACAGATGACCCAGCAGAATGGGCAACAATGAGTTACAATGAAACCTCCAAATGGATTTATTTTGCCGACCAGGGTAAAATGGCAGATTAGGAAAAGGGGAGGTGCAACGAGACCTGGGTGTCATGGTTCATCAGTCATTGAAAGTTGCCATGCAGGTGCAGCAGGCGGTGAAGAAGGCAAATGGCATGTTGGCCTTCATAGCTCGGGGATTTGAGTATTGGAGCAGGGAGGTCTTACTGCAATTGTACAGGGCTTTGGTGAGGCCTCAACTGGAATATTGTGTTCAGTTTTGGTCTCCTAATCTGAGGAAGGACGTTCTTGCTATAGAGGGAGTGCAGCGAAGGTTCACCAGACTGATTCCAGGGATGGCTGGACTGACATATGAGGAGAGACTGGATCAACTGGGCCTTTATACACTGGAGTTTAGAAGGATGAGAGGGGATCCCATAGAAACATATAAGATTGTGACGGGACGGGACAGGTTAGATGCGGGTAGATTGTTCCCGATGTTGGGGAAGTCCAGAACCAGGGGACGCAGTCTTAGGATAAGGGGTAGGCCATTTAGGACTGAGATGAAGAGAAACTTTTTCACGCAGAGAGTTGTTAACCTGTGGAATTCCCTGCCGCAGAGCGTTGTTGATGCCAGTTGATTGGATATATTCAAGAAGAAGTTAGATGTGGTCCTTACGGCTAAAGGGATCAAGAGGTATGGAGAGAAACCAGGAAAGGGGTACTGAGGGAATGATCAGCCATGATCTTATTGAATGGCGGTGCAGGCTCGAAGGGCCGAATGGCCTACTCCCTGCACCTATTTTTTATGTTTCTATATTTCTATGCGCATGGAATGTAGCAGCCTCCCACCTCAGGCATTGAGTGTCAAGCAGTCCCAGGTCAGGTATATCTGGTAAGCTGCAATATTATGACAACAGACTATCCAGCTCCTGCACATTAGAGTGAACTTTTCAGTTTTGTGCTATGGGATTACATCCACTACAGCAGGTCAATTGAGATGGCCTTAATCCATAGGGCTTATACTGCCAACACAGAAAGAATTCTTATTGTCTCACCAATTTAGTCCTTGTTTCAAACCAAAGTCCCTGATCTGAGAAGAGAGTTTTTCAACCCACCAAGCAAGCAAATCTGAAGTCAATGCTAAATTTGACCTTTGAATCTCCAAGTCAGTAACATCACACTCCAGAGCTTATAGTTAGCAAACTACCCAGCAGAAAATGGTGCGTCAATAAACAATACATGTTTTGCTTTAGATTTAGCCAAAAAAATGGTCATCATCTTATTCTTGCACTATGGACAACTGACTTTTTAAGATTCTTGTGTTCCATCAATTAATCACCATTACCACGTAAGAAATCAGAAGTTTCTTCAGAATGATTATGCATCTTTGGAGAGGTTTTTAAATATTGAAAACCCAGCTGTGGGATTAAATGAGCTTTTTACTTCCTTCTGCATCAGTGAGACTTCTCTGAAATGCTTTGTTTTAGGGTGAAGGCTCTTTCTCATTAACAATGCAAGAATTACTGTCCCATCCACATTGAGAATGAAAACAAATGTTTTCTTTTGGGCTCACATTTCACAGCACGTACTGATATTCACAAAACTGGAGATTCAATTTTGAATCCAAGTACAAAAACTCAGTGCTTTCCTTTTGCTGCACCACAGGGAAAAACACATTGGATGCCTGAGCTAATGTGGTCACTGGCATCCATTGAGGGTCCATTGAAACAGGTTGTAATAGCAACATTAAAAAATGTATAAGAGAAGGTATAGTTCATTAGATCTTTGAGCTAAAACATTACTTTTATATATGAATAAAAGATGACCATTCCAGATGAACCTTCTAATCCATTATATTTCAGAAAAAACAGTCGATAATGACCATGTGTGGAATGGAATTCAAGTAATCTATGTAGATTTGGCACCTGTGAATTTAAGTTCATTAATATCATCATAGACAGTCCCTTGAAATCGAGGAGCTAAATTAAAAAGTAGGACCTCAAAAGTAGTAATCTCGGGATTGCTACCAGTGCCACGTGCTAGTCAGAGTAGGAATCGCAGGATAGCTCAGATGAATACGTGGCTTGAGCAGTGGTGCAGTAGGGAGGGATTCAAATTTCTGGGGCATTGGAACCGGTTCTGGGGGAGGTGGGACCAGTACAATCCGGACGGTCTGCACCTGGGCAGAATCGGAACCAATGTCCTCGGGGGAGTGTTTGCTAGTGCTGTTGGGGAGGAGTTAAACTAATATGGCAGGGGGATGGGAAGCAATGCAGGGAGATAGAGGGAAACAAAAAGGAGGCAAAAACAAAAGACAGAAAGGAGATGAGGAAAAGTGGAGGGCAGAGAAACCCAAGGCAAAGAACAAAAAGGGCCATTGTACAGCAAAATTCTAAAAGGACAGAGGGTGTTAAAAAAACAAGCCTAAAGGCTTTGTGTCTTAATGCAAGAGTATCCGCAATAAGGTGGATGAATTAACTGTGCAAATAGATGTTAACAAATATGATGTGATTGGGATTACGGAGACGTGGCTCCAGGATGAGCAGGGCTGGGAACTCAACATCCAGGGGTATTCAACATTCAGGAAGGATAGAATAAAAGGAAAAGGAGGTGGGGTAGCATTGCTGGTTAAGGAGGAGATTAAGGCAATAGTTAGGAAGGACATTAGCTTGGATGATGTGGAATCTATATGGGTAGAGCTGCAGAACACCAAAGGGCAAAAAACGTTAGTGGGAGTTGTGTATAGATCTCCAAACAGTAGTAGTGATGTTGGGGAGGGCATCAAACATGAAATTAGGGGTGCGTGCAATAAAGGTGCAGCAGTTATAATGGGTGACTTTAATATGCACATAGATTGGGCTAACCAAACTGGAAGCAATACGGTGGAGGAGGATTTTCTGGAGTGCATAAGGGATAGTTTTTTAGACCAATATGTCGAGGAACCAACTAGGGGGGAGGCCATCTTAGACTGGGTGTTATGTAATGAGAGAGGATTAATTAGCAATCTCGTTGTGCGAGGCCCCTTGGGGAAGAGTGACCATAATATGGTGGAAATCTGAATTGGGATGGAGAATGAAACAGTTAATTCAGAGACCATGGTCCAGAACTTAAAGAAGGCTAACTTTGAAGGTATGAGGCGTGAATTGGCTGGGATGGATTGGCGAATGATACTTAAGGGGTTGACTGTGGATGGGCAATGGCAGACATTTAGAGACCGCATGGATGAACTACAACAATTGTACATTCCTGTCTGGCATAAAAATAAAAAAGGGAAGGTGGCTCAACCGTGGCTATCAAGGGAAATCAGGGATAGTATTAAAGCCAAGGAAGTGGCATACAAATTGGCCAGAAATAGCAGCGAACCTGGGGACTGGGAGAAATTTAGAACTCAGCAGAGGAGGACAAAGGGTTTGATTAGGGCAGGGAAAATGGAGTATGAGAAGAAGCTTGCAGGGAACATTAAGACGGATTGCAAAACTTTCTATAGATATGTAAAGAGAAAAAGGTTAGTAAAGACAAACGTAGGTCCCCTGCAGTCAGAATCAGGGGAAGTCATAACGGGGAACAAAGAAATGGCGGACCAATTGAACAAGTACTTTGGTTCGGTATTCACGAGGGAGGACACGAACAACCTTCCGGTTATAAAAGGGGTCGGGGGTCTATAAGGAGGAGGAACTGAGGGAAATCCTTATTAGCCGGGAAATTGTGTTGGGGAAATTGATGGGATTGAAGGCCGATAAATCCCCAGGGCCTGTTGGACTGCATCCCAGAGTACTTAAGGAGGTGGCCTTGGAAATAGTGGATGCGTTGACAGTCATTTTCCAACATTCCATTGACTCTGGATCAGTTCCTATGGAGTGGAGGGTAGCCAATGTAACCCCACTTTTTAAAAAAGGATGGAGAGAGAAAACAGGGAATTATAGACCGGTCAGCCTGACATCGGTAGTGGGTAAAATGATGGAATCAATTATTAAGGATGTCATAGCAGTGCATTTGGAAAGAGGTGACATGATAGGTCCAAGTCAGCATGGATTTGTGAAAGGGAAATCATGCTTGACAAATCTTCTGGAATTTTTTGAGGATGTTTCCAGTAGAGTGGATAAGGGAGAACCAGTTGATGTGGTATATTTGGACTTTCAGAAGGCGTTCGACAAGGTCTCACACAAGAGATTGATGTGCAAAGTTAGAGCACATGGGATTGGGGGTAGTGTACTGACATGGATTGAGAACTGGTTGTCAGACAGGAAGCAAAGAGTAGGAGTAAATGGGGACTTTTCAGAATGGCAGGCAGTGACTAGTGGGGTACCGCA
Source organism: Pristiophorus japonicus (assembly GCF_044704955.1). Classification (NCBI taxonomy): domain Eukaryota; kingdom Metazoa; phylum Chordata; class Chondrichthyes; family Pristiophoridae; genus Pristiophorus; species Pristiophorus japonicus. The sequence goes on from NC_091990.1 coordinate 43,918,397, forward strand.
AGGTTCTGTGCTGGGGCCCCAGCTGTTTACACTGTACATTAATGATTTAGATGAGGGGATTAAATGTAGTATCTCCAAATTTGCGGATGACACTAAGTTGGGTGGCAGTGTGAGCTGCGAGGAGGATGCTGTGAGGCTGCAGAGCGACTTGGATAGGTTAGGTGAGTGGGCAAATGCATGGCAGATGAAGTATAATGTGGATAAATGTGAGGTTATCCACTTTGGTGGTAAAAACAGAGAGACAGACTATTATCTGAATGGTGACAGATTAGGAAAAGGGGAGGTGCAAAGAGACCTGGGTGTCATGGTACATCAGTCATTGAAGGTTGGCATGCAGGTGCAGCAGGTGGTTAAGAAAGCAAATGGCATGTTGGCCTTCATAGCAAGGGGATTTGAGTACAGGGGCAGGGAGGTGTTGCTACAGTTGTACAGGGCATTGGTGAGGCCACACCTGGAGTATTGTGTACAGTTTTGGTCTCCTAACCTGAGGAAGGACATTCTTGCTATTGAGGGAGTGCAGCGAAGGTTCACCAGACTGATTCCCGGGATGGCGGGACTGACCTATCAAGAAAGACTGGATCAACTGGGCTTGTATTCACTGGAGTTCAGAAGAATGAGAGGGGACCTCATAGAAACATTTAAAATTCTGACGGGGTTAGACAGGCTAGATGCAGGAAGAATGTTCCCAATGTTGGGGAAGTCCAGAACCAGAGGTCACAGTCTAAGGATAAGGGGTAAGCCATTTAGGACCGAGATGCGGAGGAACTTCTTCACCCAGAGAGTGGTGAACCTGTGGAATTCTCTACCACAGAAAGTTGTTGAGGCCAATTCACTAAATATATTCAAAAAGGAGTTAGATGAGGTCCTTACTACTAGGGGGATCAAGGGGTATGGCGAGAAAGCAGGAATGGGGTACTGAAGTTGAATGTTCAGCCATGAACTCATTGAATGGCGGTGCAGGCTAGAAGGGCCGAATGGCCTACTCCTGCACCTATTTTCTATGTTTCTATGTTTCTATGTTTCCACTCTAAAAGTCTCAGGTGACTGTACAGTCCAATACGCGAATTACAGTCTCTGTCACAGGTGGGACAGACAGTGGTTGAAGGAAAGGGTGGGTTGGGAGTCTGGTTTGCCGCACGCTCTTTCTGCTTCGATTGCTGAGATTGTCATTAGACATTGGAGTCTCTCGGGTAATACTCTTCAAGGTGAGTATGCAGGAAAATGTATTCTTAATGTTAACATCTAGGGTCAAGAAGGCAAGCAACTTATCCATTGCAGAGTCCAGTTGATGCGCAACGATAGTTACTGGAAAATTAATTGTTTGCAGATCGCTTTCTAAGTGTCAGCCAAAGATTAAGAGCAACAAGCGTCAGCCTTGGCTCAGTGGAAGCACTCTCGCCTCTGAGTCAGAAGCTCATGGGATCCAATCCCCACTCCAGAGACTTGAGCACATAATCCAGGCTGACACTTGAGTATGGCACTGTGAGAGGTTCCAACTTTGAAAGAAACATTAAACTGAGGCTCTCTCAGGTGACCGTAAAAGATCACATGGCACGATTCAAAGAAGAGGCGGGGAGTTTTCCCGATGTCCTGGCCAACACTTATCCCTCAACCAACCAACATCACTAAAAGCAGATTATCTCATTGATCTTATTGGCGTTGGTGGGAGCTTGCTGTGTGCAAATGATCTGTTGAGTTTCCTTACATTACAACAGTGACTGCACTTCAAACATACTTAATTGGCTGTGAAGCACTTTGGGACATCCTGTGGTCGTGAAAGACGCTATATAAATTCAAGTTCTATCTAGTCGTAGAAGCTTGAGAACAGTTCACTTATCAATCATATCAGCTGACGATACCACTAAATTTCCACTTTGCTTCATTATTGATGATGCTTAATTCAAATTATTAGTAAATTCAATGTTTTCTGAAGGGACAGCACTCCACCTGTTGCTCAAAATGCATTGCCTAAACAACACTATGTGTTACAGTTGACCTTACTACAACATTCTGTCAGAGGTAAAATGAAGAAATAAAATCCCATCTTTCTGCATTAATAAATTGCTGGCTGTGTACACAATTGTCAAAATCAGCTAAACAAATTTCAAAACATAACCCAGGCAGACTGTCAGGGCATTTAATTACAGCTAATTAATAGCTGTTCACACAGTATACTTTCTCAACTTTTTGGCAACTTCTGAAATAAAATCACTTCTGCGGTTATTCTATTGTGGCCACCCATCTACTCCAAATGATGAATTTTTCTCTCAATCCCTATTCCTTCAATCATGCATTGACATGAAGGACACATCAAATCACAGAAATGAAGGGATGAGGAAGAATAATGGCACTGAACGGCTGTGAAGGTGAAAGCTCGTCATCTGCTGCTACCTAATAACTGTCAGTAATTTCTCACCTCGGCAGAATGGTCTGTGATCACTCCAAGCAGCAAACATGTCAGTCACTCTCATGCAGGTGATGCTTTTAGACCCTTGCAACTCATAGCCGTCATCACATGAGAACTGCACGCTGGACCCCAGTCTGAAAGGAGAGAGAAGCTGTCAGTTTTTCAGAAACTAAGGTCTGAAAACATTGATATGCGATTTCACCTTTGTTAGCCTAATGTAACATTGTCATCTGCTGGAAGGGTTCAATCATTTATCACATACAATTCAAAGATAGGCTTTTTAAAAAACTGAAGCACATTCTCATTAAAGTGATAAATGAGGAATGAAGCAGTCTCGCCTACATCGAGTGACAAAGTTGAGAAACTTCAGTCAGTTCAGGTTTGTATCGTTCCCTCTACCCTGACCCAACAATGCACCCTGTTGCTCTGCAAAAAATGTGAATGTTGAGTGATAACCCATCAATGCCAGATTTATAGCAGTTTCATTGTAGTGGGACTCATGTCCCCATAGGTATTGGAATTGTCAAAAGTCATTCACTTGTAGAGGCTTCTCTCAGACAGCAGCCCGCCATTCTTTTGCCTGGGTTGGATAAGCCACAGAGCTTGGAGCCGAGAGGTGGGTGATCGAAGGATGACCATCACCAATATTCAGTTTAATCCACACAAAGCAGCTCTTGTCAGTCTCACAGATAGAAACTGGAGCCTCGTCAATACTTGAACTCTTGACATATTTACAAATTAGTAAGGTTTTTCACTCATCAAAAATTTCGTGGAAACAATTTAAAAAAAGGCCAGTAACACCCACCTTTTGAACGGTGAGTGGCTGGTCAATGGACTATGAGAGATAGGCCACAAATTAAACAATGAATGATCAAAGATGGTGGACCACATTTCTTTGATGTTCCTTGCAAGCTACCGATCTCCTTTGTCTTCCAGCTTGCCAAGCTTCTTTGTTTTCAAACCAAATCTACACAGCGTATTTACTTCAGGTGAAGGTTAATAATTATTCTTTCGACTGTGTAGAAAATATTTGCACTGGTTGACGCCTTAAAAAAGGATGTAGGATTTTAGTGGTCCATCCAAAATTGTCATTTTAAAGAATTCTAGATAAGGTAGTTAAAATTTATTTGAAATTCCGCACTTTTTCTGTTCTGGCTTTGGTGGATGTCTCGATATTAATCGTGTGTCAAGAATGGTGATGCTGAGAGCAAACCAGCAAGGTGCTCCTGTTCATTAGAAAACTCCTTGAAATATGCACTCTCTCATTCTTCACTTATTGCCCTTAAAGTCATCATCATCATCATCATCATAGGTGTAATGTCTGTAAACTTGTAATGTTTGTAGCTCCACACTGTGGATGTGGACGTATTGTGTACTGCAACTGCAGAGTTAATAATTAAGCAGAACCAAGCAGGTTCCGGAGGCTTCCGAGAGAGCTGCCTGCCATGTAGGAAGCTGTGTGTGCTGTGCTCTGTGAATATATCATAATCGGCAGTCCCTCGGAATCGAGGAAGACTTGCTTCCACTCCTGAAGTGAGTTCTTTGATGGCTGAACAATCCAATATGAGAGCCACAGACTCTGTCACAGGTGGGACAGATAGTTGTTGAGGGAAGGGGTGGGTGGGACTGGTTTGCCGCACGCTCTTTCCGCTGCCGGCGCTTGATTTCTGCATGCTCTCACCGTTGAGACTCGAGATACTCAGCGCCCTCTCGGATGCACTTCCTCCACTTAGGGCGGTCTTGGGCCAGGGAATCCCAGGTGTCAGTGGGGATATCGCATTTTATCAGGGAGGCTTTGAGGGTGTCCTTGTAGCATTTCCGCTGCCCACCTTTGGCTCGTTTGCCGTGAAGGAGCTCCGAGTAGAGCACTTGCTTTGGGAGTCTCGGTGTGAACAATGTGGCCTGCCCATCGGAGCTGATCGAGTGTGGTCAGTGCTTCAATGCTGGGGATGTTAGCCTGGACAAGGAGCTTAAAGTAAGGTTGTATCCGTGAAATTAACCTTCATGGCTAACGTGGCTGAAAATATTCAATCAAAAGCTACAGGCTGGAGTCGCTTCCGTGAACCTGCCCAAAATAGTGCAGGTATGGCGGCAGAGATTCAGGCAAACATCAGGCGTTGAGGCCTACTGCATCCTGAATTTCACTCCCTACACTCCTGGCGTAACTGTCACTGCCCACTCCTTCCCTGCATATTGCATGCAAATACCGACCAGAGGACGGCCTCGGTTCACGATCCGTTTCCCCATTTACCACTGCTTCCCAGGACTGACATGTGGAAGGAGTGATGAGCCCAGGGTAGCAGTGGTAGTGGTCCCGAGGCCAAGGCATGTGGAGAAGACTAGTAGAGGTTGCCTCTGCCTTCATATAGGTCCCCATTTCTTTATTGGTGGAGGCTTCTGTCGCTGCCTACATCTTTACTAGTGCACTCGCTCTTGGTTGCCAGAATCCCACTGCGTACATTCAATGGCTCCTGACCCAGATAAATGGGGCAGGATGGAAGTAGAGCTGGAAGGTCATGGAAAGTACCGTCTTGCTGCAACATCTCCCCGAAAAGGAGAATCCAGCCCGATGACTCGTTGATAGTTATTTCAAAGTCAACTTTTTCTAAATATAAAAGAATATCTCTGCTTCTTCCAATACAGCTGTTCTGACAAAAAAAAATTGTTTGAAACTTCAATAGACACAAAACTGGAAAATTCTACCCGATTTCCATCTCTGACAATGGCAACAACGGTATTCCAAACAAGGATCGGTTTCTCCTCAGCAGGATGGTTGCTTCCATTTCTGGTCAGCGGGGGCCCAATTTGTTGTCTTTGGGATGGGGCAGTTCAGCCCAGTGCTTCAGTGGGCTGTATTCATCCTCGCCACCCCAATTCAATTTGGCCACGGGTTTAAACGTTTAGCTCTTGGTCCGACGAGAAGGCCACTTGACAGCTGTTGCGCTTAGGTACATAAATTCTCCTGCTTCGGCTGCTGCAAAACGGTTCTATTCAACGTCATTATTCACAGCCAATAACAGCTGCATTTGGATACAGGCAGTTTTCAGTTTTTCAGCGTTGCTCAGCTGTGGCACCAATGCCACAATGTTTGCATACAGACTCCAACAGACCCCTTATTACTTTTGCACATTTAATTTTGTTGAGAAGGTTCAGCTATCAGATTTCGAATCCACTGGTTGTTTTACAGTGCTATCTGTCCGGTTTGCTAGTTTTGAGTTTGCAATTGAATTTTTTTCTTAGAAAGGAGCATTGGTAGTTTAGTAAAAGTTGAGTTTGTCAGGAGACTTTTAAAATCAGTCTCAGTTCGATTTGGACCCTGATGCAGAGATGAAAGGTCAGTCCGTTAACCTACTGCACCATTCAGGACATTATCAACTTGGAAATCAATTATCAATTACACATTCATCTCTGGATCTCTCTCCATGTGCACCTTCTGGGTGTCCACTTTGAAAATCCTCTTGATGAAGATGAATGGAATTAGCACTGGCAGCTGAGTTATGGATGTGACAGGGTTTCAGCTCCGTGACTGCACAAAGACAACTTTATGGACGCATGTTAACATTCAAAGACCAGACGCTGTTTGTAACTAACACACAAGCAAAATATTGAGATTGCTGAGAATCTGAAATATAAACAGAAAATGCTGGAAATACTCAGCAGGTCAGGATGCATCTGTGGCGAGAGAAACAGAGTTAACGTTTCAGGTCGGTGACCTTTCATCAGAACTGGAAAAAAGTTATAAATGTAACAGGTTTTAAGCAAGTACAGCAGCAGGGAAAGCAGTAACTAAAGTTTGTAACCAAAATGCACCATTGTGCTTTCCTAAGTGGGACCCATCCATTTTAATTCCCTAAAGGGCACAAATGTAATGACATTTTTTACAGCTGCTTTGTTTTAATATCCAGTCACGAAAGATAAAACCTCATGATAGCTTCGTAATTCACACTCACAATCCATTATAACATTTCTTTATTTGAAACAAATTCTATCTATTATGCACTCCAGTTGTAAATAGAAGACTCAATCGAGAACTGTGTGAGATACCATATTTCACTTTGATAAAATGGTGAGGCATTAGTTCTCGCTCTCTCATGGAGTAAGTTGTGCAATCCAGAATTCCCACCAAGAATACACTATTCTATTTAGAACCGTTTCAGAAAGCACTCTAATACTTGGTCCCGCTGTAGACTTTATACATCATTGCAGTGGGGCATTGGGACAGCAGAGCACATGGTGGAAAGTGGAAACTGACTTCATGAATGTGTAATTAATGAAGAAATGCCTTTGACATTTAATATTGTTGAAATGCGAAACCTTCACAAATGGAATACAGAAGCTCCTTCGGTAAAAGTGAACCTTTCTGAGATGGAAAAAAAGCCAGAATTAAACATTACGTTCACTTTATCCGGATAACATTTTAATATTCAACTAAACTTTTGCCAACCATTCACTTTTTGCATGGATATCAGATTTTCCAAGCCAGCATTCACGCTGTTCACATTGGGGGCAGCAAGAACATTAATTTCATATTATTGGCAAAGCAACATTGACTCCAAGGTCCTCAAGCATTGTTGCAACAGTGAAATCTAAACAAGCATAAAATGACCTCTTATAATCATTTTCCTTCTCTTCTGGACCGTTTCAGGATTTGGACAAACTTTATTCAGGATCTTGGTCTGAACAATCTCGGAGCAGCCCCTTTAATCTTACATCCACTGTACCTACAGATCTTAGCCAGTGTCTCTCACTGGCTCCCAGTTGCTGCCCATCCTTTCTAGGCCTACATGCAAAAGAATGCTCATATTTGCAGAGGAGAAATGAGCTATTGGGGCCCAAATTCAGAGTCTGAAAGAGAACCGTTAGTGCCCCTTTGCAGTGGCCATTGCTAAAAATCGAATTGCCGCCGCTTTTGGGTCAACAGTCCGACCCGACCTAAATTCAGGTCAGAGATTTTTCGGCCTGAACCCCATACCGCCCAAGTGGTATCACCACCAGTAAAATCAAAAGAAAACCAATTAAAAATACTTACCTAGCAATTTTCACCTCATTCCATGGATCGCCCGCCGCGCGGTGCCCCTGACAGGTTTCCCTGTTGGTGCACCTCTGCAGAGTGACTGTGGGCCCGGCAGCCCTTAAAGGGGAGGGCCCACTGCCTCGGCCGCAGTGCAAGAATTTTTGCCGACCGACTTGTCGAACAACCAGCAAAATACTGGCCCTGGGTTCGGCCTGACACCCCCTCCTGGGTGCCAGGCCACTGGCCCGACCGAAACCCTCCCAGTGGCCAAAGTTAAAAATCCATTGAATCTCTCCCCTTTAACGGAGAGGAGAGAGCATGGTGACACACACGCGCTGTGACATCACCACGCTGATTGACAGCGGCAGGCGCGCCGTCCGACCCATTTTCAGCCAGTCAGCCTGGCTTTGAGTCTAAGGCTCGCTCCCATTATGATCTATTTCCTGCAGGACTTTGAAAAAAATTCCAAGTCCTGAAAATGGACCTACTCATGGATCTAAACACGATAAAATTAAATTATAAACACACATTTTATTGTTAAAAACCCTCCCCACTATGGTAAGTTTATTTTTAACCCTAATTTTAAAAAACTTTTTTAAGAATTGGGAAAATATTTTATTTTTATGAGACATAATAACTTTAATTTCAATTAATTTTAAATATGTGTGGTCTGTTTTTTATTTTTTATTATTTTGTGTGTTTGGTTTTGTTCCCATTAATAGCACTGAGAACTCGTAGTTACACGCGTCTCAGTGCTATTGATGGGAACCTGTGAAATACTTACCTGATTGGCTGAGCAGTCACACGTGACTGCATCTTCTGCGTGGGAACCCTCCAGACGGGAGCGCACTTCGCAGCGCGGGAAGAGAAGGCCTCCCCGCTGGAATCCAGAGCGCCTCCGAGACCACCAGGTAGATTTGTAAAAATTCCCTGGCGAGGAGGCAATTGCCCGCGGGAAGACTGCGAGAGGAATTTCTGGGCCAATGTTTTTGGAGGTAAGTTAAGTATTCCAGTCCCATCAATGACTCTGCTTGTCCACGCATCTGTTTTTGTTGCTCTATACCCAGACTATCTGTTTTAGTAGTTATGGACTATGGTAAACTGCTGTTAGACTAGTACTTTTGCAATTTTGGAAGTACATCAAGAAATAGCACATTTAACACTTAGTGTGGAATCTGTATTATATGAGAGAAGCAATCCTCTAATCCTCTAAAGAGTATAAAAAACCTTCTGTGCGTAGAGCTCTGTGCATGCATCTAAACACACAAGTTAGATCTGTCAACTGCACATTATGTTGCACATCTGAGACCACTATAACTGTGATCTTTGGTGGCATGTCATGAAGCAGAAGCTGTTTCACGTCGCACAGTAATACTGTTTAAAAAAGCTTTTCAATAGGATTTAACTCATTCGGTGGAAAGATACTGTAACTAGCGTAGTCTCAGTGGTAGCACTGTGGCCCCTGAGTCCGAAAGTCATCGCAACACTTGAGCACATAATCTTACCTACAATCCAGTACTGAGGAAGTGCAATCTCTCAGTTGAGACATTAATCCGAGGCTTCATCTGCCCTCTCAGGTGGACAAAAAGATCCCAAAAAGATCCCACAGCACAGAAAGGCAGGGGAGTTTTCCCAGTGTCCTGGCTAACATTTATCCCTCTACCAACCCACCAAAGTTAGAATCCCATTCTTGATGCAAATTGCCTGCCTAGTTTGTTTACATTACACCAGTGATGACATTTCAAAAGTATTTCATTGGCTGTGAAACGCTTTGGGACATCCTCAAAATGTGAAAGGGGCTATATAAATGCAACATCTTTCTTTTTAGCTTTCCTGCCTGAGTATTTCTGGGATCGTTTGTGAACCTCTGTGAACAGCTACATGCTTCACGTCACCCCATTTTGGTAATTCACCCACAAGCCAGGAGAAAGAAAATCTTCACCTTTGGAGTACATAATGCCAAATAAATATCAGCCTGCTGTCTAAATACAAGAAGAATCTGAAAACCATCTATGTTAGATACATAAACCTTGATCATTACTCTCCTCCAATTAGAATGTTAGAGAATAAAACACGGGAATGTATTTGAGACAGTTTTTTAGATCAATATGTTGAGCAACCAACAAGGGAACAGGCAATTTAAGATCTTTTTTTTTCCATTCGTTCTGGGATGTGGGCATCACTGGTAAGGCCAGCATTTATTGCCCATCCCTAATTGCCCTTGAGAAGGTGGTGGTGAGCTGCCTTCTTGAACCGCTGCAGTCTTTGTGGTGAAGGTACTCCCACAGTGCTGTTAGGGAGTGTGAGTTCCAGGATTTTGACCCAGCGACGATGCAGGAACGCCGATATATTTCCAAGTCAGGATGGTGTATAACTTGGAGAGGAATGTGCAGATGATGGTGTTCCCATGCATCTGCTGCCCTTGTCCTTCTAGATGTTAAAGGTCAGGAGTTTGGGAGGTGTTGCCGAAGAAGCCGTGGTGAGTGCAGTGCATCTTACAGATGGTACACTCTGCAGCCACATTACACCAGGGGTGGAGGGAGTGAATGTTGAAGGTGGTGGATAGGGTGCCACTCAAGCGGGCTGCTTTGTCCTGGATGGTGTCGAGCTGCTTGAGTGTTTTTGGAGCTGCACTCATCCAAGCAAGTGGAGAGTATTGCATTACACTCCTGACTTGTGGCTTGTCGATGGTGGAAAGGCTTTGAGGAGTCAGAAGGTGAGACACTCGACACAGAATACCCAACCTCTGACCTGCTTTTGTTGCCACAGTATTTATGTGGCTGGTCCAGTTAAGTTTCTGTTAAATGGTGACTCCCCCAGGATGTTGATGGTGGGGGATTCGGTGATGGTAATGCTGTTGAATGTCAAGGGGTGGTGGTTAGACTCTCGCCTATTGAAGATGGACATTGCCTGGCACTTGTGTGATGTGAATGCTACTTGCCAGTTATCAGCCCAAGCCTGAATGTCATCCAGGTCTTGCTGCATGTGGGCATGGACTACTTCATTTTTTGAGAAGTTGCAAATGGAACTGAACACTGTGCAATCATCAACGGACATCCCCACTACTGACCTTATGATGGAGGGAAGGTAATTGATGAAGCAGCTGAAGATGGTTGGGCCAAGGACACTGCCCTGATTAACTCCTGTAGTGATGTCCTGGGGCTGTGATGATTGACCTCCAACAACCACAACCATCTTCCTTTGTGCTAGGTATGACTCCAGCCAGTGGAGAGTTTTCCCTTTATTCCCATTGCCATCAACTTTACCAGGGCTCCTTGATGCCACACTGGGCAAATGCTGCCTTGATGTCAAGGGCAGTCACTCTCACCTCAACCTTGGAATTCAGTTCTTTTGTCCATGTTTGGACCAAGGCTTTAATGAGGTCTGGAGCCAAATGGTCCAAGTATTGTGTAATGAGATGAGGTTAATTAGTAAACTTACAGTAAAAAATTCTCTGGTAAAGAGTGATCATAATATGAAGTTTGACAGTGATACGGTTAAGTCTGAAACTAGGATCTTCAATTTAAACAAAGCCAATTACGGAGGTATGAGGGAGGGGTGAGTTGGATAAGGTAGATTGGGAAATTAGATTAAAAGATATGATGGTAGATAAGCAATGGCAAACATTTTTAAAATAATTAATAATTCTCAACAAATATACATTCCCTTGAAGAATAAAAACCCCACTGGAAAAGTGGCACAAACATGACTAACTAAGAAGCTAAGGATAGTATTGTATGACAAAACTGTTGCTAAAAAGAGTAGTAGGCCTAAGGATTGGGAGGGTTTTAAAAATCAGCAAAGGATGACTAACAAATTGATAAAGAGGGAGGAAATAGAATAGACTAGCAAGAAATATATAAAACAGATTATGAGAATTTTTACAAGTATGTAAAAAGAGGTAAGCAAAAGTAAACATGGGTCCCTTAGAGGCAGAGACAAGAGGTTAGGGAATAAGGAAATGGCAGGGATGTTAAACAAATATTTTGTAACTGTCTTCATAGTACAAGACACAAAGTACATGCTGGAAATTGTGGGGAACCAAGGGTATGAGAGTGAGGAACACCCTTCGGTATTTAAGTAAGGTAAGAAAGGGAAACCAGGGATTATAGGCCAGTTAACTTAACATCTGTCGTGGTTTTGTACAACTGAGTGGCTTACTGGGCCATTTCAGAGGGCAGTTAAGTGTCAAGCGCATTGCTGCAGTTTTCCTTCCCTAAAGGACATTAGTGAACCAGGTGGGTTTTTATGACAATCTGGTAGTTTCATGGTCACCATTACTGATGCAAGCTTTTTATTCTAGATTTATTTATTAACTGAATTTAATTTCCCCAGCTGCCGTGGTGGTATTTGAACTCACGTCTCTAGATCATTAGTACAGACCTCTGGATTACTCGTCCAGTTACATAACCATAATGCTACCGTACCCGGATAGATAGTCTAACCATCATCCCCATTCAATGGCATTACCATCACCGAATGTCCCACCATCAACATCCTGGGGGGTTGCCATTTCTTCATCGTCGCTGGGACAAAATCCTGGAACTCCTTCCCTAACAAGCACTGTAGGAGTACTTTCACCACTTGCAGCAGTTCAAGAAGGTGGCTCACATCCACCTTCTCAAGGGCAATAAATCCTGGCATTGGCAGTGGCGACCACATCCCAGGAACAAATTTTTAAAAATCTATTGTCTAGAGTCTATAATTAAGGATAGAGACTGTTAGCTAAAGTTGGAGCTCATGGAATCAAGAGCAAATTATTGACTTGGTTAGGAGATTGGCTGAAAAGCAGGAGACAGAGGGTAGGAATAATGGGCAGGTACTCTAATTGGCAGGATGTGATGAGTGATGTCCCATAAGGATCTGTGTTGGGGCCTCAATTATTCACTGTATTTATTAATGACTTAGATGACTTGATGGAGAGCCACATATCCAAGTGTTCTAATGACACAAAGATAGGTGGTATTGTAAGCAATATAGATGGAAGCATAACATTACAAAAATATATTAATAGCTTAATTAACGGGCAAAACTGTGAGGTCATCTACTTTGGATCTCAAAAGAATAGATCCTTTCTAAATGATGAAAAGCTGGAAACAATGGAGGTCCAAGGAGACTTAGGGGTTAATGTTGGTAGATCATTAAAATGTCATGATAGGTGCACAAAATAATCAAAAAATGCTAATGGAATGCTGGCCTTTATATCTAGAGGGCTCGAATACAAAGGGTTAGAAGTTATGCTACAGCTATATAAAGCCCTGGTTAGACCACACCTAGAATACTGTGTACAGTTCTGGGCACCACACCTGAGGAAGGATATATTGGCTTTGAAGGAAGTACAGAAGAATGATACCTGGACTCCAAGGGGTAAATTATGAGGAGTGATTACACAATCCTGGGTTGTATTTCTTGGAATTTACAACAATAACAACTTGTATTTATATAGCGCCTTTAATGTCGTAAAACATCCCAAGGCGCTTCACAGGCATGTTATAAAACCAAACAACAAGTTTGACACCGGGCCACAGAGGAAGAAATTATGGCAGATGACCGATGGGGCAGGTTTTAAGGGGCGACTTAAAGGAGGAAAGAGAGGGGGAGAAGTAGAGGCGCGGAGAGGTTTAGGGAGTGAGTTCCAGAGGTTAGGGCCCAGGCAACTGAAGGCACAGCCACCAATGGTTGAGCAGCTATAATCAGGGATGCTAAAGAAGGCAGAATTTGAGGAGCGCAGACATCTTGGGAGGTTGCGAGGCTGAAGGAGATTAGAGAGATAGGGAGGGGCGAAGCCATGGGGAGATTTGTAAACAAGGATGAGAATTTTGAAATCGAGGCGTTGCTTAACCGGGAGCCAATGTAGGTCAGCGAGCACCAGAGTGATGGGTGAGCAGGACTTGGTGCGAGTTAGGACATGGGCTGCCGAGTTTTGGATGACCTCAAGTTGACATAGGGTAGAATGTGGGAGGCCAGGAGGAATGCGTTGGAGTAGTCAAGTCTTAAGGAAGCAAAGGCATGGATGAGGGTTTCAGCAGCAGATGAGCTGTGATGAGGCAGAGGTGGGCAATGTTACGGAGGTGGAAATAGGCGGTTTTAGTTATGCCGTGGATATGTGGCTGGAACCTCATTTCAGGGTCGAATATGACACCTAGGTTGCGAACAGTCTGGTTCAGCCTCAGATAGATGCTAGTGAGAGGGATGGAGTCAGTGCCTCGGGAACACAGTTTGTCGCAGGGACCAAAGACAATGGCTTCGGTCTTTCCAATATTTAATTGGAGAAAATTTCTGCTCATCCACTACTGGATGTCGGACAAGCAATCTGAAAATTTAGAGACCATGGAGGGGTCGAGAGAAGTGGTGGTGAGGTAGAGCTGGATGTCGTCAGCGTACATGTGGAAACTGACGCCGTGTTTTCGGATGATGTCGCCAAGGGACAACATGTAGATGAGAAATAGGAGGGGGCCAAGGATAGATCGTTGGGGGACACCAGAGGTAACAATGTGGGAGTGGGAAGGAGAAGCCACTGCAGGTGATGTTCTGGCTACAATGAGAGAGATAAGAATGGAATCAGGTGAGTGCAGCTGGACGATGGTGGAGAGGCGTTGGAGGAGGATGGAGTGGTCAACCATGTCAAAGGCTGCAGACAGGTCGAGAAGGACGAGGAGGGATAGTTTACCTTTGTCACAGTCACAAAGGATGGAATTTGTCACTTTGATGAGAACTGCTTCAGTACTGTGGCAAGGGCGGAAACCAGATTGAAGGGATTCAAATATGGAGTTGCGGGAAAGATGGGCACGGATTTGGGAGGAGATAACATATTCAAGGATTTTGGAGAGGAAAGGGAGGTTGGAGATCGGGCAGTAGCTTGCAAGGACGGAGGGGTCAAGGGGTTGTTTATTTGAGGAGAGGGGTGACGATGGCAGATTTGAAGGAGAGGGGGACAATACCTGAGGAGAACCGTTAACAATGTCAGCTAATATGGGAGCCAGAAAAGGAAGTTGGGGGGTCAGCAGTTTAGTGGGAATAGGGTTAAGGGAGCAGGAAGTGGGTCTCATGCACAAGATGAGCGTGGAGAGGTCAAGAGGGGAGATCAGAGAGAAACTGGAGAGAGATGTGAGTTCAGGGCTAGGGCAGGGGGGAACCACAGAGGAAGTTTGGCCCGGTGGGTTAGGGGAAGGAAGGGAAGTGGCAGAGGCAGCTGATTGGATGGTCTCAATCTTTGAAACAAAGAAGTTCATGAGCACTAGTTGTTGGAGGTGAGTGTGTGGAGACAGGGGAAAGTGTTTTAAGAAGATGGTAAGCAGTAGAGAAAAGTAGCTGGGGGTTACCTTTGCATTCCAGAATGATCCTGGAATAGTGAGCTGTTTTGGCAGACAAGAGCAGGACCCAATAATGCTTTATGTGGTCCAGCCAGATCTGGCAGTGAATGGCTAAACCAGGTGTCCGCCTCATCTATTCAAGTCTGCGCCCCTTGGACTTGAGGGAGCTAAGATGAGGGCCACGCCAGAGGGAATGGTCAGGGTGAGAGAGTGTAATTGTTTTAACAGGGACGAGGGAATCAAAGGTGGTGGTGAGGGTATGACTGAGCAGATCGGTGGCTGCAGAAATGTCACGGTGAATGAAGGGCCAAAGGCTGGACTGTTTAGAGTTGATAAGTGCAGTTGTCAGAGAGAATATTAAGGGGTGATTTGATTGATATTTTCAAGATATTAAGGGTAACTGATAGGGTAGATGGAGATAAACTATTTCTGCTGGTTGGGGAATCTAGGACTAGGGGACAAAGTATAAAAATTAGAGCCAGACCTTTCAAGAGTGAAGCTAGGAAACACGTCTACATGCAATGGGAGGTAGAAGTTTGGAACTCTCTTCCATAAACGGCAGTTGATGTTGGGTCAACTGTTAATTTAAAATCTGAGATTGATAGATTTCTGTTATGCAAAGGTATTAAGGGATGTGGGCAATGGCAGGTATATGGGGCTAGAACCTCCACTTTTGTGCTTATCGCCCAAAAATAGGCATTATTTCCGGCATAGGCATTATTTCCGGCATGGGCGTTAAAAATGGTTTTTTCAGATCGCCGGCTTCTCACCCATTCTCAAAACACCTAGTTTCCATTTTTGAAAATGGGCGTTACCACGAGCGATATCAAATGGGCGGTAGCGTTAAATTATTTTGACCTTTTGCCGTAAAGTGTGACCATCCTTAACAACGGCATGGCAACGCTTGATTCCCACGATTCAGGAGATCGAGGGTCATCATGACATGCGCAGAAAAGGAGACAGAGAGAGAGGGAGCTCAGAGGCACTGAAAGCATTTGTGGCTGTGGTGCGTGCTTCTCTGGCTGTTGTGGGAGGAACGACGGAGATTCACCAATAGCAAAAAGCCGACTCAGCACCAAGAACATAGTTGGCACCGAGTTTTTGTCCAACCAATAAGATATAACATGGAAGGGATGGAGGAGGTCCTGAAGCTGGTAGCCAGGAACACTGGTGGCAGAGGGCTCCCAGTGGTCCCAGAGCGTGGCACTGCACCCCAAGGTGCCGCACCCCATTGCCAACCACACGAGAGCCAGCAGCAACACTTTGCTTCTGGCTCGGAACACGTTCCCACCTCGGGACCGTCCTCTCCCGTATCCATCGAAGCAGCACTTCGGCCGATATCTGCCCCCCCCCCGCCATGAAGCATTGCCTGAGAACCTCCTCGGCCAGGTGGCTTGGAGTCAGGAGGGTAAGGGTAAGGGTTGGAGGTGGGGAGGAGAAACGGGGTGGGGGGGTAGGGTTGGTTTGTACAGAAATACTGATGATTTCAGACTAATGTTCAGTTTAAATGTTTTTTATTTAACAAAATCTTGCAGCACATTGGCTCAGATAGCTGCACCATTACACGCTGATGATTTCTTTACATCAAAGGGTATAATCACACTTAACTTCAATCAACTTAAACTTTAACTGTCACCAAGGTGATGCTCACCCTTGATGTATGACCGGCACATCCAGCAGTGTGTCAGCCTTGTAAATAACACCAACGCTCTTGCAGGCAAAGCGATCATTGATGAGCTCCTGGCGTAAGGCTCTTGCAGCTATCATGCCACCATGGGCCCTTTCATGCAGTCTACAAGCGGGCGGGGGCATGGCTTTAGCGTCAAGCCTGATTGGCTGGCCGATGTCTGCGTCCGCCTCCTCGTCCTCCTCTTCATCTCTCATTAGGCAATTCTTGTCCCCTCCTGATAGTCAAGTTGTGCAGCATGGAGCACACCACCACGAATTTAGCTACCTGCTCAGGGTGGTATTGGAGCTCGCCTCTTGAGTGGTCCAGGCATCAAAAGCACTAATTCAGCACTCCAATGGTTTTCTCCAAGATTTTGTAAGTTGCTCTGTGGCTCTCGTCCTATCGTCTCTCGGCTTCGGTGTGGGTGTCACGCAGGGGTGTCATCAGTCAGGTGCCAAGGCCATATCCTTTGTCACCAAGCATCCAACATTGACCTTGTTGTTGAACAAGTCAGATACAATGCTGTCACGCAGGATGTGAGCATCATGGATGCTGCCCGGAAATTGAGCATTTACTGCCAGTATAATTTGCAGGTAGTCGACAACCAGTTGGATATTCAGGGAGTGGAATCCCTTGCGGTTTCTGAAAACCTTAGCAACCTGAAAAAGTGCCCGCACCGCATTGTGTGTACAGTCTATTGCTCCCTGCACCTTGGGGAAGTTTGCAATTCTGGAGAATCCTACAGTCCTCTCACTCTGTGCCTCCCTGGGTCATATGAAAGCTGATCAAGTCCCTCCTGCATGAGTACAGGGCTTCAGTGACCTGTCTAATGCAGCGATGTGTGGCATGCTGAGAAAGTCCGCAAATGTCTCCAGCTGTGGCATGAAAAGAACCGGAGTCGTAGAACGACAGTATCACGGTGACTTTGACCTCGACAGACAGTGCAGTACTCATGGTGCAGGCTGCAGATCAGCCCTCATCAGCTGGCATACCTCAGTGATAACCTCTTTGTGAAAGCACAATCTCTGAAGGCAGGTGGTGTCGGGCAAGTCAAGGTAAGAATGCCTCTCCTTGTACTTGCAAGGGGTGTAACATCTGGTCCTTCTCATCTGTCTGTCACGTCTTACATCGAGCACATAATGCAGTGGAGCGTTCCTTCAGCAATGTCGAGTCTGCTGCACATAATTGGTCCGCAAGAGAGGGTGAGAAAGGACAGGCCCCATTGCAGTAGCTCTCTGTTTTCCACCGATTGGTCACAAACAAGGAATGCCCCGATGAAGACTCCTCTTCAATTCCAATCGGTCACAGTATGGTCAAGATGTTTTTACAGATGTTCACATCAACTCCAACGACCTGCAGAGTACATCCGAATTCCGCCGAGGTTGAAGCACAGCAGCCTTTTAAAGGACACGACATGTGATCTTGAACATGGCGTCCATAACGCTGTGATTAGTTCCGGTTAGTTCCACTTTTTGTGGGCGTTTTTTTGGGTGAACGATATTGTGGCCGATAAGTGTGCGAGGAGGTGAAATTGACGCAGGGCGATCTCATGGCCGCTAGTTTCGGTAAATATGCTCTTTACAACAAAAAAAGTGGGTGGGCAATAATATTGAATCTCAGCGTTAAATCCGTGCGGAAAGTGACGCTGGCCGATATTATGGACGTTGAATTTGCCCATTCTGCTGATTCTGCCCAAAAAAAATGGGCGGGAGGTAATATTTTTTCTCGACGTTAAGCACATGGGGAAAGTAACGCTCAGCAATAAGTTTCCGAAAAATGACCGCCAATTTCCATTTTGTGCCAAAATGGGCGATATGTGGGCGTTATACGTCATTTCAGCGATAAATTTGGCGTTAAGTGGGTGTTCAGCATGCAAAAAAAGTAGAGGTTCTAGCCCATGGAGTTAGGTCACAGATTAGCCTTGAGCTCATTGAAAGGCAAACAGGCTCAAGGGGTTAAATGGCCTACTCCTGTAACTACATTCCTAAAGCAATTAATATTAGTTTAAAAAAAAGTACTGGAGAAACTCATGGGACTAAAAGCTAACAAATCCCCTGGTATGCTAACCTTTATTGCAAGGGGTTGGATTATAAGATTAAGGAAGTCTTACTGCAATTAAAGAAGGGCTTTGTTGGGACAGTTTTGATCTACTTACCTAAGGAAAGATATACTTGCCTTAGAGGGGGTGCAATGAAGGATCACTAGACTGATTCGTGGAATGAGAGGGCTGTCCTATGATGAGAGATTGAGCAGAATGGGCTTATATTCTCTGGAGTTTAGGTGATTTCATTGAAGTGTATAAAATTCTTAGAGGGCTTGACAGAGTAAATGCTAAGAGGCTGTTTGGTCTGCTGGAGAGTCTCAAACTTGGGGTCATAATCTCAGGATAAGGGATTGGCCATTTAGGACTGAGATGAGGAGAAATTTATTCACTCAGAGGGTTGTGAATCTTTAGAATTCTCTACCCCATAGGGCTGTGGATACTCAGTCGATGAGTATATTCAAGACAGAGAGATAGATTTTTAGGCACAAAGGAAGTCAAGGGTTCTGGGCAGGAAAGTGAAGTTCATGTAGAAGTTCATACAATGATCTTATGAAAGGGCGCAGCAAGTTCGAGGGGCCATATGGACTACTTCTGCTCCTATTTTTTCTTCTTGAAGGACATTCAAAGGATAAAATCTGAAACTGTCCGTGCTGCCGGATTTCTGAAGGCTGTTCTGATTCAGACTTTCATTAATATTTGCCGCACATATTGCACATGAAACTTTCCATATGAGGCAAGATACTGTTTTATTCCAAAAGAACAGTCGGTAGGAGCTCTGTACTTTGCTTGCAATTTTTTGTTTGTCCTCAGCGTACCCTAAAGTGCTTCACAGAAATTGAAAAAAAGTCACTTTTCAGATAAAGGCAGTGACCAATTTTTGCACACAGAAAGATCCCACAAACAGCAAGTCATAAAAAATAACCAGTTAATCTGTGGGAGGTAAGTGAGGAATGTTGGCCAAAACACCAAGGGAGCTTGCTGCTCTTCACTGAATAGTGCCATGGGGACTGTCACATAAGACCATAAGAAATATGAACAGGAGCAGACCATTTGACCCCCCCGAGCCTGCTCCGCCATTCAATAAGATCATGGCTGATCTGATCTTGGCCTCAACTCCACTTCCCTGCCCACTCCCCATAACCCTTGACCTTCCTTACCATTTAAAAATCTGTCACATCTAACTGAACAGGCAGATGGGGCCCTGGTTCAAGGTTTCATCTGAAAGACATGCACCTCTGACAATACTGGCTCGTTGCCAGCCTATGTTTAAAATATAGTCGCCTTGTATTCTTTAATATATGCCTAATATCTTTCCTTCTATATATTATTTAAGTATAAATAGATTGGATTTCTCTTAGGGATAATGTATTTGAATCGGGTAATTGTTAGACCCAGGCTACATTAAGGGCAGAGAGATACATAGATTCCACATCCTGAGGGATGGCAACCACCATCAAATTATTAGAACAAAAAAAATCGTGTCTTAAAAGCTGATATTGTAATAATTGTCTGAACATTCATGACATGCTTTCATCCAGGATTTATATTTTTCCTTGAAGAGAGTAGACTATGTCCCATTGCTCCAATCAATGGAAGGTGAAATTTTAGATTATCTACAAAAAGGAGAGAGACACAATTGCTGCTATTGGGTTAAACATCAATAAACTTTACTGATCTCTGCTCCAGAAATGGAATATGGACGTGGCAATTTCTGGCAATTGCTGTCTTTTGTTGAACAGTTCAACAATATGTGTCATCTGGTCTCCCTGTAGTTTAAAAAGTCCATCTGTTATGCTGAGGTGAGAATATATTTCTGGCAACAGAATATCTTCCAGATAAACAATCAGTCTGAGCTTTTATAGCCCATGTATTATGAGGAGTGGCTTTACTGGATTGGAATAAATGTTTGCCCTGAAACCATGTGTCTCTGCCAATAACTCAAACATCTTCCAAACGGACTCCCCCAATGGCTCCGCAAGTGAAACTTGTGAGTAGCTGAGCCATCCAGAGCAGGAAAGATCCAGGTTAAATTCCTGGTCTGTGCCAGGCAACAATTGGAGCACTACAATTGGCCTCAGTGCCCCTGGGTTAGGCACGGGGAAATCATCCAGGGTCCTTGTTCCCACTCTATGTAGATGGACATTAGGTGAGCGCAGGATTGGGCTCAGCTGTGATGCACCAATTGTCAAATAGCCTGCTGACATTCTGGGCCAATATTAATCGGGAAGTGGGGAGAACAGTAGCAGGTTAAAACCACGGCATGGCCCGGGGCAAAGGCACCGCCGGCCTTAATGGCAAATCTTATGTAAATAACCAGCTGGTTAGGGTTTAAGCTTGGAGCCAGGGGAGCGTTTCGGGGTGGGATGGGGGAGGGGGGGATGCTCGGTCGGCTGAGGTTGCAGCCACGATTCAGAGTGAGCGTTTCAGAGGCCAGGGTCGCAATTGGAGGTGGGGGGGAGATGGTCTTGCTATGATTGGGGTGTGTGTGTGTGGGGGGTCGGGGGTAAGGTGTAGCCTGGCGCAAAGGAGGTCCTAGGCCTCTTTGTGAGGTCCGGTGGAGCAATCCAGCCCATGAAGAAGACCTGAAAAATACATTTTCAACATAGCTTTCGGGCCGCCTCTGGACCAGGAAATGGCTGCCAGCAGGTTTAGCCCGAGAGGGGAACCAACACTGGCAACCCTCCGGCACCCTCCCCGCCCCCCACCGCCCCTCCCCCCCCACCCCTGGGAACACCCCGCCTCCGCACCCCTGGTACCCCCCCACCCCCCCGCCACCGCCCCTTCCCCTCCCCCAGCCCCTGCTCAGGTCTCAGGTTTATATTGCAGATCAGGTCCTGGTGATTACATTGGACCCGGTCTGAATATTTAAAACAGGATCCCACTTCCTTTCAGTGGGTGTCCTGCCCGCGTGCCCAATATAACAAATAATTATGGGGACACAGTGAGAAGGAAACGAGATCGGTGGGTTGTAAGTGGCTCCCATTATTTTAACTGGCTCGCCCCCTACCCGGTTTCTGCCAGGTTAGGGCAGTTAAAATCAGGACCTCACTGTTACATGTTACATGTGAAGATTTACCACTTGGGTGAGATACCAATGTCCAGAAAACCATATGCCAGAAAGCAGCTAATAGTTTCAGGAGAAAGCATTGCTGGCAACAGGAGGGAAAAATATCTTGGAAAATTGAAGCTAGTTTTTATAAACACTTTGAATTGCACCGCATAAGTAACAAGGACCAAATCAACATTTGCATAAGATGAGAAGAATACATTTTGTTCCAATTACTCCCCTTGTCTGTTTTTGAAAATATATGTAGCCATGAATATATCTCTTGCCTCAAAGGAAATATTGTTATCTCTCAATCAGCATAAATTATAGCGACCCACCACTCCGGTCCCTCCTTTCTTTAACATCATCATCACAGGCAGTCCCTCAAAGTGGACTGCTTCCACTTCTAAAGTGAGTCCTTTGATGGCTGAACAGTCCAATGCAAGAGCCACAGACCCTGTCACAGGTGGGACAGACATTCGTTGGGGGTACGGGGGTTCGGACTGATTTACCACACGCTCCTTCCGCTGCCTGACCTCTTCACGCTCGCGGCGTTGAGATTCGAAGAGCTCAAAGCCCTCCCGGATGCACTTTCTCCACCTAAGGTGGTCTTCGGCCAGTACTCCCAGGTGTCAGTGGTGATGTCGCACTTTACCAGGGAGGCTTTGAGGGTGGCCTTATAACGTTTCCGCTGTCCACCTTTGGTTCGTTTGCCGTGAAGGAGCTCCGCATAGAGCAATTGCTTAAGAAGTCTCGTGTCTGGCATGCGAACTATGTGGCCTGCCCAGTGAAGCTGATCCGAGTGTGGTCAGTGCTTCAATGCTGGGGATGTTAGCCTGGGCGAGGACACCAATGTTGGTACGCCTGTCCTCCCAGGGGATTTGCAGGATCTTGCGGAGACATCGTTGGTGATATATCTCCAGCAACTTGAGGTGTCTTCTGTACATTGTCCATGCCTCTGATCCATACAGGAGGGCGGGTATTACTACAGCCCTGTAAACCATGAGCTTGGTGGTAGATTTGAGGGATTGGTCTTCGAAAACTCTTTTCCTCAGGCGGCCAAAGGCTGCTCTGGTGCACTGGAGGCGATGTTGAATCTCCGCATCAATTTCTGCCTTTGTTGATAAGAGGCTCCCGAGGTATGGGAAGTGGTCCACATTGTTGAGGGCCGCGCCGTGAATCATGATGACTGGGGAGCAGTGCTGTGCGGCGAGGACAGGCTGGTGTAGGACCTTTGTCTTACGAATGTTAAGCGTAACGCCCATGCTTTCATATGCCTCGGTGAATACATCGACTATATGCTGGAGTTCAGCCTCAGAATGTGCACAGACGCAGGCGTCGTCTGTGTACTGCAGCTCAACGACAAAGGGTGGGGTGATCTTGGACCTGGCCTGGAGGCGGCGTAGGTTAACCAGCTTCCCACTGGTTCTGTAGTTTACTTCCACTCCAGGGGGAACTTGTTGACTGTGAGGTGGAGCATGGCAGCGAGGAAGATTGAGAAGAGGGTTGGAGCGATGACACAGCCCTGTTTGACCCCGATTGGGTCTGTAGTTGGACCACTGGTAAAGATCACGACCTGTATGTTGTCGTGGAGCAGGCGAAGGATGTTGACAAACTTTTGGGGGCATCCAAAACGGAGGAGGACACTCCATAAGCCCTTACGGTTGACAGTGTCAAAGGCCTTTGTAAGATCGAAAAAGGCCATGTATAAGGGCTAGCGCTACACCCTGCATTTTTCCTGCAGCTGTCGCGCTGCAAAGATCATGACCGTTGTCCCCCTTAGGAGATTAAATCTGCACTGTGATTCCGGGAGGAGTTCCTCGGCCACAGGGAGAAGACGGTTGAGGAGAACTCTAGCGACAACCTTCCCAGTGACTGATAGCAGGTAGATTCCCTGTAGTTGCCGCAGTCGGACTTGTCCCCCTTTTTAAAGATGCTCACAATCACTGCTTCTCTGAGATCTCCCGGCATGCTCTCCTCCTTCCAAATGAGAGAGATGAGATCATGTACCCGTGCCAACAGCGCCTCTCCGCCAAACTTTAGCGCCTCAGCAGGAATTCCATCCGCACCCATAGCCTTGTTATTCTTGAGCTGTTTTTAGGCGCTATGTGGCCACATAATGCTGAAATGATGTCCAAGATGCATGCACACACGTCCAATGGGAAATGTTCCGGGTGCCACCTTGGTAAAGGAGTTTGTGTGCGTGCACCTTATGACCGCCGGCATCATGCAGAGCATGCCCAACTGGGATGTCTGGCGTTTATGATCTACACGAGCCTCTTCCCACCCTCTTCATCTTACGCTATCAGCAGGTGCCACCTCACCTGTGTTTCCTCAATAGGTCAGCAGCCTTCCACCAACCATGCTGCAGCCATTGGGACATCACCTCGTAGGAGAGGCAATGGCACGTGGGAGACAGGCACTTAGGGAAGGCACAAAGATTATTCGTTTATTATTGTATGCAATATATAATGATGGAATTTATAAAATTCATTTGGAATGTGCATTTTCTAGTGGTTTGTATTTCTCTGTTGTCGGAAAGAGGACAATGTGATGGTCAGTGATAGAGGAAAGGCGAGGAGCATGGGACTGTTAGAAACATAGAAACATAGAAAATACGTGCAGGAGTAGGCCATTCGGCCCTTCGAGCCTGCACCACCATTCAATAAGATCATGGCTGATCATTCACCTCAGTACCCCTTTCTCGCTTTCTCTCCATACTCCTTGATCCCTTTAGACGTAAGGGCCATATCTAACTCCCTCTTGAATATATCCAATGAACTGGAATTAACAACACTCTGCGGTAGGGAATTCCACAGGTTAACAACTCTCTGAATGAAGAAGTTTCTCCTCATCTCAGCCCTAAATGGCTTACAACATATCCTTACATTATATCCCCTGGTTCTGGACTTCCCCAACATCGGGAACATTCTTCCTGCATCTAACCTGTCCAGTCCCGTCAGAATTTTATTTGTTTCTATGAGATCCCCTCTCATCCCTCTAAACTCCAGTGAATACAGGCTCAGTCAATCCAGTCTCTCCTCATATTTCAGTCCTGCCATCCCGGGAATCAGTCTGGTGAACCTTCGCTGTACTCCCTCAATAACAAGAATGTCCTTCCTCAGATTAGGAGACCAAAACTGAACACAATATTCCAGGTGAGGCCTCACTAAGGCCCTGTACAACTGCAGTAAGACCTCCCTGCTCCTATACTCAAATCCCCTAGCTATGAAGGCCAACATGCATTTGCCTTCTTCACCGCCTACTGAACCTGCATACCAACTTTCAATGACTGATGTACCATGACACCCAGGTCTTGTTGCACCTCCCTTTTTTCTAATCTGGTGCCATTCAGATAACATTCTGCCTTTGTGTTTTTGCCACCAAAGTGGATAACCTCACATTTATCCACATTATACTGCATCTGCCAAGTGTTTGCCCACTCACCTAATCTGTCCAAGTCACCCTGCAACCTTTTAGCGTCCTACTCACAGCTCACACCACCACCCAGCTTAGTGTCATCTGCAAACTTGGAGATATTACACACAATTCCTTCATCCAAATCATTAATGTATATTGTAAATAGCTGGGGTCCCAGCACTGAGCCCTGCGGCACCCCACTCGTCACTGCCTGCCATTCTGAAAAGGACCTGTTTATCCCGACTCTCTGCATCCTGTCTGCCAACCAGTTCTCTATCCACATCAGTACACTACCCCCAATACCACATGCTTTAATTTTGCACACCAATCTCTTGTGTGGGACCTTGTCAAAAGCCTTTTAAAAGTCCAAATATACCACATCCACTGGTTCTCCCTTGTCCACTCTACCAGTTACTGCCTCAAAAAATTCTAGAAGATTTGTCAAGCAGGATTTCCCTTTCATAAATCCATGCTGACTTGGACCAATCCTGTCACTGCTTTCCATCTTTAATAATTGATTCCAACATTTTCCCCACTGCCGATATCAGGCTACCCAGTCTATAAATACCCGTTTTCTCTCTCCCTCCTTTCTTAAAAAGTAGTGTTACATTAGCTACCCACTAGGCCATAGGAACTGATCCAGAGTCAATAGACTGTTGGAAAATGATCACCAATGCATCCACTATTTCTCGGGCTACTTCCTTAAGAACTCTGGGATGCAGACCATCAGGCCCCGGGGATTTAGCGGCCTTCAATCCCATCAATTTCACTAACACAATTTCCCGCCTAATAAGGATCTCCTTCAGTTCCTCCTTCTCTCTTGACCCTCGGTCCCCTAGTATTTCCGGAAGATTATTTGTGTCTTCCTTCGTGAAGACAGAACCAAAGTATTTGCTTAACTGGTCCTCCACCATTTCTTTGTTCCCCATTATAAATTCACCTGAATCTGACTGCAAGGAACGTACGTTTGTTTTCACTAATCTTTTTCTCTTCACATATCTATTGAAGCTTTTGCAGTCAGTTTTTATGTTCCCAGCAAGTTTCCTCTCATACTCTATTTTCCCCCTCCTAATTAAACCCTGTGTCCTCCTCTGCTGTATTACAAAATTATTTCAGTCCTCAGGTTTGCTGCTTTTTCTGGCCAATTTATATGCCTCTTCCTTGGATTTAACACGATCCTTAATTTCCCTTGTTACCCATGGTTGAGTCACCTTCCCCGTTTTATTTTTACTCCAGACAGGGATGTAAAATTGTTGAAGTTCATCCATGTGATCTTTAAATGTTTGCCATTGGCTATCAACCGTCAACCCTTTAAGTATCACTCACCAGTCTATTCTAGGCAATTCACGTCTCAGACCATCGAAATTACCTTTCCTTAAGTTCAGGACACTAGTCTCTGAATTAACAGTGTCACTCTCCATCTTAATAAAGAATTCTACCATGTTATGATCACTCTTCCCCAAGGGGCCTTGCACAACAAAATTGCTAATTAGCCCTTTCTCATTACACATCACCCAGTCTAGGATGGCCAGCCCTTTAGTTGGTTCCTCGACATATTGGTCTAGAAAACCATCCCTAACACACTCCAGGAAATCCTCCTCCACCACATTGCTACCAGTATGGTTAGCCCAATCAATATGTAGATTAAAGTCACCCATGATAACTACTGTACCTTTATTGCACGCATCCCTAATTTCTTGTTTGATGCTGTCCCCAACCTCACTACTACTGTTTGGTGGTCTGTACACAACTCCCACTAGCGTTTTCTGCCCTTTGGTATTCCACAGCTCCACACAAAACGATTCCACATCATCCAATCTAATGTCCTTCCTTACTATTGCATTAATTTTCTTTTTAACCAGCAATGCCACCCCACCTCTTTTTTCTTTCTGTCCATCCTTCCTAAATGTTGAATACCCCTGGATGTTGAGTTCCCAGCCTTGGTCACCCTGGAGCCATGTCTCCGTGATGCCAATTACATCATACCCGTTAACTGCTATCTGCACAGTTAATTCTTCCACCTTATTCCGAATACTCCTCGCATTGAGGCACAGAGCCTTCAGGCTTTTCCTTCTAACACACTTTGCCCCCTTAGAATTTTGCTGTAATGTGGCCCTTTTTGCCTTAGGTTTCTCTCACCTCCACTTTTACTTTTCTTCTTTCTATCTTTTGCTTCTGTCCCCATTCTACTTCCCTGTCTCCCTGCATAGGTTCCCATCCCCCTGCCATATTAGTTTAACCCCTCCCCAACAGCACTAGCAAACAGCCCCCCTAGGACATTGGTTCTGGTCCTGCAGACCGTCCGGTTTGTACTGGTCCCACCTCCCCCAGAACCGGTTCCAATGTCCCAGGAATTTGAATCCCTCCCTTCTGCACCACTCCTCAAGCCACATATTCATCTGAGCTATCCTGCGATTCCTACTCTGACTAGCACGTGGCACTGGTAGCAATTCTGCGATTACTACTTTTGAGATCCTACTTTTTAAATTTAGCTCCTAGCTCCCTAAATTTGTCTTGTAGGACGTCATCCCATTTTTTACCTATATTGTTGGTATCTATATGCACCACGACAACTGGCTGTTCACCCTCCCTTTTCAGAATGCCCTGTACCCGCTCCGAGACATCCTTAACCTTTGCACCAGGGAGGCAACATACCATCCTGGAGTCTCAGTTGCGGCCGCAGAAGCGGCTATCTACCCCTTACAATAGAATCCCCTACCACTATAGCTCTCCCACTCTTTTTCCTGCCCTCCTGTGCAGCAGAGCCATCCACAGTGCCATGTACTTGGCTGCTGCTACTCTCCCCTGATGAGTCATCCCCCTCAAGAATATCCAAAGCGGTGTATCTGTTTTGCAGGGGAATGTTGGTGAATGGGGAGATGTGGTTGAGGTTATTGGTGTGGCTCATGAATTAGTTGATCATGTAGAGCCCAGGCAGAATGGGGCCGTGTACGTTGTAGCCTCCCTTCCTCAAACTGTTTCTCCACTTCTTGATGCATTTCCTTCTCCTCCACTTCCTCATGGTTCTCAGCTTCTCGACTGATAGGTGCTGGCAAGGGCTGTTCCCTCATAATGGCGAGCTTGTGCAATATGCAGCATACTACCACAAACCTTGGCACCCGCTCAGCTGAGTACCACAGGACTCTTCCAGAGGGGCCCAAGCAGCAGAAGCATTCCTCGTGGATGCCAATGGTGTGTTCCATAATGTTCCTTGTGGCAGCATGGCTCTCATTGTAGGCCTGCTGTGCACGTATATGTGGGTTCCGGACTGGAGTCATGAGCCATGTCATGAGTAGCTAACCCTTGTCGTCCAGTTGCCAGCCTCTGACATTTGGTATTGGGGGCAAATACAGGTGGCACAGAGAGCTGCCACAGAATGAAGGAATCGTGACTGCTGCCAGGATAACGGGCATTCACCTGCATGGTGCATTGCCTATGGTCACAAACCAGCTGCACATCGAGAGAGTGCACTTCCTTTCGGTGCCTGAAAATGGTCGGGTTTAAATGAGGTGCACGCAAGGTAATGTGCATGCAGTCAATGGCATCCTGTACCTTGGGGAAGCCATGCAAACCCTCATGCACACTCTGTCTGCTTGTCTCTAGAAGGGAATGAGATTAAACTGTGTCACTGTACATTCATAGAGAGCCTCAGTGATGACCCTTGTACAGCAGTGCACTATAAACCGCAAGATGTTGCATATATCTCCAGCAGCAGCCTGAACGGAGCCAGACGCATGAAAGTTAAGAGTCATGGTCACCTTGCCCTGCTTTGAGGTTGCAACAGTTGGCAGATTTCAGCCACAACATCTTTTGTGAAGCGAAGATGTCTCATGCATTGGTCCTTGCTGAAGTTGAGGTGAGAGAATTGGTCCCTCAAGACTCTCAATGGATATGACCTCCTGCTGAGAGCCCTTCTCCCCCTCCTCCTCCCTCTTCTAGCAGCTTGTCCTGCTCTGTGTGACCTCTGCTCATTCTCCCAGTCATGTTCAATGCCCAAAGGAAGCCCAACCAGCCCACCAATGTCTGGAAGCAACTTGTTTCTGCACAAGCTTTTAAGTGAACAGAAAAGTATTCAGCTCCAGCCAGACCACTTCCTGTAGATGATTCAAACTTTAGCAAAGTATAGGTTAAGTTAGGGCGTAGGCTGGAGTGTGGTGCTCAAAAATGGCAGGGCTCACATCAAATCAGCATTGTGCACTGAGTCGTCTCTGATCTGCCTGCTCTGCATGATGCCGGCGGTCATAAGGTACACGCACGCAAACTCCTTTACCAAACTGGCAGCTGGAATATTTCCCGTCGGACGTGTGTGCATGCATCTTGGACACCATTTGAGCATTATGTTTCCGCATAGCGCCTGAAAACGGGCACTACAGAGCCCAAATTAGCCCAAAAAAGCTTACGTGTAATTATTTTAATGCCTGAACTGATGTATATAGTTTGCTCAGTATCTTGCCAAACCCATCCCTGCACTCAAAGATCTTGAAATTTTCAAATCCGGCAAGGAAAATATCAACTATGATCTTAAGTGTCAGGTTGTAATGTGTCCTCTTGGCTTTGCCAGTGTCAAGTACGAATGTTGAGAGGCCATTTTCTGTAATGAATATCTTGGCCAATTGAAAAGAGAGGGGAAGATTAAACACTACAGGACAGAATTTGCGGAGGGGTATGATGGCGTAACTCTGAAAGTACGCCTCCATACCGCTTTTGAAATGGACAGCAAGTTTGAGATTTCCACATAAATTCCAAACTTGCGATCTGTCAAGTTCCGACTTGACAGATCATCTGCACCGACACTGCGTCGGCATTGAAAACCTAATTGCTGGCACAGAGTTGGGCAATTTGCCCACCAACTACCCAGCAATTACATGCAAAAATGTTACGGCTGGTGGAAGCAGGCTCTGGGTCTGTTTGCACAGTGTAAGGGGTTACCCTTCAATAAAGAATCATCTGATGCTTTATCATTGTAGCGGAATTTTAAAAAATGCTTTTTTTACCAATTAGATGACATCCAGGAATGTATAAAGTTGTAGAACCTGAGTACTCGTTTGGGACGGGACCAGGAGAAAATGTGGAATATTAGCACCAATTGACAGGCATACAAATGGAATCATCTAGTAACTTAATGGTGGATGTTGTTAAATTTGTATTTCTTTAAAAGAAATGGGAATGTAGCCGATGTTAGTTTAACTGAATTTCACCCTGATTGTCCTGAGTGCCGTTAAACTACTGGAATCTGCCTTCTCTTTTCCTTAGATTAATTTATTCTTTTCCTGTTTTTATTTCCTTTTATTCTTTCTCTGAGAAAGCTTCAAAGATCAATTCTCCTAATACATGTTGCATCTGTATGCTGATTGGAGCACCAGCCCACGTGTTCCCAGGTATCCCTCCGCACATGGTGCAGCCCTGGGATCCATGGACCACTACGCTGCCCTTTACTATGTAGCATCTTCCAGAAAGCTCGCGAAGGAGGGTCCCCATTGGGTAAGTGCGCATTCTGTTTGGATGCCGGCGACGTACTCTGTAGGTACACCACCAACCGCCATTCAATTTATGAAAGAATCATTATAAATAGTACGTAGACAGTTCTGTTTATCTTTTCACTGTTACTAATAAAATATGTTCATTCATACAAAGTCTGTGACTGAATCTAAAAAGTGTTTTTAAGCTTATTTACATTTTGCTTTGAAACACGAGTTAATGCACCAATAATACTGAATTTAGTGTGCAGAAACTAAAAAAAATTGCTAAAAAGAAGCATACCACAAACTCTCATCCCCTTAGTTTAATCAAATCCAATACTGCTTTCTTCAGCCAACTGCCACTGAAATTTTCACTGTATTTCCTAAACTCCTTGTAAAGATTCACAACTTTTGTTTTTCAAGGTTGGGGCCGAGTAATGATTCTGGATTATTTCAAGTAAACACATGTGACTGACCATGGTGATGAATGCAGATATCTTGAACAGACCACTGGGTAGAGTAATCATGTTACTAGACACCAGAAAAATAACAGGGAAACATTATTGGTGTCATCAGCCTAATCGTAAGAACAAGCGGCAAGTATCGACAGAAACCAGCATTAGATTGGATTGGCATCAGAAGCTTATTTGGAAACAGGTCGAGCATCAGGTTATCTTCCATTCCTAAAACTGTGGTTATGACTTAAATAAATCATCGCACAGGCATCTTCCACCCTTCAAGATTTAGTTCGGGACCTGGAATTTTAGGTCCTTCATTGAAACACCTATGAACTCTTTGACATGGAAGCAAGTCATCCTCGTTTCGAGGGACTGCCTATGATGATGATGATGAAAACCCCTTAAAAAAAAGGAATGGCCCCCTCATTTGAAGATGCAGACTGATGGTGCTCCTGCTAGCTGCTTGAAGAGAACTACTTAACCTTCAATGGTGCACTGTTATCGAAATCATGTCTATTTCTTCATACACATTTTCGTAATTTACAAATATCAAAGCAATCTTTCATTGGCCAGTTAAACGGCATATTCTCAATTGATGTGTTGCATAATACAGAGAGCACAGCCAAACTTCAGTTTCCTGAACTGAACTGGAAGTCATTCCAATTTTCTGAAACTATGGGCTAGAATTTCCCTCACCTGTTTTTCTGGCGCCCTCACGCGTGGTGCGCCGCTTTTGTCCGCCTCCAAGCGCGCCGAAAACAGTACTGGGACCTCTGCACATGCGTGCTAGAGTCTGCGCGCATGTGCAGTAGTTCCTGGCAGGCCGTTTCTGCAAACGCGCGCTGCAGGCTGTGTGGTAGGGGCCCGAAGCACACCGTCCCTAGCCCTGGCCGAATGGGCTCCCTCATCGGCGGCCCGCTGCGTTCCCTAAGGTAGGACTTCTATTTTTTATTTGTTATTTACTGATTGATTTTGGTGCTTTAGGTGCAGGGTTCCTTCTATTTTTTTTAATTGTTATTTATTGATTACTTATTACTTTGGTCTTGGTGCTTTAGGTGCAGGGTTCCTTCTATTTTATTTGTTAATTAATTGCTTATTACTTTTTGTGCTTTGTTTGGTGCTTGTTGGTGCTTTAAATGTAGTTACCTGCGCCAGTTCCTTAACTGTAAGTAAGGTTTTTCTGTGCGGACTGAAGTGGCAACATACGCTGGCCTAAGTTAGTTTGGAGCAACTATTTGCTGGCCAAACGCCTTAAACAGGGGTAAGTGGCTGGGAACGCACCCTTTTGAAAAAAAAACGGAACTAAAAAAAAACCTAACTAACTCACTTACACTGGCGCAAATTAAATAGCCAGAATTGCAACTAAAAAGATAGTCCAGAAAAATCAAGTTGCTCCAAAAAAAAAAGGAGCAGCTCCTGGGGAAACTTGGGCCGAGTTGTGCAGAGCTTTGTGTAAATGTTTAAGTGCACATGTGAGGAGCTTTGCTTTGCCTGACTGCAAAACAGTGCAATACGCAACATTGACTCACATCACTGCAAACAAGTACTGAATTACTGAACAATTTACCGTGAGAACAGTGAGTGCAGCTATATAATAATGAGGCCATTTTAGTATATTTGAAATCTCAGCGTTGGGTGCGTTATAGCACTCTCACATCTGAGTCAGAAGATTATGTGTGCCAAGTCCCACTACAGCATTTGAATGCATAATTTAGGCTGACCAGTGCAGCACTTAAGGAATGCTGTCCTGTCACAGGTGACATTTTGCAGAGGTACCATTTTTCAGATGAGATTTTCAGATGAAGCCCCATCTGCCTACTCATGTGGACATGAGAGGGGAACAGCGCAGCCTGTGGAGGAGCAGTGAATGACAGACCGCAACTTCAGGATTTCTGCATTGCGCTAAATCCTAACCTTGCAGTCAGTTTCAAAGGTGGAATGACGGTGAATCCTGCCATTTCGCTGTTATCATGACTGTAAATTCCAGGCCATTATTTCTCGTTATCTATAATTTTATTTTGTTACTTGACTAATACAACTTCATACATATTAATCCTCTATCTTGACCCAAAGCAGCAATAACATCGCAGATAAGCCCTTACATTCTCATTCTTGTGTTTAAATCCCTTCGTGGCCGCCCCCCTCCCTATCACTGTTAGCTCCTCCAGGCCTACAACATCCTTCCCTGTCCAAATTTGCTGTTCCTCTGACTCTAGCCTCTTGTGCATCTTCCCCTCTCTTTGTTCCACCATTGGCGGCCGTGCCTTCAGCTGTTTGCATGTCACTTTCTGAACACACCATCTTCCCACCTCCCTCTCCGCCTTCCTCTCCTTCTTTCACTCCTTTTAGTCTCGCCTCCCAATATCTCCTTCCTTGGTTCAATGTCCAGTTTTTCAATCTTAACAGTGCTATATAAAAGCAAGTTATTATCATTACATTGATTTTTTTTTAATGAATTGTTGTCTTTCTCAAGGTGAGGATGGTAAGTCCCTGTGAATGAACTTTTAATCACTTTGAGAACTCAGTGTCAGTAACAAACCCCTCCAGGTCAGGTGCAGCACAATTTAAATGCCGAGTAAAGCTTTTCCTTCTCTGTCAGAACAATCATCCTGAAACCTCTGAAGAGCATGCCCTACTAAATCAGCTTAATATTTCCACTTCCCACATCAGTCGGTTGTATGGGCGCTCTGAGTGAATTTAAACCCAGACATAATCGTAGGCAATATTGCCGCAGGCACATTCTTCTATCTGTTGTTTTAACAAAGATATTAGCCTATTCCAAATCAGTCAAATACTATCTGCAGGAAATAGCAGGCAGGAATGTCATATAACATTAACACATTGAGCAATTGTCTCCTAATATCACCAACAGGGCCCACGGTTAATCAAGGCAAAATGACAGGCAGATTCATGCTATGGGTCCAAGCACTTTAGAAATTTCACTGAAGAACCTTACAGGTAAGAGACAGGAGGCTTTCATTCCCATTTTGGTTGGACTCAAACCAGAGCTGAAAAGATTGTTCACTCAGCCACCTAATCCACAATCAGAACATCCCTGTTATAAGAAGTCTTGCAAATTATGAATGTGTATCTCCCTTCCTCACTTTCACATGCCGATATGCACTGTGGCAAAAGGATGCTCTTTAGCTAAAAGATAGTGAGCATTACTTAATTCCAAGTGGTTAACTTTTTGTTTATCATCCATTCCCTGGGTTAGCACTCATGCTCTGCTCAGCAATCTTCAGCATCTAGCTATGTTTCACTGAAGAATCATGGAATTGATATTGTTCATATGTTGCAACACTTAAATGTAAAAGGGTTAAAAATAGAAGCTGCAACTGAACTGCAGCCATTTTACAAATATCGGTGTTTCGATCCATCTTAAAGTTACAAATCTTTAACAAAGGATCAGCCAGCAGGGGCTTTATAGTACAATCTCTGCTTTTTGTTTCCAGAGCTGGATGCTTTGAATGGTTCACCATTCTGAGGATTTTGTCAGAATTTTCAAACCAAATTTATAAAAAAAGAATTGTACTGGCCCAAAAAATTGCTGTCTAAATAATGCTCGTGGTGCTTGCCATTATTTTTGTCCAAATGCCACAGCAACTTCAAGTGAGGGCAGATGCGCGATTAAATGCAGAACTCCGGAGTTGCTGCTCTGCACTGCTACACTGTTGCTTCACGAAAATGACATCTTGATGATTAGCTCCCCATTCAAATGCATTGAGCAGTGCAAAGTTCTTTACTTGCACTGTAGATACAAAATAAGCTCACACATAAAGTCCAATTTAGTTTAATTACTGCCAGTGAACATCTCTGGCACGAAAATTAACTATGACAAGTGTGCAGTCTCAGTTTTTCAGGTTTTAATTGTTGATGGAGATTTTTAAAAATTATTTAAAAATGTATTTTACTTTTTCTTTGTCTCTTTTTGTCTCTCTCTCTCTTAATCCAGTCTTTCTTTCCTTCTCTGTATTTCTTTTTCCGTACCTGATTTGACATTCAATTCACTATTCTAATTTACACTTCCTTGTTCAGTCTTGGCGTTGTTAATTTCTGAATCCTTCAAACTTATTGGTTAAGGAGATACACAGTTTCTTTCCCAGCTCACTCAGTTCCCAGATGCCCTGCAGAGGACACCATGCAATTTCCATCTCGCACTCTCAGCAACTTGCAGTGAACAATATCATTGAAATTACACGAACAGCGTGTGGCATTCGTTGGCCTTCTACAGCAACTTTTGGACCAATATAATCTTCGTCCTTCTCGTTCATAGTTATTTCTCCCCTTAAAGTTTTCCTTTGCCATGCCCCGCTTTTACTGTAGAAGGACAGGCCAATAAACCTGCCAGTGATTACTGCTGGCCACTAGAAAGTTGATGACAGTGATTGAGGTTCACTCACATTCTTATTTTTCCCTCATGCTCTTGGCTAATGATGGGAAATCATATTCGAACAAAATTTGTGTTAACACCACAACACAATTTGTATTGTTTTAATACACTTTATGCAAAGAAAATTGAACATCATGATATTCTTTAATATCCACTAAATTTTAACTTTGAAGCATTTCGTCCTGCAAATTTTTCCTGAAATAGTTATGAGTCTGAACACATCTTCAAAGATGGAAAAAAGACCATCAGGAACATTATATTCTGTAGTGCTCCAAGCTCTTTCATCAAATGTAGTGCAGATTGCTGTGGAAGTAATGTGGATCAGACTTTCACATATTCAACCTAAAATATTTGGCACCTTACTTATCTGCCAGTTATTGCAGTCTTTGCGTCTTGAATTAAGTGAACAGGTTCTGCATCAAAAGCGTTCAAAGTAATAGCACAGATCAAATATTTCAAATGATAAATGTATGCATGATCGCAATCAAGGAGCTTCTTACCTGAAATCCAAACCTATTCTTTTGCCCCATTCAGGAACTCCAGGGTCAGGACACATATTATATCCTTGTGCCATTCCTGCTTGAGTTACTATGAAGAAAAGAGATAAAACTGAGTGAACATTTTACCAACATCAATTTTGCCAGTAATCCATCTTAAAATTCCTCTGAACTATGATCGTTAATTTATTAACAGGATATTACAAGATTGCACGGAAGCCCTGTCTCTAATAAAATAACATATTAAGTCCTACTGGTAAATCAAATTGTGGCAAATTTGTTATTTAATCAGTATGCATTTTTCTTTTCTTATTTCTTCGATCTCTCATTAGATTATCTGATCTCACCTACTGCACAAATCTCTCACATGCAAGAAATATGGGTAAATATGCAATTCATTAACCACAGTATCAGTGTAAAGTTTTCCTATGTAACATCAGAACAGACGTTCCATGGGCACTCAAACTTGTTGATCATGTCGTTGATCCAAAGCAATTTGGTTTGGTGGTTAGTGTAATATTCCATTGTGCACTATTTTAACAGCATCATTAATCCATGTAAATAGTCTGACATTAATATTAAAATACCACACGATTAAATCTTACACACACTCACCAGCAAGTACACCATCAAAGAAAATGAAACCCCTAAATCTCAGCAACTACACAGATGTCATGGAACCAAAGAAGCCATATATGCACTTTGAATTATCTGAATAGATGAATAATAAAGATATTTTTCTTATTTGAAAAAGACTATAATTAAATGGAACTAAAGGGCGATCGATGTAAGAACTGACTTCACCATGCAAAAATGGTTGGTATTGTGCTTATTATGTGTATGTCAACATTTCCGTATCAATCAGAATGCAACTATACTCATTTTTAAGACTGCATTACTGTCTGGTAAATGAGTGCCAGCTATGGTTCAATGGATAGCACTCTTGCCTCTGAGTCAGAAGGTTGTGGGTTCAAATCTCCCTTCAGGGACTTGAGCACGAAAAAAATCTAGGCTGACACTCCAGTGAGGTGCTGAGGGAGCACTGCACTGTCGGAGGTGCTGTATTTCGGATGAGACATTAAAACCGAGGTCCCGTCTGCTCTCTCAGGTGGATGCAAAAGATCCCACGGCACTAGTTTGAAGAGGAGCCAGGGAGTTTCCCAGGTGTCCAGGAGTCATTATTTATCCCTCAATCGACATTAACAGAAAATAAAAAATAAAACAGATTATCTGGTCATTATCATATTGCTGTTTGCTTGTGCACAAATTGACTGCCGCATTTCCCACATTACAACAGTGACTACACTCCAAAAGTACTTCATTGGCTGTAAAGCACTTGGAGACGTCCGGTGGTCGTGAAAGGCGCTATATAAATCCAAGTCTTTCTTTCTTTTTCAAGTGGCTTGCAAATATACACACATAAACACACACACACAGTGACTTGATCATTCACACAGTGATAATAGTGGTGTCACTAATTGTACATGGCCCGATAATGTTTTACCATTTCACTAAAAGGAGGAAAAGACAATTCTGCTGTTGTGTTTTTGCTGCAAGCCAATGTTTTGCAGGATTGTAGACTGGAACAGTCCAGTAATTGAGCTTTCGCAACAAACTTCCCAATACAGTGAGGCTACTCTCACATATACATAAGGCTCTATTTTTGCCACCATTGGGTGCTGTTTTTTTGGCATCCGCTGATTGTTTTTTGAGTAATTGTGAATTTGCATCTTTCCTCAAAGTTTGTACGCCGGCGGCGATTGTCCACACCGGATTTTTTATACGGCAGATTTTTGGCGACAGTCTGGTTGAAAACCGGATTCCGGGCCGTTTTTGGCCCCTTTTTGGTCATTTAAGCGATTTTCCCCGACACCGATTTTTTTTTAAGGACGGTGCAGAGTGGCCTTAAGTACCGTTCAGAAAAACCTGACCTTAACTTAAGAAAATCGGCGCTCAGGTCAGTTTTGTCTTGCTCATAAAGATAGTTTATAATGATCATGTTAAAGTACGTTCCTTTTTCATCTCTTTAAATTAAAGATTACTTGTTTTGGTGTTGTTCCCCCGGCTCCCGGTCGCAAAGCAACCCCGGACCGAAAGGACCACCCCCCCCCCCCCCCCCCCGCCTGCGTCCCCCTCGCCGCTGCAAGCCCTGGCCGTGGAACTTCAACTCACAGGGGGAGCTTCAGACCTCAGTGAGTCTCTCGTTACCTTGGCAACCTCCCTCAGTGTGTCTCTCGTTTCCCTGGCAACCTCAGCTTTTGACGCGCAGACTTGAAGCTCCACCCCCAGATTTAACTTCGGGTACCGCAGCGCCAAAATGAAATTTAACTTAGGTGAAAGTTGCAACTTTTTTTTTCGGCACAATCAGGCACAAAAAATCTGTCGTTAATCCTCATGGGCGCCAAAAATTGGCAAAGAGGAAAATTGAGCCCATGGGAGCTTTTTAAAAAGCAATGTCAGAGTGGAAAGACACCAGAATAACAAGCGAGTTTTTAAGCTTTTAAAATGTAAATGAAAACGAGAGTTCTGTTTGCAGCGATGAACTGTTCTTCTCATAAAAACATAAAGAACTATTAAAATAAATTGCACCTGGTTTTCTTGCAGGACGATTGGGAGATAAAGTGAGTCCAGAGCTATCCTGATTGGCAGATTCGTCGAATTTAGCAAAGATATACAGATTTCACCACTTCCAGTGTTCAACTAATAACCAGAAAATTTTGTGAAGTAAAAATATAGTTGCATGCTGATTAAAGTTTTCATTCCCTCTACAACATTGATGTACCAATAAAGGAAAGGAAAGGGTTCACATTGATATAGCACCTTTCATGACCTCAGGGCATCCTAAAGCACTTTATAGCCAATGAAGTACCTTTGAAGTGTAGTCACTGTTGCAATGTAGGGAAATGCACCACCAATTTGCACACAAACAGCAATGGGATACATAACCAGATAATCTGTTTATTTTAAGTGTTTTTCAGTGTGTTTTATTACCCATAATCCGGGACAAATTTAATTGTCACTTGGTAGAAGATGGGTTATTAAATGACAGATAACATGTCTAACTAACTTGATTTGAGTTCTTCGATGTAATAATTAAGAGGGTTGTCTTGACTATTCTGACGCACTCCTGGCTGGCTCCCCCCTCGTTCTACCCTATGTAAACTAGAGGTGATCCAAAACTCGGCTGCCCGTGTCCTAACTTGCACCAGGTCCCGCTCACCCATCACCCCTGTGCTCGCTGACCTACATTGGCTCCCGGTTAAGCAGTGCCTCAAGTTCAAAAATCTCATCCTTGTTTTCAAATCTCTCCATGAATCCCTCCATGGCCTCGCCCCTCCCTATCTCTGTAATCTCCTTCAGCCCCACAACTGCCCCCCCACCCCGAGATTTCTGAGCTCCTCTAATTCTGTCCTCTTGAGCATCCCTGATGATAATCGCTCAACCATTGGTGGCCGTGCCTTCTGTTGCATAGGCCCTAAGTTCCAGAATTCTCTGTCTAAACCTCTCCGCGTCTCTATCTCTCTTTCCTCCTTCAAGATGCTCCTTAGAATCTACCTCTTTGACCAAACTTTTGGTGACCTACCCTAATTTCTCCTTATGTGGCTCGGTGTCAAAGTTTTTGTCTCATAATCCTCCTGGGAAGCACCTTGAGATGTTTTACTATGTTAAAGGTGCTATATAAATACAAGTTGTTGTTGTTGATTGATGCTGTGTATATGAACTTTCAAAAGGCATTTGATAAAGTGGCACATAATAGACTAGTTAGCAAATTTGAAACCGGCCATGGGATTAAAGGGGCAGTGACAGTATGGATACAAAATTAGCTGAGAGACAAAAAGCAGAGGGCAGTGGAGACGGATTGTTTTACAGATCGGGGGGAAGTGCAGTGTTGTCCCCCGGGGGTCGGTATTAGGACCGCTGCTCTTTTGGATATATATTCATGACCTGGGACTTGGGTAAAGGGGGCATCATTTCAATGTCTGCAAATTTCAAAAAACTTGGAAATGTAGTAAACAGTGAGGATGATAGTAGAAGACTTCAAGAGGGCATAGACATGGGCAGACACGTGGCAGATGAAATCTAATGCAGAGAAGTGTGAAGTGATTCATTTTGAAAGGAAAAATGAGAGGCAGTATAAACTAAATGGTACAATTTTAATGGAGATGCAGGAACAGACAGACCTGGGCGTTCACATGCACAAATCTTTGAAGGCGTCAGGATAAGCTGGTAACGCTGTTAATAAAGGTTATGGGAGCCTTTGATTTATAAATAGGGTATAAAAGCTAAGATGTTATGCTAAACCTTTATAAATCACTGGGTAGTCCTCAGCTAGAGTATTGTGTCCAATTCTGGGCACCGCACTTTATCAAGGACATCAAGATCTTGGAGAGGGCGCAGGGGAGATTTCATAAAATGGTACCGGGGGGTTTCAGTTAACGGTAGAGTCTAGCGATTCTGGGATTGTTGTCCTGAGAGCAGAAAAGGTTAAGAGGAGATTTAATAGATTAGATAGGCAGAAACTGTTTCCATTGGCAGGAGAGTTGGTAACCAAAGGACACAGATTTAAAATAATTAGAAAAAAAAATGCCATGATGAGATGTGAAGATTTTTTAAAAAACTCAAATAGGGCCTTGCAATCTTTTACATCCATCTGAAAGGACATACGAGGTCTCGGTTTAACATTTCATCCAAAAGACGGCACTTCCGACAGTGCAGCACTCCTTCAGCACTGCACTGAAATGTCAGCCTAGATTATGTGCTCAAGTCACTGGAGCAGAGCTTGAAGCCACAACCTTCTGAGTCAGAGACGAGAGTGTTACCACTGAAACAAGGCTGAAACTTTGTAAACAATAATATTTAGTTCTAAATCTTGAGAAAGGTAATTAAGTAGTTAATAGCCATTAAACTGGGCATCTTGCCATAGTGTTACGATAACAGTGAGAAAAAATATGATTAACATTTCTTTTTTTAAAGGGCCTTGACATAAATACTTCCATGAAAGGTGTCTTGAATGAGGTTCCCTCTCTAAAGACAAATCTACAGGCCCTGGAGAGGAAACAGTTCACGGAATAGCTGCGAGGCAAGTTATAAAAATGTTCCATTTAGAAGACAGCTAGATGTGAGTGAACCATTTTCTGAATTCTCTGCAAGGCACCCAGCAAAATTTAACAGTGAGAGCAAGCAACAATGTCAAAAGCCGATGGGTAAAATTTCATCGGTAATGGCCTCTACTTTTGCCTCAGTTGATTAAAAAAAGTAAATTTGATCTTAATCCCATCACACTGCAGCTGACTTCTCCTTAACAACAATGCAGTCAAGGCGAAGGCATATCAGTACAACCGAAGTGATCAACATTGATGGTCTGACACCCACGAGTTGCCGCAGTCCTATTCAGGTTAAATCATCCTTAAAATAATTATAACTGCCATTGTCGGAGAACAGGTTTAGTAATGAACTGTTTAGACAATGCGAACAGAACTTTAGCACAGTACTTGGAACACTGTAAAGTTGGAATACTGCAAATCCAAGAAGAGAAAAACTGACACGTTGTCTTGGCAACAAGTAAACTAATTTCTACTGAAGATAAAAGTAGAAAAAAAAAATCATAAGGGCATCCCAACACCATGGAAAAAGATCATATTCAAATGACATCTTACCAGTAGATAAACATAACTGATGCTGACGTACTTACACTGGAACCTGACAAATCAGACAAACAAGTGTTGACTTGCAGATAGATAAATGGTGAAGGGTATGAAAATGAGTTTTGACATATGTTGATTCAAAATTCGTATGTCGCTCCAGCTCATGTATATTTATAGTGGACAAAGGGCAACTTTATCAGTGAATCGTCACGATTTGTGTGACTCAATTTTAGCACATCGCTAACAACTGACATATGAAATGCAATAACTTGGCAAGATCTGTGAGCAAACAGCAGTGAAAATCCAGCTGTGAAAAATAATTAATATTTTGTGTTCACATTTTAGCAAATATTGGGTTCAGAACCCTAAGATGATATCTTTCTCATTCTTGGGAAATTGGAGCATATGTCATCATCATCCTAGGCAGTCCCTTGGAATCGAGGAAGACTTGCTTCCACTCCTGAAGTGAGTTCTCTGGTGGCTGAACAATCCAATACGTGAGCCACAGACTCTATCACAGGTGGGACAGATATTCGCTGAGGGAAGGGGTGTGCGGGACGAGTTTACCGCACGCTCCTTCCGCTGCCTGCGCTTGACCTCTTCACACCCTCCCGGATGCACTTTCTCCACCAAGGGCAGTCTTCGGCCAAGGACTCCCAGGTGTCAGTGGTGATGTCGCATTTTATCAGGGAGGCTTTGAGGGTGTCCTTGTAATGTTTCCGCTGCCCTCCTTTGGCTTGTTTGCCGTGAAGGAGCTCTGCATAGAGCATTTGCTCAGGGACTCTTGTGTCTGGCATGCGGACTACGTGTCCTGCCCAGCGAAGCTGATCGAGTGTGGTCAGTGCTTCAATGCTGGGGATGTTAGCCTGGACGAGGACACTGATATTTCCTCACCCAGTGCTTACAATTGAAGTTATCCATTGTCCCTGGTACATCAAGCTACGTCAAGGGCTCTGGACAGTGAAACACTCCCATGCTGGACTGTCAGCATATGTAAGCAGTACAGGAATGGCCGCAAAAGGTTGTGATTTTGTTCTCTTGGAAGTGTCAAACTTCCAGTCAACTGGTGTGGTCACTTATGAGGAGCACTCTCCTGACATTCAAAAATAACTAGCATCAAGGCACACGGATGCTGAGGAAAATGAAGTCAACAACAGATTTAAAGTGGATGACAGACTCTATCGGGATCTGTCAGTATTTGAAAGTAAGAATTTTAAAGACAGTCCAGCATGGGAGTGTTTCACTGTCCAGAGCCCTTGATGCAGCTTGATGTACCAGGGACAGCGTATAACTTCAATTGTAAGCACTGGGTGAGGAAATATTTAAACGCCAAGCAACCTAGAGAAGTGAAATTAGAAAGTGAGAACCTTAAAGATGTGCAATTAAAAGGGGAGAACTTGAGAGAAGAAAAATTGAGAGAGGGAAACCCAAGAGATGAGAAGGTGAAATGACAGCAATTGATAGAGGCACAATTGGGGTGGAGTCTATGAGAGGTTTATGCATGAGAAAACCGGGAATAATAGAACCGGGAATAATAGATCGGGAAAAGAGAGACAAAAATTACATGTTGATCAAAAAGCTCAAGGAAGTGGCTATGGTCTTAGAAAGAAGGATCCAGGCAGGCAAACGTGAGAGGTCAATCAATGGCAAGTGGATGCTACTATACTTTGTAAATGAATCACCACAGGTCAGGAAAATGGATGGGCTTTCATTGGATCTCAAGAGCAAGCCATTAGGGATGGTGATGGACACAGATGCAAGCAGATAAAGAGTTGCAGGAAAGAGAAGCATTTGCTGAGGGAAACCAAGGACATTCGGATAGTGGTAGGATTAAGGCTGACATGATTAGCAGGAAAAGTCAAAAAGTTTTTGAAGCGATTCAGCAGATGACC
The DNA here is from genome assembly GCF_044704955.1 of Pristiophorus japonicus. Taxonomy (NCBI): domain Eukaryota; kingdom Metazoa; phylum Chordata; class Chondrichthyes; family Pristiophoridae; genus Pristiophorus; species Pristiophorus japonicus. Next base: position 43,961,654 of record NC_091990.1, read on the forward strand.
TGAAAAACACTGCCCACTGATACAGAAGGAAATAAGATGACAGTGGAAGCAACAGCTAGAAAGCCAAGTCTTTCTTTAAAATTATAGATTCCCATCACTGGTATCACCCTTGTGAATCTGCACTCTATGCTCTCGACAGCTTTATTGCATTTTCTAAAATGGGGTGCTCAAAACTGTACACTGAACACTAACTGTGGCCAAATCGATATGTTGTACAAATTTATTGCTCATGTCTTTATAAAATTCTAAATGTTTTGGCCTTTTTTATGGCTTTATCTTCCTGCACTTATACCAGCATCTTTTAAATAAGTATATATTCCAATTCCTTGTTTCACTTCCAAAAATATATTACCTCACATTAATCCGCATTAAATTGTACCTGCCACTTTCTGCCCATTATGCTAACCTGTTTATGATTATTTTTTTTTTATAGTCCACCTCACTGTTTGACAAACACCTGACTTTACTGTTGTGAGCAAATGTCAAGATTGCACTTCCTATATAAGTCTAAATCATCTAAAGATACATTTACATTTTCAACCACTTTTGGAGCAGCATCCTAAAAAGCTGACCTATATATGCAAAACAGTAGAGTATAATTCAGAGGGAGTTGTGCTCAAACTGTGTAGTCTTCACATCACACCACAGCTTGAGAAATGCATCCAGTTCTGGTCACCAAGACACAAGGAAGAGCTGTTCAGAGAGGGGCCAAGAGGCTGACCTGTAATGTCAGCGGCTTGAGTTAGAATGAACAACTGGAGACGCTTGGACTTTTAAGCCTATAAAGGAAGTGACTGAAGGATGACTATATACAAAAATCAGCACAAATAGATAGATTCAGAACATTACTTCCAATTAAACCATGACAGTAGATCAAAGGCTCACAGTAGTAAATATCAAAATTGGGACTGAGGTCAGCAAGCTCTTCTTCACACAAAGTGATCAACACATGAAATGGATTTCCTAGTGAAGTAGTCGTGGTGAAAACCCTATGAAAAAAATAGCAACCATGATAGAATTGAGGAAACTATAGTGCCTTTCTGGAAGGATGAGGTAATATGGTCCATCCATATTTAACTTGTGACCTTAATATGAAGGATAGCCAATGAATTACGATGGCACTGTTGTCTGCAAGGCGAATGAGTATCACATAATTCAGAGGAAACACTGAGCCACAAAAGACTCGAGGGTTGCAGTTTATGCTGGTGGTAATTACATTTCATGGAACAAATGTCCATTGTTTGAAGGTTCAGCGGAACCTTCTGCCCTATTTGTTGATTAATTGATCACCATTGCTTTGTTTATGAAGAATATATTTGCACATTTTGGGCCATTTGTCAAGTTACTGAATATTTCAAAGTTTAATTTAAAGAGAGGGAAAAGAGGGCAAATGGAATTTAGAAAATACCTTATCTATTTATCAGAATTACTGAACGAGAAATCTATGACATTAAGCTTCTACGTGATACATTCCCAATCTGGCCTGGATGGCACTAATTTGAATGAGTTCCACGCAGTTTTGGTTTGTACAATACTAGAGTTAGTGTTTTCTAGGCTCAGCTCATTGACAGGATGTTGGTTCACATCAGCATGTTGAACTTCCAATCTAGATGGGCTCATCAAAGAGAGCAAGCAGAGCCCAGGTAATTCCAGTGGGGCAAGAGTTGGTGGGTGAGTCATCCTGTTCATTGTTTCAGACAGAAAACAATAATCCCACAAAAGAGGGCTGGGGAGAGTAAAGGAAAAAGTAGAAAAACTAAACAAGAAGTTTTTTTTAAAGAAGCAAGATTTAGATTTCTTTCAGATCAAAGTTCAAGCTGGAATATGGAATGAAGAGCAACTTACAAACTGAGGGCTTCTGGTTGTCTTTGCTGGGAAGCAATTTTACTCCTCGGGACTTCAGCTCAATCAGCTTTTTAACTGAAAGAAAGAAACATTTGAATGAGTTATTAGCAATCAAAGTATGCAAATACTCTATGTACTTCAGAACAGGACTATACAACTTTGTGAATGTTAAACCTTTTGGTATTTATATCAGTACCAGCATTAAAAAACATCACCATTCACTCACTCAAAACTGTTACTGAGACTTTACACAGAGACAACTAACCTGATAAAGTAATACAATGCACTATTGAGGTAAGCTTGGGCAGTACGACAGCTAGATAGGTAACAAGTTGCCAAGGATTGGCTGTAGTAAATCAGTGAAAGAAACAATGAAGGATAAGAGACAGACGGGGAAACTTACTGGTTATTTGCATGCTGGTGAGTTATATTGATTTTAGCCTCATCAAAATATATAGTCTTAGGCTATACATAAGAACATAAGAAATAGGAGCAGGAGTAGGCCATTTGACGCCTTGAGCTTGCTCCGCCATTTAATAAGATCACGGCTGATCTAATCATGGATTCAGCTCCACTTCCCTGCCCGCTCCCCATAACCCTTTATTCCCTTATTGCTCAAAAAACTGTCTATCTCCGCCTTAAATATATTCAATGACCCAGCCTCCACAGCTCTTTGGGGCAGAGAATTTCACAGATTTACAACCCTCAGAGAAGAAATTCTTCCTCATCTCAGTTTTAAATGGACAGCCCCTTTTTCTGAGACTATGGGCTAGAACCACCACTTTTGTTGCCTGCTTAACGCCCATTTAATCGCTGAAATGATGTATAATGCCCAACTAGCGCCCAGTTTGGCACAAAATGGAAACTGATGAGCCTTTTTAGGAGACTTATCGCCGCTATTTTCTCCATGTGCTTAACGGCGAGAAAAAATATTACCGCCTGCCCACTTTTTTGGGGCGGAATCAGCAGAATGGGCGATTTCAACGCCCATATTATCAGCCAGCGTTACTTTCCTCATGGACTTAACGCCGAGATTCAATAATAATGCCCGGCGACTGTTTTTTTCGTAAAGAGCATGTTTACCCAAACTAGCGGCCATGGAGATCACCCACCGTCAATTTCACCACCTCGCACACATATCGCCCAGAATATCGCCTGCTCAAAAACTCGCCCACAAAAAGTGGAACTAACCGGGACGGACGCCAGCGGTGTGGTTGGCATTTGTTAAATACCACTCTTACGTCAGGAGCTGATATCGGAAGGATTTGCCTGAAAGAGCGCTGATGTGAGTGACAACGCTGACACACTGCTGTGTGTGTGCAGCTCAGACATCAATGGTGCCCATCACCTTGGTGCCAGTTAAAGTTTACGTTGATTGATGTTAAGTTGTATTTAACCCTTTCATGGTAAGGAATCACCAGTGTGTAACTGTCCAGCTATCTGAGACAATGCGCAACAAGGTTATGTTTAATAACAAAAGTTTAAAACCAACATTGGTCTGAAATCATAAGTGACACAGCCAATAACACCCAACCCCCGCCAACATCCCACTTTTTCCACCATTGACATAAATCACATGGTCAACATGTCCAGCAACACAGAATACAAAGGCAAAGCAGGAGTGTGTTCCCCAGCCCCATACATTGCAACAAATTGCATACACCCAGATGGAGATATAACATCACCTGCACACATGCACCTCACTTTCCTTCCCCCCTCTCTTTCTTCTCCCCACCTCTATCCCTTCCCCTCCTCGCTCCACGGCGCCTGACCGAGGAGCTCCTCAGGCAGTGCCTCATTGGGGAGGGTGAAGGCAGATGCGGTGGGTGCACTGGTTTCCATGTTATATCTTATTTGTTGGACAAAAACTCGGTGCCAACTATGTTCTTGGTGCTTAGTAGGCTTTTTGCTAATGGTGAATCTCCGTCGTGCCTCCCACAACAACCAGACAAGCACACAACACAGCCACACACCCTTTCAGTGCCTCTGAGCTCCCTCTCTCTCTGTCTCCTCTTCTGCGCATGTCATGATGACCCTTGACCTCCTGAATTGTGGGAATTGAGCGTTGCCATGCCATTGCTAAGGACGGCCACACTTTACAGCAGAAGGTCAAAAAAATGTAATATTGCTCACGGTAACGCCCATTTTTAAAAATGTAAACTAGGTGTTTTGAGAATGGACGAGAAGCTGACGATCTGAAAACCCTTTTTTATAGCCCACACTGGAAATAACGCCTATTTTTGGGCGATAAGCTAAAAAATGGAAGTTCTAGCCCTCTGTCACCTAGTTCTAGTTTCCCCTATGAGTGGAAATATTACTCTGCATCCATCTTGTTAAGACCCTTCATTATCTTATATATTTCGATAAGATCACCTCTCATCCTTCTGAACTCCAATGAGTACAGGCCCAACCTATTCAACCTATCTTCATAAGTCAATCCCCTCATCTCCGGAATCAACCTAGTGAACCTTCTCTGAACAGCCTCCAATGCAAGTATATCCTTCCTTAAATACGGAGACCAAAACTGTACGCAGTACTCTAGGTGTGGCCTCACCAATACCCTGTACAGTTGTAGCAGGAACTCTGCTTTTATACTCTATCCCCCTTGCAATAAAGGCCAGCATTCCATTTGCCTTCCTGATTACTTGCTGTACCTGCATATCAACTTTTTGTGTTTCATGCACAAGGACCCCCAGGTTCCTCTGTACTGCAGCACCTTGCAATTTTTCCCCATTTAAATAGTAATTTTCTTTTCTATTTTTTCTGCCAAAATGGATAACCTCACATTTTCCCACATTATACTCCATCTGCCAAATTTTTGCCCACTCACTTAGCCTGTCTATACCATCATTTTAAAACAGTCGGTTTAAGAGTACCCTATTCATAACATTTTCACCACCTAGACTAATAAATGCTCTTTGTAATACTACTACAATGTTGAACATTGTTTTATCTGAACAAAAATAATATTATTTTCTGATGCCAGCTGTTAATAGTCAACATGTAACCTTGTACAATTCGGAAAGGGAATGTACCATCTTATAATTTTACACATTCAGGAAAGTCCTGGTTGATTTTCTTTTGAACAGGACAAAGTTTCTGGAACTGGTCAGTAGAATTTCTGGGTGCTCCCCACTGTAAAGCAGCTAGTCCAGAATAGTTAATCAGAGGAAAGCTGAAAGCCAACAGATCTGGGCAGCCGTTTTCCTTCATGACCGAGTTGATATGCTTCAGCAGGTGGTGATGTTGGACCGGAGATCGGTCTTCTGTCTCATTCAAAAATCTAAATCATTCCACAGGCTGGGAGAGTCTGTAATGTTTTACAACGCAATCAAGTAGCTCAAAATGAACCCTGACAAATGCTGATCACTTAAAGGTGTGTTCAGCAGACTTGTTGGATGCAATAGTGATAAACAAGCTTTTCAAAATATTTTTTATGGGGGGTGGTGAAGAGAGGGAGTACTGAGTAGGCAGAATCAGCAACAGTTCTATTAAACCATGCACCAATTTGCAATATACCATGGTATTAACTGCCTGAGTTGGGCATTGTAACATACCACGGTCTGGAGTTCCCGTGAGGTTGTGCTGCTTTGTGGACCTTCGAGGAGGTTCTGCTGCTCGAAATTAAGCTGCTTTCTTTTCTTTTAGGCACACAGGCACTAATTGTCACCTTATAAAAGCTTTTAAATATTAAAACAAATATTTACAAAGAAACTGACTACTGTACAGCAATGAAACTCGTAAATGTTTCTGCATACTTTTGTTTAAAGTCATTCCCAGTTATTTAAAATCAGGTTACTCACTGGTGCTGAACCAGACACTCTGATTAAAATGTTTATTTTTTTCTGATAAACCCATTTTCCGATGCATTAATAAAACTGCACCAAGCTTACATTCTTAAATAGATCAAGGAGTATTTTTTATAGCAAAAGAATTTCAAAAAAATTGCGTTCCAAAACATTGCTCGATTGCGCTGGCAAATTTTACATTTGCCGATATGCAAATGAGTTTGAGAGAAAATTCGAGCTGAAAAAAAATGACTCCTGGACACTCGCGCAAGGTAGTGCACAATTTACCAAAATATTTTACTCTTCATTAGACAATTTCCTTTCCCCTCTCTCACAGCATGCTCCATTGTTAGATTGCACAGTCTCATCTTCCCACTGAACCAGCACACTGAAATGGTAACCATGCAATTAGCTGTTACATTTACACAACAAAATGAATATAAACCAATCATAAGTAATTATATATATTATAAATAATACAATAAATTAACATTCATTTTGGAGAGTAGTGCTCTATCGAAAAACAAACTCCTGGTCAGTCGAGTCTGTGTATCTAGTTTGTCTTTCAAGCTCATGACATTTGAGTACTTTCATGTTGCATAATGTTAGCAAAATGTGTTTGACACAGATTTCTCATTTCATACTCTTGCCAATTTTTTTAAGCTAAAATTAGCAAACAGAGGGAGATATACCTGTGGGTGGCATGCTATTTAGTTAGCCAAGTTGTAGCATGTATCCTATTATACACATCCTACATACCAAGAGAGAGCTTCTTAGAGCAGTGAGAATTACATAAAATACAGCGGGTTTCAACCTCATTCTTGTCTTCAGTGCTGTCAAGAAATTCCTCTCATTGTATAAATACAGAAGCAAGTGGACTGGTGCCTCGACGACTACTTCAAGCCCAATGCAGATAAGTTGGATTACAATTACTGCCAAACAATGCCACTCTAGGAATCCTTTAATAGGTTTTGGGTAGACAGTGAACTTCTGGCCTTTCTTTTGTGCTCTTGCACCAGGAGAATTTTCCTCTTCTGAGTTTCTGATATGTCTTCAGTGCAGCTGCCTGATTGTGGATAGCAATCCTCACATCAAACCACTGAAGTATTTACAAGTCTGTCGTGTGACACTCAGTACTGAAAGTGCTTTTCCAAAAAGCTCTCATTTTCTATCATTTTACAATTTATCTTAATTTGACAAAAATAGTATCAATTAATTGAATGCAGCTGCTAATAGCTCAAACACAAATCAAATTCAAGAAACAGCAAAGCTGCCCCAATCTCCACAACTGGATAAATTATGCAGGCGAAAAGCCATTGAATAATGAACATTTATATTGTGGCCTATGCTCCGAAGCTAAAATATTCTCTCTTTTTTAATTAGCATACAACAGCTGTAAAGTGGTCCTTTGTGAGGGGAGGGTGGGAGTAATATATATGCTCAACTGAATGAAGATAATTTAGGAAACTGTACTTTGTCAAGAATGCTTCCAGTACAGTATGTCAGACTGCATGGCATCTGACTTTGGCTAGATTGAAGGATAACTCACTTGTCTTATCTCAATAAACTGCTTCTTTATCCACACCACAATAAAAACAACTTCTCGTCCTTTTACAACAGTGACTACACTTCAAAAATACTTCATAGATTGTAAAGCACTTTGGGATGTTCTAAGGATGTGAAAGGTGCTATATATAAATGCAAGTCAATCTTTCTTAGAGTGTCCTTAACGCTATAAAATATCCCAAAGTACTTCACCGAAATGAAAAAAAAACATGGATATGGGCAGTTTTGGGAGAACATGTAAACATGTGAAAAGATGGACAGGAGAATATTGACTGGTCCATTGAACCTGTCCCAAATCGTCATGACGTTACTAAGCATGAAGAGTTGGGTTGGGGGTCAATGGCAGGATCAAAGACCTAGATTTTGTGGAGGCTGTAAAAGGAAGAGAGAGGTAACAAGGCAAAGGGATTTAGGGTGAAAGGTCCAGAGACAGATGAAAGATCTACCGCCAAAGTTAGAGTGGAAAGGGAAGGGGTGAAAAAGAGGCTGGGGTTAGAAGAAGGTGGGCGTGTGCTGGATGATAGAGCTGAAGAGAGTGGAGAGATATTGAAGAGCAAGGCCATTGAAAAACTTGTAAATGAGGACAAGGATTTTGAAATTTATATGTTAGGAAAGAGGCCAATGAAAGTTGGCAAGCACAGGGATGAAGGGGAACAGGACTGAGAGGAGGTCAGGATGAAAGCAATGGAGTTTTAGATGAGTTGTATTTATAACCGACGGAGCTAAGGAGACCGGCAAGCAAAGCATAAGAGTAATCAAGTCTCAAAGTGATAAAGGTGTGGATAAGTGTCAGTGGAGGGGAGGTATGGAATGGAAGTAGGTGATGATGCAAAGATGGAAATAGGAGATCCTCGTGGCAGCTAGAATGTGGGGTTTGAAGCTCACATCATGGACAAATGGAGCACACAGGTTGTACACTTTCAGGTGCAGCCTGAGCAGGCAACCAGGGAGAGGAATGGTGTTGGGGGCTAAGAGTTTTTGTACAAAATAGCTTCAGCCTTGCCGATGTTGAATGAACGGAAACGTTTGCTCATCCAGTACTTGCTATTAGTTGAGCAATCGGACAGTACTGTGGTCGAGGAATGCAGACTGGTGGCAGAGACATAGATAAGAGTCATCAGTCTGCATCTGAAAGATGCCACTGAAAGACAACAGGTAGATGAGAAAAATACATTGGTCAAAGGTGGATCTATGGGGCTCACCCGAGAGAGCCATGCAATAATGGGAGAAGAAGCTACTGCAAGAGACTTGCTGCTTAGTTTAAAAAAAACAACATCACGGTCTCCTTTCACCTGTTCATCTGACAGAGGTCAATGATTCCTGTCACACAGCAATATATTGAAGGATGTTAGTATGCATTCCTGCCATTAGACTACTTGAAAAAAAGTAGGAAGGAAATAGTGCAGGAAGTGCACCAGAAAATGGAGATGAAAAGGGCTTTTCACTGTCACAAGGCTGGCAACAATTCAGGAAGGTCCAGCTTAGACTCACAGAGATGTTCAAATAACCCGAAGTATCCTGTCAGCTTTGAATGGAGCCAATCATCACTTGTCATTCATAACTGTCAGATCTCTAAACATTGCAGAGCAGTATGTATTTCTCACCATCAGTCTTTTGCTGCGGAGGGGACAGATTTTGAGTTTTCTGATTCTTTCTGTTGCTCTGTCTTCTCACTCTCCTGATCTTTCTCCCTCTCTCTTTCTTAGGATCAGATTGGCATTTTGAAATCCACTTCAATGATTTTCATTCTAAATTACGGGGGTATTGATTTGTTCAGATTCCTCTGAAATAACTATAGAGATAGTATGGCAGTTCCACCATTTTCACTCGTGGTGATTGACAGCATGGCAATCAAGGATATAGAAACTGGAAATGGTGTCTGACTTTTCACCGACAGCACAAGTGGCAAGACAGTGATGAGAACAAAACAATTTATTTGACAGAATATACGTCACAGCTATGTAACAGAATCTTGGAAATAGATTGTGGAATGAAGTCTCCATGAAATATGCACAATGCTTATATTGACAGCACACCGCTAAGTAGTACATAAACTCATTTATGGTCTTTGCAATCCAGCAAGTTGTCTCTTTCAAATATCTTTAATAGTTTATATGACAATGTTGTTTTTTCTCCACAGACTTCAATGCATAGACTGCCAGCTGATGAGACACAAGCTGAAACTGGATTTTATTCCCATCAACTCCAATTTAGTCCCAAACCTCTTCAGTTCTCAGGAGTGCGAATCCTCTTCAATCTCATTCTCGATATAAAAATGAGTTTATTTGTTTTTAAAGGAAGAGCATAAGATAGATGCAAATGGTAGGAAAAACATAAGGACAACGTGTTATTTAAATGGTGATGGCTTTGGAAGTGTCAATGTACAGAGGGACCTGGGTGTCCTTGTACACCAGTCATTGAAAGCAAACATGTAGGTGCAGCAAGCAGTTAGGAAGGAAAATGGTATGTTGGCCTTCATTGCAAGAGGATTTAAGTACAGGAGCAAGGATGTCTTACTTCAGTTATACAGGGCCTTGGTGAGACCGCCCCTGGAGTATGGAGCAGTTTTGGTCTCCTTACCTAAGAAAGGATATACTTGCCATAGCGGGAGTCCAGCGAAGATTCACCAGACTGATTCCTGGGATGGCAGGACTGTCATATGAGGAGAGATAGGGTCGACTAGGCCTGTATTTACTAGAGTTTAGAAGAATGAGAGGGGATCTCATTGAAACGTATAAAATTCTGACTGGGTTGGATAGACTGGATGTGGGGAGGATGCTTCCCCTGGCTGGGAAGTCTAGAACAAAGGGTCACAGTCTCAGGATACAGGGTAGGAAATTTAGGACCGAGATGAGGAGAAATGTTTTCACTCAGAGGGTGGTGAACCTGTGGAATTCTCTATCACAGAAGGTTGTGGAGGCCAAGTCACAGAATATATTTAAGAGAGAGATAGATAGATTTCTAGAAACAAAAGGCATCAAGGGGTATGGGGAAAAAGCAGGAATATGGTGTTGAGATAGAGGGTCAGCCATGATCATATTGAATGGAGGTGCAGACTCGAAGGGCCGAATGGCCTACTACTGCTCCTATTTTCTATGTTTCTCTGTTTCTATATAACTTTGGCCAAGAGTTTCTGCTTTGGGCGCAATCCAGACGCAAATTGCGTTCAAAAATGCGCAAGTTTTCCAAAGTGATTTTTTAAAATCAAGTTTCCTGCAAACTCATTCGAAACTCACCAAAATAAAATCTGCAATGAACCAGCACAATCGGGCAGCATTTTAGAATTTTGTTTTGCTTTTGCATTGAAAATATTCCGTGATATATTTAAGAGTGGTAACCTGGTGCAGTATTATTAATAAAGCTGAAAATGGGTTAATCTCAAAAAAATCTGCACTCTTTAATCAGAGTGTTTCGTCCACTACCTGTGAGTAGTAACCCAATTTTAAATAACTGAAAATAACTTAAAAAAATGATACAGAACCATTTACTAGTTTCATTATACAGTAGTCAGTTTCTTCGTAAATTAAATATTTAAAATATATATTAAATATCTAAACTAAATGCGACAATCCTAAATGGGGTGCATGAACAGAAAGACCTGAGGGTATATGTGCACAAATTTTCCAACAGTCTTTCGACTCTGGATCAGTTCCTATGGACTGGAGGGTAGCTAATGAAACACCACTTTTTAAGAAAGGAGGGAGAGAGAAAACGGGTAATTTTAGACCGGTTAGCCTGACATCAGTAGCGGGGAAAATATTGGAATCAATTATTAAAGATGAAATAGCAGCACATTTGGAAAGCAGTGACGGGATCGGTCCAAGTCAGCATGGATTTATGAAAGGGAAATCGTGCTTGACAAATCTTCTGGAATTTTTTGAGGATGTAACTGATAGAGTGGACAAGGAAGAACCAGCAGATGTGATGTATTTGGACTTTCAAAAGGCTTTTGACAAGGTCCCAACAAGAGATTGGTGTGCAAAATTAAAGCACATGGTATTGGGGGTAATGTACTGATGTGGATAGAGAACTGGTTGGCAGACAGGAAGCAGAGAGTCGGGATAAACGGGTCCTTTTCAGAATGGCAGGCAGTGACTGGTGGGGTACCGCAGGGCTCAGTGCTTGGATCTCAGCTCTTTACAATATACATTAATGAATTGGATGAGGAAATTGACTGTAATATCTCCAAGTTTGCAGATGGCACTAAGCTGGGTGTCGGTGTGAGCTGAGAGGAGGACGCTAAGAGACTGCAGGGTGACTTGGACAGGTTAGGTGAGTGGGCAAACGTGTGGCAGATGCAGTATAATGTGGATAAATGTGAGGTTATCCACTTTGGTAGCAAAAACACAAAGGTAGAATATTATCTGAATGGTGGCAGATTAGGAAAAGGGGAGGTGCAACAAGACCTGAGTGTCATGGTACATCAGTCATTGAAAGTTGGCATGCAGCTACAGCAGACAGTGAAGGCGGCAAATGGTATGTTGGCCTTCATAGCTAGGGGATTTGAGTACAGGAGCAGTGAGGTCGTACTGCAGTGGTACAGGGCCTTACTGAGGCCTCACCTGGAATATTGTGTTCAGTTTTGGTCTCCTAATCTGAGGAAGGACATTCTTGCTATTGAGGGTGTTGTGTATCTGTAAAGCATACACTCCCATGTTCCGTCACCAGGGAGTGCACCACTGAAGTCCCAAGGGATCCCAGCATCCCTTGGGAGCACTGTATATAAGCCGGACCCTAAGGCCTATTCCTCACTCTGGAGTGTCTTAATAAAGACTGAGGTCACTGTTACTTTAACCTCCCTTTGTGCAGTCTCATTGTGTTAGGAACACAATAACTGCCGACGAGTATACGAATCCAATGCAAAGATGCAGCAAACTGTGGGCATCCTGGAGAAATTCTCGGAGGGTGAGGACTGGGAAGCCTATGTCGAACGGCTAGACCACTACTTTGTAGCCAACGAGCTGGACGGAGAAGGAAGCGCAGAAAAAAGGAGAGCGGTCCTCCTCACGGTGTGCGGGGCACTGACCTACAGCCTCATGCAGAATCTTCTGGCTCTGGTGAAACCCACAGATAAGTCGTATGAGGAGCCATGCACACTGGTTCGGGAGCATCTTAACCCGAGGGAAATGTGCTGATGGCGAGGTATCGGTTCTACACGTGCCAGCGATCTGGAGGTCAGGAAGTGGCGAGTTACGTCACCGAGCTAAGGCGACTTGCAGGACAATGTGAGTTTGATGGCTACCTGGAGCAAATGCTCAGAGACTTTTTTGTACTGGGCATTGGCCACGAGATCATAGTACAAAAACCTTTGACTGGAGAGACACCGACCCTCAGTAAGACCATTGCAATAGCACAGACGTTTATGTCCACCAGTGATAACACCAAACAAATTTCTCAGCACACAAGTGCTCGCAATGTTCATAAATTAACTGGAACTGTGTTTGCGCGCAGAAATGTAGAGGGCAGAAACCACGAGTCTGCAACTGCCAGCAGGCCTCAGGTGACCCAGATGACTCACAGTCCACAACAAAGGATGAACCCAAGGCAATTCACACCTTGTTGGCGTTGTAGAGGCTTTCATTCAGCCTATTCATGCCGCTTCAAAGGGTATGTTTGCAAGAGCTGTGGAATAATGGGGCACCTCCAACGAGCTTGCTGACGAGCTGCAAGCTCTTGCAGAGGAAGATCGGTCCATGGTGGATCAAAGCAATTTCGAGCCTCAGAGCGAGGAGGCAGATGCTGAAGTACATGGGGTGTACACATTTTGGACAAAATGTTCACCTTTAATGCTAAATGTAAAATTGAATAGCTTACCCATAGCCATGGAACTGGACACTGACGCTAGCCAATCCATCATGAGTAAAAAGATGTTTGAGAGACTGTGGTGCAACAAGGCACTCAGACCAGCCCCGAGCCCCATCCACACGAAACTGAGAACGTACACCAAAGAGCTTATCACTGTCCTGGGCAGCGCCATGGTCAAGGTCACCCAAGAGGGCACGGTGCACGAACTACCACTCTGGACTGTCCCGGGTGATGGCCCCACACTGCTTGGAAGAAGCTGGCTGGGCAAAATCCACTAAAACTGGGATGACATCTGAGTGCTATCACAAGTCGATGAGGCCTCATGTACCCAGGTTCTGAACAAATTTCCTTCCCTTTTTGAGCCAGGCATTGGAAACTTTTCCGGGGCGAAGGTGCGGATTCTCTTGGTCCCAGAGGCATGACCCATTCACCACACGGCGCGAGCGGTACCTCACATGATGAGGGAGAGAGTGGAAATCGAGCTGGAGAGGCTGCAACGCGAGGGTATCATCTCCCCAGTGGAATTCAGCGAATGGGCCAGCCCAATTGTTCCAGTACTGAAAAGTGATGGCACGGTCAGGATTTGCGGCGATTATAAAGTAACTATTAATCGTTTCTCGCTACAGGACCAATACCCGCCACCAAAGGCAGGCGACCTATTTGCGACGCTGGCAGAAGGCAAGACGTTCACCAAGCTCGACCTGACTTCGGCCTACATGATGCAGGAGCTGGAGGAGTCTTTGAAGGGCCTCACCTGCATCAACACGCACAAGGGACTGTTCATCTATAACAGATGCCCGTTTGGAATTCGATCGGCTGCAGCGATCTTGCAGAGAAACATGGAGAGCCTACTCAAGTCGGTACCACGCACTGTTTTTTTTTTAGGACGACATATTGGTCACGGGTCGGTACACCGTCAAGCACCTACAAAAACTGGAGGAGGTCCTCCAGCGACTGGATCGCGTAGGGCTGCGGTTGAAGAGGTCAAAATGTGTCTTCATGGCAACAGAAGGGGAGTATTTGGGGAGGAAGATCGCGGCGGACGGCATTCGGCCCACAGACGCCAAGACAGAGGCTATCAGGAACGCGCTCAGGCCACAGAATGTCATGGAGCTGCGGTCATTCCTGGGATTCCTCAACTATTTTGGTAACTTCCTACCAGGGTTAAGCACCCTCTTGGAGCCCCTGCATGTGTTATTGCGTAAAGGCAAGAACTGGGTATGGGGAAAAAAACAAGTAATTGCTTTTGAGAAAGCCAGAAACATTTTATGTTTCAACAAGCTGCTTGTATTGTATAACCCGTGTAAAAGGCTTGTGCTAGCATGTGATGCATCGTCGTATGGAGTCGGGTGTGTATTACAACAAGCTAACATTGCGGGGAAGTTGCAACCTGTCGCCTATGCCTCCAGGAGCTTGTCTACGGCCGAGAGGGCCTACAGCATGATTGAGAAAGAGGCATTAGCGTGTGTATTTGGGGTAAAGAAAATGCATCAGTACCTGTTTGGCCTTAAATTTGAGCTGGAAACCGATCGCAAGCCCCTCATATCCCTGTTCGCTGAAAACAAGGGGATAAATACTAATGCCTCAGCCCGCATACAAAGGTGGGCACTCGCGCTATCAGCATATAACTATACCAGCCGCCACAGGCCAGACACCGAGAACTGTGTGGATGCTTTCAGTCGGCTACCATTGCCCATCACAGGGGTGGAAATGGCGCAGCCTGCAAACTTGTTTATGGTGGCGCAGCCCGCAGACTTGTCGATGGTCATGGAAGCTTTTGAAAATAAATTACCTGTCACAGCCCGCCAGATTAGGATTTGGACCAACCAAGATCCTCTGCTGTCCCTAGTAAAAAAACTGGATGGGAGCTAGGCCAGCAGCCCCGTTAAAATGCAAGAGCTAATCAAGCCGTCCCAGCGGCGAAAGGACGAGCTGTCCATTCAGGCAGACTGCCTGTTGTGGGGTAACCGCGTAGTGCTACCCAAAAAGGGCAGGGAGACGTTCATCTCGGATCTCCACAGCACACACCCGGGTATAGTAATGATGAAAGCGGTAGCCAGATCCCACGTGTGGTGGCCCGGTATCGACTCTGACTTAGAGTCCTGTGTACGGCAATGCAGCGTGTGTGCTCAGTTGAGCAACACGCCCAGAGAGGCACCACTAAGTTTGTGGTCCTGGCCCTCCAGACCATGGTCAAGGATCCATGTCGACTATGCGGGCCCGTTTCTCGCTAAAATGTTCTTGGTGGTCGTGGATGCTTTTTCAAAATGGATTGAATGTGAAATAATGTCGGGAAGCATCGCCACCGCCACCATTGAAAGCCTGAGGGCCATGTTTGCCACCCACGGCCTGTCTGACATACTGCTCAGTGACAACGGGCCATGTTTCACCAGTGCTGAATTTAAAGAATTCATGACCCACAATGGGATCAAACATGTCACCTCGGCCCCCTTTAAACCATCCTCCAATGGGCAGGCAGAGCGGGCAGTACAAACAATCAAACAGAGCCTTAAAAGAGCCACAGAAGGCTCACTCCAAACCTGCCTGTCCCGAGTACTGCTCAGCTACCGCACGAGACCCCACTCGCTCACAGGGGTGCCCCCGGCTGAGCTACTCATGAAAAGGACACTTAAAACCAGAATCTCGCTGATTCACCCCAACCTGCATGATCAGGTAGAGAGCAGGCGGCAGCAACAAAGTGTAAACGATGGTAGCGCCACTGTGTCACGGGAAATTGATCTGAATGACCGTGTGTATGTGTGAAATATGGACATGGTCCCAAGTGGATCGCAGGCACAATGATAGCTAAAGAAGGGAGTAAGGTGTTTGTAGTCAAACTAATCAATTGACAAATTTGCAGAAAGCACCTGGACCAAACAAGGCTGCAGTTCACAGACTGCCCTGAACAACCCACAGCAGACACCACCTTTATTGAACACGCAAAGGATCAACGACACCACCCCAGACCAGGAAATCAAACCCATCATGCCCAACAGCCCAGCAAGGCCAGGCTCACCCAGCAGCCCTGCAGGGCCAACAACATGCCAGCCCAGCGAGGGCACAGCCAACACACCAGAACAGACATTTATACCGAGGCTGTCCACCAGGGAAAGAAAGGCTCCCAACCGCCTCACCTTGTAAATAGTTTTCACTTTGACTTTGCGGGGGGAGTGATGTTGTGTCTCTGTAAAGCATGCACTCCCATGTTCCGCCACCAGGGAGTGCATCCATTGAAGTCCCAAGGGATCCCAGCATCCCTTGGGAGCACTGTATATAAGCCGGCCCCTAAGGCCTGTTCCTCATTCTGGAGTGTCTTAATAAAGACTGAGGTCACTGCTACTTTAACTTCCCTGTGTGCAGTCTCATTGTATTAGGAACACAATAGAGGGAGTGCAGAGAAGGTTCACCAGGCTGATTCCCGGGATGGCAGGACTGACATATGAGGAGAGACTGGATCGACTGGGCCTGTATTCACTGGAGTTTACAAGGATGAGAGGCGATCTCAGAGAAACATATAAAATTCTGACAGGACTGGACAGGTTAGATACAGGAAGAATGTTCCCGATGTTGGGGAAGTCCAGAACCAGGGGACACAGTCTAAGGATAAGGGGTAAGCCATTTAGGACCGAGATGAGGAGAAACTTCTTCACTCAGAGTTATTAACCTATGGAATTCACTACTGCAGAGAGCTATTGATGCCAGTTCATTGGATATATTCAAGAGGGAGTTAGATATGGCCCTTACATCGAAAGGGATCAAGGGGTATGGCGAGAAAGCAGGAAAGGAGTACTGAGGGAATGATCAGCCATGATCTTATTGAATGGTGGTGCAGGCCCGAAGGGCCGAATGGCCTACTCCTGCACCTATTTTCTATGTTTCTGTGTTTCTAAATCGTGCAAAGTGGCAGGGCAGGTTGAGGAAGCAGTTAAAAAAGCTTACAGGAACCTGGGCTTCGTGAATTGTGGTTTTCGAGTACAAAAGTGTGGATATTTTGATGAACCTGCATAAAACACTGGTTCGGCATCAATTGGAGTATTGTGTCCCATTCTGGGCACTGCACTTTAAGTATGTGTCGGCCTTAGATAGGGTGCAGAAAAGATTTCCGAGAATGATTGCAGGGATGTGGGACTTCAGTTAGGTGGATAGACTGGAGACGCTGGAGTTGTTCAATCAGAGCAGGGACGGTTGAGAGGAGATTTGATTGAGGTGTTCAAAATCATGAGGGGTCTGGACAGAGTAGATAGAGAGAAACTGTTCCCATTGGCGGAAGAGTCACGAACCAGAGGACACAGATTTAAGGTGATCAGCAAAAAAACCTAAGGTGAGATGAGGAAAAACTTTTTAATGCAGCAAGTGGTTAGGATCTGGAATACACTGCCTGAAAGGGTGGTGGAGGCAGATTCAATCGTGGCTTTCAAAACAGAATTGGATAAGTACCTGAAGGAAAAAAAATTGCAAGGCTATGGGGAGAGGGTGCGGGAGTGGGACTAGCTGAGGTGCTCTTGCAGAGAGCCAGCACGGGCTCGATGGGCTGACTGGCCTCCGTCTGTGCTGTAACCATTCTATGATTCGATGAAAAGTGCCTATTTGTTTATTTTTAGGTGCAAGGAAACTAACGAGTGCAATTAGCGGAAACGTGTCGTGGTGCGGCTAATTTTGTGGGCGGGGCCGGATTCCAATGCAATGCTTTTTAAAATTGGTACAAAAGATTGCGGAAACTCAATTTGCACTGGACGTGATTTGTGCTTGAAATTCCTTGATCTTTTGTGCTGGTATTCCCATTTCAGGCGAATTAGGCTGAAAAAACAAGTACGTCCCATCGGAAAATCCTGCCTTATGTGTTTATTTTGCTGGATGTATTTAGAAGTTTACATGTTCCATTGTTATTTATCGCAATATATAATTTAAAGTAAAAGCAAGCAAGTAACTCGATAATTTTTTTCTTCCTCTCTGTTTTTTTTAAAGTGTTTATGCTTAATAACACTCAGGAATCGTGCAGTAACCGATGTGAATAGTACAGTATTCTAGGAGTAATCCTCTTTTCAGCATCTATTTCTAATTATACTCCCAGAGGATTGACAGAACAGAGGCCTCCGACTTTTAACAATTGCAAAGATCCTCAATGAAATGAGATGCCAATGGACTCCAAATTTGTGATTTTGCGCTAAGGGGAAACGAGCATGGCTGATATGCAAAATGGAAAATTCATGTTGTTCAGTTGAGGTCAGGGTAAATCGATTAGAGGAATGTCTGTGCCACGTTTAATCCATACCTGGCGTGGGCGTACCTGACGCTAACACTAGCTTTAAAAGTGAAAAATGATTCTATTCCCCAGGACCGACATCCTCTCACTACTGAACACTAAAGCTCACCCAGAACAAAAAACACACCACAGCTCTTAAATAGACTGCCTTTTAGAAATGCTATTGCGACTGGATATTGTCCTGCCATACTCAGTGCTACAGTTTCCCTTAGTGTCTCAGCCCATGCTATTTTGTCATGTGTTTCGGTTCAAATAAATCATCCTAAATGATATTTATTAGCTTCTAATCTTCTAGAGGAGAACCCACGGACACTCTGAGTGCTGCATGGTAATTTTGTCTGCGGTCTTCATACCAATATATTCATATGCTAATTTGACATTAATTGGGACTCAGTCCACAACTACATTTACATTAGGTGGTTTGGAGCAGTCACGAGTTGTTCTCATTTCTATGAAACATCTGCTTTAACAACTTTCTACAAAGAATGGGACTATACATCAGGGGAATAGATTGGATGTTTCTCCCTTGATGGTACCTAATATACAAAGCTGACTAATTACTTTTAACTTACATTTTTAAGTTGTTGCTCCTACTTCTTTACGTCCCTCATTTCTTGGGCCATTCTCTAACAAAATGTTGACAAGAGATCTGCTGGGTGAATGATGCCTTGCCCCATGGGACAGGCTGAAGCTGGTCATGCCTCCACTGAGAATCTTGCTCAGGTCACTGAAGCAACTTTTATGATTTGGAGACTTGTATTTGATAGGACTAGACTCTGACTGGAAAAGATATAGGGTGCATTTGCGCCTCCCGTAATGGGGCGCAAATGACTGTGTGACCAGGCTCAGCACCGCTAATGACTCCCGCTAAATTGGGCGGGAGTTTAGCGGCGGCGCTACGGTGTTGCGCCCCGATCTCCTGCACCCGGAGACCATGACGTCAACAGCATGCGCATCGCCCCGTCACCTAAATTGGGTTTCACCCCCTGAAGCTGCGCCGGGCGATGACAGCGACAAGAGACACGTACCCGGCAGCTGGCCACTACCGGGGCGAATTTTAAAGGGGAGGTGGTCGGCTGCAGCTGAAAAAAAAACCTTCCGTTTCGCTTCCCGCTTCAGTGGCGCTTTGGCCGCAGGGTCAGTGCCGCAATCGCTCAGCCAGGATCCCTGCTTGAGTGACGGGCTGATCGCGCGGCACCTCCGCTCCCCGGTGGTCCAGGGAGGTGGGTTCCTCGTATGCAGGGCATGCAGCTTGGGCTTTGCCTTTAATTCAGGGAAGAGCCCCTGAGTGCATAGCGCTGCTGAGCCGTGCGCCCGCCCCAGGAAGTAAGTAGAGCGCTTGATTTAGCGCTCCATTTCCTTTTGGGTGCGGTAACCCCCAACTTATGGCGAGGCGCGAGGCCTCCTCGCCTGCGAGTTTTCCCGCCCCCAAACGGGGAGGTACCCAATTTCTAGACCATATTTTTTTTAATTAACAATTTATTTTCCAACATTGTCACTTACCACACGGGAATGAATTACTCTCTGCTGTCCCCTTGATAGCAACTATAGAACATGGTAGCTGTAGTGAAAGTTCACTCGACACAGACCCTTATTTTGTTGAAATCAAGACTCAGCACATAGTTTCCAAACTAATTAATTCTTTCCTAGGACTACAAAAGCGCAAAGCTTCAGACCCTACAATCCACGGCAGCAAAATCCTGACGGGAAATGAAGCTACCCTTTTTTGAGGTTTTGGCGAAGAATCCTCCAGCTATTTCTTCTCCCTTTTTCTTGTTTCCTCTCCGGCTCCATTTAACATTGGTGGTCCCATAAAGTGGCCTTGGCACTTCACCCATCACCGAGGCTTCTCTATCTGTGACCAAAGTACCACCTGACACTGATTTACAGTTCATTCACAACCGACAGACAGCTCTAGCGGCCAGGGACCTTTCTTCACAGCAGACATAAGGTTGTGATAGAGGATTCTTGTGACAGGAAGAATATGTCTATTTTGGGAACTAGCGGAATGAGTGCTGGTGATGCAACAGTAAAAAAAAGTAAGGGCTTGATTGTTGATTGCTATTTGAGCAACAAGCAAGCAGGACTCAGAAAGACCACACAAGTGTGATTTTATTCCATTGGATTAAAAAAAAGACCCATCAAAAGGTGTATGAAGGTTTTTCCATTCCCCATGCTCATGTCTCTCATTTTGATCAACACAAGACTGCAAATGACCAAGCATCCTTCACATTTGAAATAGGTTTTCTTGTTTTTATTTGCCAATACAGTCGAAGGTCTTGTGTCTCTGATGTGCCTGCAGCTCCACACTTCAAACGGCAATGAATTATGACTGACTCACGTAACCACTATAAATTAACCATGCTGATTTGCTCAAATATCCAATCAACTAGATATGAACCAATCAAAAGCAGATTAACATCATTAAATTGTTAGAAAGTGTTCCCAATTGGCAACGAGTAAACAGCACAAAAACAAATGACACATTCCATTCTTTAAACCCAGCATGAATCAACAAGTACCTGAGCAATCAAATCATTTTGGTCCAAATTCTTTCAGCAGCATAGTTGCTATTTCACAAATTGATTATATACATCTAAAAATTAAACTCATGATTACATTTAGCCACAGAATCTCACCATAAACTCCGTTCCCTAGCCCCTGACTCCACCCCTCTCCCTAATATCTGTCTGAGGCTGAACCACAGTGTTAGCAAACTTGGGGGCTGAAATTCAGCTCCCTTAAAAGGCCTCTTACCACCAGAAAGCGGTGGCCAGGCAGCGGAGTCGAGCAGCCGCCGACTTACGGTCCAATGGCCGCCGCCAGCGAAATTTAGCTCGGATATTTTTCTGGCGATCCTCACTTCTGCTCCACTGCTGCCGACCGTCCAAAGTGCATCATCAAAGGGGGCACCGCTGATCTCCCGCACCTCCATGGCACCTCCCGTGAAATTTGGGTCCAAAATCTTTAACCCCCCCGCCGTGCGGTGCACCCGACAGCTTTTTCTGTCGATGCACCTTGCTTTCAGTCTGTGAGCCATGGCAGCGCAGCGGCCCTTCAAGGGGATGGCGCACTGCCATGGCCGCCATGTATTTTTTTGTCAGACAACTGCCAGGTTGGGCCGACAATTATGCCCCCGGGTTCAGCCGGGCCGCCAACAGGTAGCTTGACATCCCACTCTTGGGAGCCAGACCACTGGTCCGGCCGAAACCCTCCCTGGTGGCCCAGTGAACCGAAGTTTCAAAATGCCGAAGGCTCTCCCCTTGAAGTGAAGGGGAGAGCAAGGTGACGCACACGCGTCAGGACGTCATTTTCACTCCGCTGCTGACTGACAGCGGCGGAGACTCCGTCCCACCTCCACTTCTGCCCCTCGAGAGTGATTACCACCTCATTTCCGCCCTCCCCATTATGACCGACTTCCAGTCCACTTAAAGAAAAACGACAAAGAGCTGAATTTACCGAAAGAGGTGACTTCATCGGACGCAGTGGAAAAAACACGTCAGGAATGGAAGGTGAGACCCGTTTTGGGTGCATGTATATTTCGGCCCCTTGGTATCATATTTGACCCAGAAATAAGCTTCTGACCACATATCCATGGCATAACTAAGACCGTCTATTTCCACCTCCATAACATTGTCCGTCTCCACAATTGCCTCAGCTCATCCACTGCTGAAACCCTCATCCATGCCTTTATTACCTCTAGACTTGACTATTCCAACACACTCCTGGCTGGCCTCCCACATTCTACCCTTGAGGTCATCCAAAATTTGGCTGCCCATGTTCTAACTTGCACCAAGTCCCGATCGCCCATTACCCCGGTGCTCACTGACCTACATTGGCTCCGGGTTAAGCAACGCCTCGATTTCAAAATTCTCATCCTTGTTTTCAAATCCCTCCATGGCCTCGCCCCTCCCTATCTCTGTAATCTCCTCCAGCCCCACAACCACCCCCCCCCCGCCCGCCCCCGAGATATCTGTACTCCTCTAATTCTGCCCTGTTGAGCATCCCTGATTATAATCGCTGTGTTAAAGGCACTCTATCAATACAAGTTGTTGTTGTTGTTGATTAGGAGGTGGTCATTAAACCTACTTATTTTATCTGAGGAATACCTGTAAAAACCTAGCTCAGATTGGCCTACCTCTACCTTCATTGCTTGGGACTGGGTTGTACGAAGCTCCCAATGCACATATTTGCTTTTCCAGGCACTAGTTCCTGCACTCTGTGCATATTTTGTTCATTTGCAGCCTGTGCTGTTGGAGGCTGTAATTTTTATGCCTGGCAAAATCTCACTCAATAAAGTATCGGAAGTTCATACAAGGCTACTTTCCAAAATAATTAAATATTTTATGGTACAGATATACAACTTACTGAATCATCATAAATCTGTGGCTCTGATGTATCATACAATAAATGGGATAAAACATTGCATCTTCCAACTCGCCATGAATCATGCTATGGGACATCAGCCATGTATATTCATAGGATGCATGTGTGGGCTCTCTGTTTTATAATTCCATTAATTATTTGCATTGCTCCAAGGGTAGATGATTCCAGGATGTGTATATATAAATTTTGTGTCCGACTGTGTAAGTGGATTGAAGGTCATGTTTAGCTTTTAGCTTGGATTTTCTTTTGAGACATTCTGCACAGTAACTAAAATGTGGATCATTTGGAACAGGGCTTGTGACTGCAGAGTTTTTTCTTCTAAACTCCTCTTACGAGTTGTTTCAAAGTCAATAGTCACACCAAAAGGAAAACTATAATGTGCGATAATTCCCATCTTGCTGTACCTCGATACACTGCCTCCTAGCTTATAGCCTCATACATATCCTGGCCCTGCACTTTTGTACACCCCATGGCACGTCATGGACTCTTTCGCCCCAGGAGCAATGGGAATAATCAATGGAATTGTAAAACAGACAGCCCACACTAACCATTTCAAGTTGCTGTGCAAATATTTCCCATTCAATTTTGCAGCGTCAACTATCACAATGAAGTTGCAAGCTCTGACCACCTGATAGCTCTGTGGAATGGGTTTCTGTGGAAGACTCTCTCCAAACTCCTTACTTATCTTGTGTGTAAAAAAACATCAAAAACTGACAAGAGGCAATTCACTATTAAGTAATAAAATTGGATATTTTGTGGTGAAGGATCTGTCTAATTTCAGCAGTAGATATTTTAATAGGAATTTTCAGCTAGGCTAAGTGAGATAAGTATATAATTGCACCTCTGTCACAAGCAGGACTGAGTGTAGAAGATATGAAATACCAATTCCTCAGCCAAAATGTAGATGCCTGATTCAAGGGAGATGACTCAGCATTGTGTACATTGATTGGTTGTTGACAGTCCTCTGTCAGGACATAAAGATTTGATTGTTTCTTTTTTTTTGAATCTTCCATTGGCAGCTTGGATATCAAAGAAAATACAGATACAGAAGAAAATTGGGGCCCGATGTTCCTCAATTTCTTATTTCACCAAGTCATTGAATATCAGTGGACAATTGTGGCTCTACAAGATTTAATGTAAAACTTTCCATGATGTATACAAATTTATAAGAAGAAAAAGACTTGCATTTATATCGTGCCTTTCACGACCACCGGACATCTCCAAGCGCTTTACAGCCAATGAAGTACTTTTGGAGTGTAGTCACTGTTGTAATGTGGGAAACACGGCAGTCAATTTGCCCACAGCCAACTCCCACAAACAGCAATGTGATAATGACCAGATAATCTGTTTTTGCTATACTGATTCAGGGATAAATATTGGTAAGGACACAGGGGATACCTCCCCTGCTCTTCTTCGAAATAGTGCCATGGGATCTTTTACATCCACCTGAGGGGAAAGACTGGGCCTCATCCGAAAGACAGCACCTCCAACAATGTAGCACTCCCTCAGCATTGCACTGGAGTGTCAGCCTAGATTTATGTGCTCAAGTCCCTGGTGTGGGACTTGAACCCATAACCTTCTGACTGCGTTACCCACTGAGCCACAGCTGACACCATAACAGGTTCAACGTTGTTATCTGTAAAGGCTTGCGCAGCAGTATATCCAAATCTAATTTAGTCAAATTCTGTGCTTAATATTTTTGTTTCCATGTGCATTGTCTCTGATCTGTCAATGCAAAAAGTAATTCCAAATGGGACAATTTTGATTAATTGTAAAAGAGACCTTTTTTAAAATCTTCCATTTGCCAGCCTGGATATCAAAGAAAAGACAGATATACAAGAAGGCTGGGGCCCTATGTTCCTCAATGTCTTATTTCACCATGCCATTAAACATCAGCTGCCAAAAGTGGCTCTGTAAGGTTTAAGCCTCATGTAAAACTTTCTATCACAAATTGATAATTACTGTAGACAACTGCTAAGGTTTGGGACTTTTATAGTTTTGGGAAAAGATAGTGCAATGTTAAGTGTAATGACTCTTGCGCATCCCTGATTTTTATTGCTACGGTACTGGCGCCCGTGCGCTCAGCTGCCCTGGATCTAAAGCTCTGAAATTCCCCCCCTAAACTTCTCTGCATCTTTACCTCTCTCTCCTCCTTGAAGACACTCCTTAAATCCTACTACTTTGACCAACCTTT
This sequence comes from Pristiophorus japonicus, assembly GCF_044704955.1. Lineage (NCBI taxonomy): Eukaryota > Metazoa > Chordata > Chondrichthyes > Pristiophoridae > Pristiophorus > Pristiophorus japonicus. The sequence continues at coordinate 43,986,501 of NC_091990.1, forward strand.
TGGACATCTGTCCTAATAGCTCCTTATGTAGCTCGGTGTAAAATTTTGTTTTATTAGCACTCCTGGGAGGTTATACTACATTAAAAGTGTTATATAAATGCAAGTTGTTGTTATACTTATTTGTTCATTTACTCTTGCTTCTATAAAAGTTTACTTAATACAATGGTTTTTAGCCTGAACGATATGGTTTATCAGTATAGTGATCCCTAAAATATTCCAGTGAAAAAAGAAGGGTGGTAAGAGAAGGGATAACCAGCCGTGGATAACCAAAGAAATAAAGGAGACTATCAAATTAAAAACCAATGCGTATAAGGTGGCCAAGGTTAGTGGGAAACTAGAAGATTGGGAAAATTTTAAACGACAGCAAAGAATGACTAAGAAAGCAATAAAGAAAGGAAAGATAGATTACGAAAGTAAACTTGCGCAAAACATAAAAACAGATAGTAAAAGCTTTTACCGATATATAAAACAGAAGAGAGTGACTAAAGTAAATGTTGCTCCCTTAGAAGATGAGAAGGGAAATTTAATAATGGGATATGTGGAAATGGCTGAGACCTTAAACAATTATTTTGCTTCAGTCTTCACAGTGGAAGATACAAAAGCTATGCCAAAAATTGCTGGTCACGGGAATGTGGGAAGGGAGGACCTTGAGACAATCACTATCACTAGGGGGGTAGTGCTGGACAGGCTAATGGGACTCAAAGTTGACAAGTCCCCTGGTCCTGATGAAATGCATCCCAGGGTTTTAAAAGAGATGGCGGAAGTTATAGCAGATGCATTCGTTATAATCTACCAAAATTCTCTGGACTCTGGGGAGGTACCAGCGGATTGGAAAGCAGCTAATGTAACGCATCTGTTTAAAAAAGGGGGCAGACAAAAGGCAGGTAACTGTAGGCCGGTTAGTTTAACATCTATAGTGGGAAAAATGCTTGAAGCTATCATTAAGGAAGAAATAGCGGGACATCTAGATAGGAATAGTGCAATCAAGCAGACGCAACATGGATTCATGAAGGGGAAATCATGTTTAACTAATTTACTGGAATTCTTTGAGGATATAATGAGCATGGTGGATAGAGGTGTACCGATGGACGTGGTGAATTAAATTTCCAAAAGGCATTTGATAAGGTGCCACATAAAAGGTTGCTGCAGAAGAGAAAGGTACGTGGAGTCAGAGGAAATGTATTAGCATGGATCGAGAATTGGCTGGCTAACAGAAAGCAGAGAGTTGGGATAAATGAGTCCTTTTCAGGTTGGAAATTGGTGGTTAGTGGTGTGCCACAGGGATCGGTGCTGGGACCACAACTGTTTACAATATACATAGATGACCTGGAAGAGGGGACAGAGTGTAGTGTAACAAAATTTGCAGATGACACAAAGATTAGTGGGAAAGCGGGTTGTGTAGAGGACACAGAGAGACTGCAAAGAGATTTAGATAGGTTAAGCGAATGGGCTAAGGTTTGCAGATGGAATACAATGTCTGAAAATGTGAGGTCATCTACCTTGGAAAAAAAAACAGTTAAAGGGAATATTATTTGAATGGAGAGAAATTACAACATGCTACGGTGCAGAGGGACCTGGGGGTCCTTGTGAATGAATCCCAAAAAGTTAGTTTGCAGGTGCAGCAGGTAATCAGGAAGGCGAATGGAATGTTGGCCTTCATTGCAAGAGGGATGGAGTACAAAAGCAGGGAGGTCCTGCTGCAACTGCAATTGGTGAGGCCGCACCTGGAGTACTGCGTGCAGTTTTGGTCACCTTACTTAAGGAAGGATATACTAGCTTTGGAGGGGGTACAGAGACGATTCACTCGACTGATTCTGGAGATGAGGGGGTTACCTTATGATGATAGATTGAGTAGACTGGGTCTTTACTCGTTGGAGTTCAGAAGGATGAGGGGTGATCTTATAGAAACATTTAAAATAATGAAAGGGATAGACAAGATAGAGGCAGAGAGGTTGTTTCCACTGGTCGGGGAGACAAGAACTAGGGGGCACAGCCTCAAAATACAGGGGAGCCAATTTAAAACCGAGTTGAGAAGGAATTTCTTCTCCCAGAGGGTTGTGAATCTGTGGAATTCTCTGCCCAAGGAAGCAGTTGAGGCTAGCTCATTGAATGTATTCAAATCACAGATAGATAGATTTTTAACCAATAAGGGAATTAAGGGTTATGGGGAGCGGGCGGGTAAGTGGAGCTGAGTCCACGGCCAGATCAGCCATGATCTTTTTGAATGGCCTACTCCTGTTCGTAATTCTTATGTTCTTATGTAAAACATTTCTAAGATTTGGAGAACAAATTATGAGGCCATACCAATTCCTGTTTGACAATAGTATCAAAGTTCACTGCATTCAACCCTGACCATAACCCGTGTGGCAAGCTATCTGATAGATTTTAAGCATTTGGTCACGTTTTGGTTCAAAGCAGGCACAGGAGTTGCCTATAAAAGTTGACTTTTTGCACAATAGGCATGAATAAAATATATTGGCAACAAGCCAAAATTGTAAAACATGGTATAAGATTTCTGCCACTTCAAACAATGGTGCCGAAATTCCGATGTCCCGGGTCCGTACGAAGTTTCTACGGACCCAGCAATGCGCATGCGCTGAAAATCGGCTTTTCTGATCTGTCAAGTTTCTGGCTTGACAGATCTCGCACATATCGGGAGCGAGGACACTTGCAGGGCAAGATTTCTGATATTTACGCTTATCTTGCCCAGCAAATGTCCTCAAAAATCTTGCGCCTGAAAAAGCAGACGTATAGCCTACTTTTACAGGCGCAAGTGTTTAAAAATATACAAAAACATTTTAAATAAAGTTATAAAAACAAATGTTATTGTTAAAACCCCTCTCTACAACGGTAAGTTTATTTTAAGGCATCATTGAAAAAACTTTTAAAAAAGTCAGGAAGATATTTTTTTATAAGAACTTTAATTTATGAATCTTAAATATGTAGTGTATTTTTCTATTTTTTATTAGTGTTTTGTGTGTTTGGGGGAGCTTCTCATTCATAATAATGGGAACTCCAACTTACGGAGTTCCCATTATTATGAATGAGAAAATACTGTACCTTGATTGGCTGCCCAGAGCCATGTGACTCCAGCTCCAGCATACGGACGTCCCAACGTGCATGCACTCCAATGTGTAGGGAGTGAAGGCCTCAGGATCGCAAGTTCGAGTGGGCGCAACAGGAACAAGTAGATGCGCATCTATTTTAACTTTTTCAGTCGATTGCCCGCGGGAAGACCTCGATCAGAATTTCAGGCCCAATGTATCCTCTGACTAACTATGAACAATGCATAGGACATCCATCAATATATAAAGGAATAGGAGCCAAATTTCTATTGCCTTTCCAGCACAGTTTGCTGATTTTCTGAGTGATTTTGTCTGGTGTGAACACTCTGTCCATGTACACTTGGTGCCCTATGTCAGGGGGATATAGCTGATATGTTACACTTGCCACGTGTCAAGTCTCAAATTATTTATTTCCTGTATCACAAAATGTTATTTTCTGAAAGGAATCTATCTAATTTGCATTTGCATGAATCAATACTACTAACTGCTTCCACTATCTCCCTCAGGAGCTTCCTCCATAGATTGACCATGCATTCACTGAAATATTGTTTCTGCTTCTATAGTATTCTCTTGCTATATTCACAGCTGACAAATATAATGTGCTGTAACAAAGGAAAACAAGTGAGTGAAGCTGTGACCGAAAAGGTTACACCTCAAATTCTGAAACCACTTGCAATCTATGGGAGACAGATCTTGAATACTGGACTGCCACAGAGGTTAGGCTTCCTGAAAACTTGGCATTGATATGGAGGATGCCCAGGATGACGCCACACTTTAATTGAGAGACACAATTTTCGATTTTATAAGGTGCTGAATGGTCTTGATGGTTCCTGAATGCCCACTTGTATGTAACCTTAGGAAACAGATTATGAAAGAAACCTTGCTGCTTATCTGAGTCTGGCTCCCAAAGTTCATACACTAGGGCACAGCCTTGGTGATATTGTGGATGCATTATTGCATCAAAGAACAGTTCACATTCATCAGATCTCCCATGGCACCCTGGGATTACTGTGAAGTGTAAAGAATCTGTGGTCACTTAAAAGAGCTACAGGCACAGCTATGCTAGTTGCAGATTGCTACTCCAACTCAAGCCTAAATAAGCATGTTCTCACGATAAAAACTGAAAGATACCAGCTCTATTTTGAAGCTGATGGGGAACTCTGACTTGAGTACGTTGACAGTCAAGACTCTATGGGGCCGAAATTGTCCCCTTCCTTAAGGCCCATTACCGTGTCCGAAATTGCCCCCGGGCTGGGAGCAGCAGGAACTGATTTCCACGCTACCCGGATGCTGCCCCTTCGGGCACGCACTGACCCCTTTTGCCCCACGCGGGAAATTGCCCCACGGGAGCGGAATGGCCACCACTCGGTGCCCCCGACAGCCAGTGGTTGGGCGGCGCATCTGCCCTTAAAGGGGAGGGTGCACTGCCGCAGCCGCCATTTTATTTTACTTGTCGGCCGAATCTGAGGTCGGCCTGACAATGATAACCACGGGTTCGGCCGGGCCGCCAACAGGCAGCCCCGCGCCCCCTGTTGGGTTCCATGCCACTGGCCCGGCCAAAACCCTCCCTGGTGGCCCAGTGGGCCTAACTAAACTCAGTGCAGAGTTCGCAGCAGCTCTCCCCTTTATCTGCAGGGGAAGGACCTTGTGATCCGATCCAAGGGCACTTCTATCCCGCAGCTCCCCCAAACACCGCCCCAAACCCCATGGATTGAGGCGGAGAAAAACCTTCAAAAATGGTGAGTGCGCCTACTCTTAGTCGGGTAGTAATTTTGGCCCCTATAATTCCCCATCTCCTGTCAGGTTTAGCACAAACTACAGTTGGTTGCTAATACAAAATGCTAATGTGAAACTTGTCCCCTCATCTGGAATGGCTTGATGCTGGCACTTGGTGCCAAAAATAGTAAAGGTGAACATCCTTCCATTTTCCAACATTTTATTTCAGCTGCCAGTAACATTGCCGAGATTGGGACTTGCTTCACCATCCAAGCTGGTCAGAAGCATCTAACTCAATGTTAGTGCATGCAGCTACTGTGGAATCGTTCGTTAACCTATAAAACTAGGCGTGATTTGAGATATGATGGTGGTTATGAGAGTGGGAACATTGGTTATTAAACTGAAAACATCGTCTCCTGGGTCAGTGGTGCTTTTATTCAGAAAAATACACATGGCGGAATACTTATCACCAAAAGTACTCACTGTAGTCTTTCACACCAATCTCAATTAAGTGGCAAATAAGCTTTTTCTAATATAAAGTTACGAGTAACAATTCTTTTGGAATTTCATGAATAACTTTGGCAATTTCATGGATAAACAAATTCAGACTTATACTCTCGCACTGAATTTCATTGGGACTGATTGCATTACTGATTAAATAGCAACAGCTATGAAGTGAAGTGTGCTATAAAAGTCTAATTTAACAAGTAGACTGATAAATTAGTAAATTGACTGGTACATTAGTTAGAAATGGTTGATACAATGTATCAAAAAAAATCAAGTTTTTTATTGAGAGGATTCGAAAAGTATCTCGACAGCTAGTGGTGTTGGGGAAGGTTTAAACTAGCTTGGCAGGGGGATGGGAATCTGAGGGAGATTTAGTAGGAAGAGAAGCAAAGCTGGAAATGGAAGGCAGTAAATTAGTCAATGAGTTTGGAGGCAGAGAAAGAAAAGGCTATAAAATAGACAATGAAGGAGTTTGGCAGTGTTTAATAGTATATACTTCAATGCAAGGAGTCCAGTGAATAAGGCAGATGAGCTGAAAGCACAGATAGACACGTGATAATATGAAATCATAGCTATTACTGAAACATGGCTTAAAGAAGGGCAGGATTAGCAGCTCAACATTCCTGTTTACGGGATTTTCAGACGAGATAGAGAGGGGGATAAAAAGGGAGGTGGGGTCGCAATATTAGTTAGAGAAACAATTACAGTTGTGAGGAGGGATGATATGTTAGAAGGATCATCAAATGAGGCTATATGGGTTGAACTGAAGAACAAAAAAGGGGTGATCACACTGCTGGGAATGTACTATAGACCCCCAAACAGTGAGAGGAAGATGGAAGAGCAGATATATAGGCACATTTCTGAGAAGTGCAAAAACAATAGGGCAGTAATAGTAGGGCATTTCAACCACCCTAATATTAACTGGGATAGAGTTAATGTAAAAGGAATAAAGGGCACAGAATTTCTGAAATGCATTCAGGAGAACTTTTTTTAGCCAGTATGTAACCAAGCCAACAAGAGAGGGAACAGTTCTGGACTTAGTTTTTGGGAATTAAGCTGGGCAAGTGGAATGGGTATCAGTGTGAGAGCATTTTCGGTGGTCATGATCACAGTTGAATTAGATTTAGCATAGTTATGGAAAAGGATAAAGATAGACCAGATGTAAAAGTTCTCAATTGGGGAAAGGCCAGTTTTGCTCAGCTACGATGTGATTTAGCAAAAGTCGACTGGAAACAGCTACTTGAAGGTAGATCAGTGTCAGAGCAGTGGGAGGCATTCAAGGAGGAGAAAGGAAGGGTCCAGAGAAAATATGTCCCCCGCAAAAGAAAAAGGGTGGGACTCTCAAATCGAGAGCCCTCTGAATGTCATGGTTCATACAGGGTAGGATAAGGAAAACAATGAAAGCTTTTGTCAGATACCGAGAGCTTAATACTGCAGAAAGCCAAGAGGAGTATAGAGTGTGCATGGGTAAAATTAAAAAGGAAATTAGGAAAGCAAAGAGAGGGCTTGAAAAAATATTGGCAAGTAAGATCAAGGAAAACCCAAAAGATGCTTCATAAATACATAAAAACCAAGAGAATAACTAAAAAAAACGGTCGGGCCTATTGGAGAACAACAAGGTAAGTTATGTCTGGAGGTGGAAGATGTGGGTATGGTTCTCAATGAATACTTCTGGGGTAATTTTTCAGAGGGGGGTGGGTGTGGTCAGCAGGCACATTTGGTGGTAGGTCAGGTGGGATATTTTTTTGACAGTGAGTTGGGACCCCGCAGTCAACCTGCCGCCATGCGCCTTTCCCAAATGACGGGTCTATCAGCGCTGAACAGATCTGACAAGCAACGGCAGGGGAAGCAATTCAGATCATTATGATTTTGTTAACAGCCCATTAAGAAGTATTTTGAGCTCAGCTTTACATTTTACGAAGTTGCCCACGGGGGTCCACGCTGCTCGGGGATCACGTCAGGTAAGGAGGTCGGGAGTGGTGTGACTATGAAATCATCTCATTACTTGACAACTGCAAATGTACTATAAAAGCTCCTACCTCACAGCTGTTCACTTTCCACGCTCACTGTATTTGGAAGGCACAGTGAGTTTGATGCAGGTTGCAAGTATTTGGAGCAATCTCTCTATCCAGTGTCACCTCATTGGAACAACCTCTCTCACCACTGACAGATAGCATGTGGCATCTCAAGTTCACCTGCCATCTATTACATCAGCATCGGTGCCCTTGAAACTATCTCACCATGGTCCTCAGAATCCCACCATGATCTGCCCCAACACCAGCAGCACCAGGCACACCAGCAGCACCAACAACACCACCAACCTTCTCCATAATCAACTGATGCTGCACAGATGCATCAGTACCCGACTACAGTGCTGCCCGGGAGGCCAGGGATGGCACAGTGGCCAGGGATGGTCTCACCATAGCCAGATTTACTTCACTTGACACTCTATACCCTGGCTGCCACACGATGTGCCAGGTTGGCACCATCCCACAGCAACACCATAAAGCATCCCTACAATGCCCAAGCCATTCCTTTCACATTCATCACCATTGCTGGGGGTATTATTATGTCTCACCTTTCACTGTAACTCACTAAGCCACTTCCAAAGGTGCACACAGACCTGCTAGAACTGTACAAAACACTAGTTAGGCCAAAGCTAGAGTACTGCGTACAGTTCTGGTCACCACATTACAGGACAGATCTGATTGCACAAGAGAGGGTAGAGAGGAAATTAACAGGGATGTTGCCAGGACTGGAGAATTTTAGCTATGAGGGGAGATTGGATAGGCTGGGGTTGTTTTCTTTGGAACAGAGTAGGCTGAGGGGAGATTAAATTGAGGTGTGTAAAATTATGAGAGGCTTAGATAGAGTGAATAGAAAGCGTCTATTTCCCTTAGCAGAGGGCTCAATAGCCAGGGAACATAGATTTAAAGTAATTGGTCGAAGGATTAGAGGGGAGTTGGAGAACATTTTTCACCCAGATGGTGGTGGGAGTCTGGAATAGACAAAGGCAGAAACCATCATCACATTTAAAGAAATACTTGGATATTCATTTGAAGTGCCTTAATCTGCAAGGCTATAGATCAAGAGCTGGAAAGTGGGATTAGGCTGGATAGCTCTTTTTCAACTTGCATAGATACCTTGGTCCGAATGGCCTCCTGCTGTCCTATAGATTTCTATGATTCTACAATTCAATGGCTGAAAGGGTCCTCATTGAAATAAGTTTAGAGAAATTTGATCTTTTTTTTAAAAGCGGTCCTGAGATCACAGTGTTAAACTGACTAGAATTCAAAATAAATTAATACCAAATCAACAATCCTGGTTAAAAAGCCACAATTCTTATAGAAAACGCATTAATTATTTAACCACAAAAAACATTAAAATTAGTCAAAGGTTATTTTTAGCCCTTTTAAAATGTTTATATTTATTTTTCAAAAAGTTAAATTTTGGTTTTAAATGTTTAATTTAATCGTATTTTAATTAATTTTGAACATGTAATGATTCATTTTTATTTAACTGGTGTGTAATTGTGCTTTTTAGAGGATTCCTATTTATGCTTATGGGGATTCCGTACGTAAATGGAGTCTCCATCAGCATAATGGGAATCCCCTGTTCTGATTCACTGGGTTGGCCCACGTGACCCCAATGGGCGCTTGCGAAACTCATGCGCCCCTGGGATACGTGGGCCTTTATGCAGGCGAACATGTAGAGGCCCAGGAACACGAGTATACGAACCTCCGGGACTACCAGGTAGGTTCATACTTTTCCTGCAGTTCAGAGGCATTCGCCCAAGGAAAGCCTCCGACCGCAATTCAGGCCCATAATGTCACACTGCTTCAGTACGGGTGATGTCCTGACGCCAAGGTTATGGCATATGCTTTGGACAAAGTTAAGTAGTTTGGTCTGCATGTGCACACAGACTTGGTGCTGAGACTGGATTTAACATATGCAAAGAATAGCCATTGTCAGCATCGAAGATTCCTCACATTGATGAGGACACAATTCTCAACAATTTCAAGAAAATAATAAATATAATTGAAGAGAGTGCAGATATAACAGAAACCTGCTCTTTCATTGCAATCACTGAAATAACACAGAAACCAGAGACTTACTAAAGATTGGGGGTGGTTGTGCAGATCACATGCTTTAAGATATAACAACAGACTTTTGGGGGTTTCTAGATACAATTGTGTAATTCTGATTCAACTGACAATAATCAATATCACTGTAAACTGGAGAGACGCAATAGAATAAAACCTCCAACAAATTTAAAACAGTGCGTAATATAAACACAGCTCCTGGGGATGATTTCAGAATTTACCATCACAATTTATAATGTCACTTGAAGTCCTCATTTAGACTGCTGTCATCTAATAACTGTCAGGTTTTCATTATTTCATGCATTTAACTGGAGGTATTAAAATACGAGTTCACACATTTTCTAATAATATATCAATCATTTTTAAACCATTGTATCCACTTAATTTGCTTGAGTATTTGTTACATAATTCATTTGTTGTAATAACATATTTAATTTACAATTTAATAATAAGGCAAGTACATGGACATTTCTATATATTAATTAGCAGAGACTGATATGTTCAATCATAATGAAATGCTATGCAATTACAAAGGTATTGGTGTGAATTAGTATTGTAATTACTACTTTATTAATGAGTAATTGCACTCTTATTCATGGGATTTCAATTCAAATGTTTCCAAATTACTTCTCTATTTTCTGCTTTGTTTGCGATAAGAATGAACTGTTGTTGCATACAGATAATAACAGTGAACACAAGAATTAGGAGCAGGTGTAGGCCACTCAGCCCCTCGAGTCTGCTCCACCATTCAATAAGATCATGGCTGATCTTCTCCCTCAACTTCACTTACCTGCACTATCCCCATATTCCTTAATTCCCTTAATATCCAAAAATCTATCGATCTCTGTCTTGAATGTATTCAACAACTGAGCCTCCACAGCTCTCTGGGGTAGAGAATTCCAAAGATTCACCACCCTCTGAGTGAAGATGTTTCTCCTTATCTCAGTTCTAAATGGTCAACCCCTTATTCTGAGACACCCCAACCAGAGAAAATATCGTCCCTGCATCTACCCTGTCAAGCTCTGTAAGAGTTTTGTATGTTTCAATGAGATCGTCTCTCATTTTTCTAAACTCTAGAGAATATAGACCTACTCTACTCAATCTCTCCTCATAGGACAATCCCCCCATCCCAGGTATCAGTCTGGTGAACCTTTGTTGCACTCCCTCTATGACAAGTATATCTCTTCCTTAGGTAAGGAGACCAAAACTGTACACAACACTCCAGGTGTGGTCTCACCAGGGCCCGATATAATTGCAATAAGATGTCTTTACTCTTATACTCATTCCTCTTGTAATAACATTTGCTTTTTTAATTGCTTGCTGTACCTGCATGTTCATTTTCAGTGATTCATGTACAAGGATACCCAGGTCCCTCTGAACACCAACATTTCCCAATCTCTCACCATTTGAAAAAATACTCTGCTTTTCAATTTTTTCTACCAAAATGGGTAATTTCACGTTTCTCCATATTATATTCCATTTGCCATGTCTTGCCCACTCACAGCCTGTCTATATCCCTGAACTGAGTGCAGGATTTGGGAGTTAAGGAGAGAAGTAATGACTCAAGTAGCAATGCTATTTGATAAAGCTTGGTCCTGGATTTGCGGTCAGAGACATACCAGAAGAATACGCCTCCGAACCGGAAAAAAACCCAATTTACCTGGTGTCTCCAGAGCTTCGGTCTCGGAAGTGTCCCTGGGATCATGTGGGCCAGGCCAACCAATCAAAAAGGGGGATTCCTATGATACTTATGAAAATTCCATTTATGTACAGAATCCTCATAGGATTACGAGATATCCCCAAATAAATAACATTTCACACCACTTAAAAAATAATCCAATTAATTAAAAGACCTTTTAAATAATAATTTAAAATAAAAAAAATTTTTTTGAAAATTAAATGTGAACATTTAAAAAAGGCCTAAAATTTACCTAAACTAATTTTAAAAGTATATGTATATTTAAATTATTCTGCAGCGAGTGTCTCACCTTCTGACTCCCCAAAGCCTTTCCACCATCTACAAGGCACAAGTCAGCAATGTGATGGAATACTCTCCATTTGCCTGGATGAGTGCAGCTCCACCAACACACAAGAAGCTCGACACCATCCAGGACAAAGCAGCCCACTTGATTGGCAGCCCATCCACCACCTTCAACATTCACTCCCTCCACCACTGGCGTACCGTGGCTACTGTGTATACCATCTACAAGATGCACTGCAGCAACTTGCCATGGCTTCTTCGGCAGCACCTCCCAAACCTGCGACCTCTACCACCTAGAAGAACAAGAGCAGCAGGTGCATGGGAACACCTTCACCTCCAAGTTCCCCTCCATCCTGACTTGGAATTATATTGCCGTTGGGTCAAAATGCTATAACTCCCTCGCGAACAGCACCGTGGAAATACCTTCACCACACGGACTGCAGTGGTTCAAGGCGGCGGCTCACCACCACCTTCTCAAGGTCAATTAGGAATGAGCAATAAATGCTGGCCTCGCCAGCGACGCCCACATCCCGGAACGAATAAAATAAAAATTCAAAAAAATGTAGTTTAACATTTATTTTCATCCTTATGCTCGTAAAAGGCGGCTTTATACCTGCTTTTACACAAGGGTTCTGTGGACATTTGCTGGGCAAATAGCTCAACTCTGTGCCAGCGAAAGTGATTTTGTAGCGCATGCGGTGGTTCTGTCCAAGCGAAACTTAACAGATCGCAAGTTGGTTTTCGTGCACGCACAGCGCTTTTGGAAACCTGGACCATTCTGAAGGCCTATCAACAGCCCCTTATGTTCAGGATTCTAATAGTTGTCCTGTATCCACAGCAAACTCCTCTATGCTCATCATTGACTAACATTCTTAAAATAAGGAAAGGTTTGGTAAAGCTAGAATTGCTTTCTAAGTTTATTTTAGATTGTCTTCAGTGTTGGAAACTAAGAAATAGAGATCAAGGCATTTATAGTGACGTGTCCCTATTGTGACAATGCAGCATAAACAACAGCAGAGCAAGATGAAACGCAATGTGAAGAGGACTTCACAAAATAACTTCACAGGCAGACAGAACAGGGCCACTGCTCAAAATGGCAATTTCTTGGAATCATTTGTTTACAATTAAACATGCCTCCCGTGTCACAGCAAGTTCCCAGTAAGACAATTGGAGATATCCTTTTGTGTCGGTTGCAGCCTTCAAACTGTATAAGCAGCTGTTTTTCCTTAAACAGCTGACGTCCTTCAACTGACTGGAGAAGCGAATCTGAACATCAAAAAACAGCTCTCTGGGATCTGCTAAACCAGAACCCACAGATTGACACAAGATGCTCATACAAAGCTGGAGCAGTTTAAGATCTTGGATCATAGAGCTGGGAATTGGGATTAGACTGGATGATCTTTTGTTGGACGGCGCAGATATAATGGCAAGTACTGCAGGGAATAGAATACGGCCAGGGTGATCTCCTGGACTAGTTTCGATCGCCTGGATGGGTCGGAGAGGAATTTTCCCAGATTTTTTCTCCCGAAATTGGCCTGGGTTTTTAATCTGGTTTTTGCCTCTCCCAGGAGATCACATGGGGGTGGAGTGTAGAATGTTTCAGTGTAAAGGGTGTCGCAGTTGTGTGAGGCGGACTGGTTGGGCTGGGTGCTCTTTGCCTTTCCGTCATTGTTCATAGGTTTATATGTAACCTTTAGGGCTGCTGACCAAGGACCGTGCGGCTCTTTGTTGGCCAGCGTGGACACGATGGGCCGAAATGGCCTCCTTCTGCGTGAAAAAATTTCTCTGTTTCTAAACTAAGTGAAAATATTATTGCATTTGTAGCAGGTGTTTCTTTAATTTTGGATCTAGCCATTCTCATTTTAAAGCCTCGTCATTGCCTTGCTGAATGTTGAGACACTCCTTTATTCAACAGAACACATTTTGGCTGACTGGTTTGTGAACTTTGTTATGTATGTAAACTTTACTAGTGTGCAAGATGTGTCACCAGGGGGCACACCTGTTGGAGACCCAAGGGTCACCTGCACACTCCGGGCAAGCAGGTATAAAAGGCAGTCTACCATGCTGCTTCCTGACTGAAGAGTTACATTAAAAAGACCAAGGTCACAACAGTTTGAGTTCAAAGTATGCAGTCTTGTGGAGTTATTAAATAAATTGTACCATTTCATATCCTGCTACTTCCTCCCAGGGCTTTTGGTGTTCCGACTCCTAGATCAGTCTGTAACTTCAGGCACCAATTATCACCCTGACTAACTGGAACAGCTAACTGGAGGAACAGTACGAGCCACAGCTGATTGCATGGCCCTCCAGTCCACCAGCATGTCAATCAGCCAGCATTTCAGTCAGCTCTGAAGCTCAGCCACTCCACCAGCACCCGAGTAGGCAAGAGGTCACCCCAGATTTTACCGAAACTGAGCCACTTGTTCTCCTTGCAGTCTCACAGCTGAAGGAATTTCTGGCTGAGTGAAGTGTCAGAAAAATGGGAGGATTGCTAAATCAGCCAGGCACATATTTAGTCAGTTATGCTCTGTTCGCTCAGCCTCCAATTTCTTGGCATTTCAAATCAGCTGAGAGACTCACCAGTACACAAGCAGAAATGAGTCTCATCGCCGACTATACTATCATGAGCCACCCCAGCCCCTAAAATCCCCCAGGCATTTCAGACAGCTGCAAGAGATGAAAGAGTGATCATCATCATCATCATCATCATCATAGGCAGTCCCTCGGAATTGCTTCCACTCGTAACATGAGTTCTTAGGTGGCTGAACAGTCCATACGAGAACCACAGACTCTGTCACAGGTGGGGCAGATAGTTGCTGAGGGAAGGGGTGGGTGGGACTAGTTTGTCGCACGCTCTTTCCGCTGCCTGCGCTTGTTTTCTGCATGCTCTCGGCGATGAGACTCGAGGTGCTCAGCGCTCTCCCGGATGCACTTCCTCCACTTAGGACGGCCTCTGGCCAGGGACTCCCAAGTGTCGGTGGGGATGTTGCACTTTATCAGGGAGGCTTTGAGGATGCCCTTGTAATGTTTCCACTGCCCACCTTTGGCTCGTTTGCCGTGAAGGAGTTCCGAGTAGAGCACTTGCTTTGGGAGTCTTGTGTCAGGCATGCGAACAATGTGGCCTGCCCAGCGGAGCTGATCAAGTGTGGTCAGTGCTTCAATGCTGGGGATGTTGGCCTGGCCGAGGATGCTGATGTGGTGCATCTATCCTCACAGGGGATTTGCAGGATCTTGCGGAGACATCGTTGGTGGTATTTCTCCAGCGACTTGAGGTGTCTACTGTACAGGGTCCATGTCTCTGAGCCATACAGGAGGGAGGGTATTACTACAGTCCTGTAGACCATGAGCTTGGTGGAAGTTCTGAGGGTCTGGTCTTCAAACACTCTTTTCCTCAGGCGGCTGAAGGCTGCACTGGCGCACTGGAGGCGGTGTTGAATCTCGTTGTCAATGCCTGCTCTTGTTGATAAGAGGCTCCCGAGGTATGGGAAATGGTCTACATTGTCCAGGGCCGCACCGTGGATCTTGATGACTGCGGGGGCAGTGCTGCGCGGCGACAACAGGCTGGTGGAGGACCTTTGTCTTGCTGATGTTTAGCATGAGGCCCATGCTTTCGTACGCCTCAGTAAATATGTCTTCTATGCCCTGGAGTGCAGCCTCTGTATGTGCGCAGATGCAGGCGTCGTCCGCATACTGGAGCTCGACGACAGAGGTTGGGGTGGTCTTGGATCTGGCCTGGAGATGGCGCAGGTTGAACAGGTTTCCACTGGTTCTGTAGTTTAGTTCCACTCCAGAGGGGAGCTTGTTGACTGTGAGGTGGAGCATGGCAGCAAGGAAGATTAAGAAGAGGGTTGGGGCGATGACGCAGCCCTGTTTGACACCGGTCCGGACGTGGATTGGGTCTGTAATGGACCCATTGGTAAGGATCACGGCCTGAATGTCGTCGTGCAGCAGGCGGAGGATGGTGACGAACTTTTGGGGGCATCCAAAGTAGAGGAGGACGCTCCATAGACCGTCCATAGACCAGAATCAAAGGCCTTTGTAAGGTCGAAGGCAGCCATGTATAAGGGTTGGTGTTATTCCCTGCATTTTTCCTGCAGCTGTCGCGCTGCAAAAATCATGTCCATTTGAACTATAAGCTGCTGATACTGATAATCTATCACTGATCATGGGGACACTAGTGAACAGCACCAATCAAACAACAAAAAATAGTACAATAAAGTGCACAATTAGGTCAGAACTGATATGGCATAACAACAGTTGCAGCCTACTTGAACCACTACTCAATGTTATCACCCTCTAGTAATATGGAAATGATCTCACTCTCCGAGTATGACTCCAAAATTGTCCTCTCAGACATCAGCCTAATCCCTGAACTCCCTTTGTCAGCTGTGGCTCAGTGGACAGCACACTCGCCTCTGAGCACATAAATCTAGGCTGACACTCCAGATGCAGTGCTGCACTGTCAGAGATGCCATCTTTTAGATGAGACGTTAAACCGAGGCCCCGTCTACCCTCTCAAGGCACTATTTTGAAGGAGAGCAGGGGAGTTATCCCCAGTGTCCTGACCAATATTTATCGCTCAATCAACATAACAAAAAACAGATGATCTGGTCATTATCACATTGCTGTTTGAGAGAGCTTGCGGTGCGCAAATTGGCTGCCACATTTCCCACATTACAACAGTGACTGCACTCCAAAAGTACTTCATTGTCTGTAAGGCGCTTTAAGACGTCCGATGGTCATGAAAGGTGCTATATAAATACAAGTCTTTTTTTCTTTCTTTGGAAGAGTCTAACTACCACAGAAACATTTTTGTTCCTGACAACATCTTCCAGTTCCATCTTTAATACGCCCTGGTTGATCTGCTTTCAAACTGTGTTCTAATGAATTTAAGAGATGGGTGTGAGAGAGGCTGGAGGAGAGCCAGTCTATTCTGTTGGTGATTTTAATATTTCATTAACTGAACTACTCCAAGAAAACCTACATTGCCAAACAGTTAAGCAAGCTACGGTCATAGTCGCTCACCCACACACTAGAGCGCCAACACTCCCATCCCTACCCCCCCCATGCCTGGAACACCAGTTAAACTCCACAGCGTGACAGGAAACCTGAACTTCCGGGACTCCCGGATCCCCGGCACAGTGCGGGTGGGATTCAGGAAAATCTCGCCCATGGTGTCAAATGGCCTCTACAATCCACTCTATTGTCCACAAAAGGGTATAACCATGCAGAGGACAGACAACAGTCAGACCCAATTTTATATTAATAATATAGACTACCTGCCATGATTTCAAGACATGGGGGGTTATTTTGGTGAAAGGGTGAAAACAGGCACGAAGTGGGCGCTGTGCTAATAAGACACACCTCTTTCAATGTATGGTTTTAACACGCAATTCTAGGGTTAACTGGTGATTACCATGATTTAAACTTGGTCGGGGGAATTAAAACAGACACCTGCTAGTTTAGCACTCAAGCACTGGTTCGGATCAACTTTCCTGAAGCGGTATATGTAGCCTCACGTGCTACTTCCACTGGAGGTGTGGCTGACAGACAGCGGCAGCTATCAGGATGGCTCAGGGATTGAGGGCAAGGGCGCACAGGTTCTCAGACGAGGCACTGGAATTCCTGGAGGAGGAGGTATAGCGGAGGAGGAATATCCTGTACCTGCAAGGTGGAGTGGGGAAGGAGCCCACCTTGCCCTCCTGTCCCTCTTGCCTGCAGCAGCTGGTGCTGCTCTGCCTGGCCTCATCTCCTGCTCCCATTCCCCCTCAGACCAAGGGGGGCCGTTCGCAAGATGCCCATGACCAAGCACTCCCTTTCTCCTGGTGACTCCTATAAGGTGGAGTAGCACAGCACTCACTCTCTTCAGGTGAAGTCCTCAGAGAATTTCCAGAATAAATGTCGCTCAAGTGTTGTTGAAGTCCTGACAAAGTGTCCCAGAAATGTCCTCTTCAAACTTTCGTCAGCAAGTGAAAACTAAAAGCTGAGCATAACTTTAAGTAGTACTCGAAATCCTCAACAACTTCATACCGCTGTCCAGTTGGTCGCTGTCAGGAGAGGCCGTTAAGTGAAGCGCTTGCCACCAAAATGCCAGGCAGCCTCTTTAATGAGTACTAATGGGAAATCAGAGCCTTAACGATCCTCGGGGTGTCCGTTACTAGCGAACGCTTTAACTCTTTTACCAAGATGGTACCTTGCGCTAAAGGCGGCCTAAACCAGCATTGCAGCTCAAGACCCCATCTTGGCCACCTCGGAGATTCTTGAGCACCCAATGTATCCGGGGGAAAATTGTCCCATTAATTTTTTCTGAGTTCAAATAACAGCCACAGATTGCTCAAGCTTTCCACTCAATTACTTATGCTGCCATCTGCATTTAACTTAGATTATTGCCTTTTTTATAACCATTGAATTACTGATTACATAAAACATTTTTATTACCATTTCTTAACAAAAGCAACTTATATTTATATAACGCCTTTAAAGTAGTAGAACGTCCCAAGACACTTCACAGGAGTATTATAAGACAAAAAATTTGATGTCGAGCCACATAAGGAGGAATTATGGCAGGCGACCAAAAGCTTGGTCAAAGAGGTAGGCTTTAAGGAACATCTTAAAGGAGGAAAGAGAGGTAGAGAGGCGGAGAGGTTTAGAGAGGGAATTCCAGAACTTAGGGCCTCGGCAACAGAAGGCACGGCCACCAATGGTTGAGCGATTATAATCAGGGATGCTCAAGAGAGCAGAATCAGAGGAGTGCAGACATCTCGAGGGGTTGTGGAACTGGAAGGGATTACAAAGATAGGGAGGGATTTGAAAACAAGGATGAGAATTTTGAAATGGAGGTGTTGCTTAACCGTGAGCCAATGTAGGTCAGCAAGCACAGGGGTGATGGGCAAGTGGGACTTGGTGCAAGTTCGGACACGGGCAACCGAGTGTTGGATGATCTCAAGTTTACGTACATGGTCGATCTCAAGAACATGGGAGGCCAGCCAGGAGTGATTTTGAATAGTCAAGTCTAGAGGCAACAAAGGCATGAATGAGGGTTACAACAACGGATGAGCTGAGGCAAGGGCGGAGACGGGCAATATTAGGGAGATGGAAATAGACGGTCTTAATTATGCTGTGGATATGTGGTTGGAAGCTCATTTCAAGGTCAAATATGTCACCAAAGCTGCTAACAGTGTGGTTCAGCTTCAGACAGATGCTCGGGAGAGGGATGGAGTCGGTGGTTATGGAACGCAGTTTGTGGTGGGGACCAAAGACAATGGCTTCGGTTTTCCCAATATTTAATTGGAGAAAATTTCTGCTCACCCAGAATTGGATGTTGGACAAGCAGCCTGACAATTTAGAGACCGTCGAGAGAAGTGGTGGTGAGGCAGAGCTGAGTGTCGTCAGTGTACATGTGGAAACTGATGCTTTGTTTTCAGATGATGTCACCAAGGGGCAGCATATACTTATATCGTTGAGAAATAGGAGGGGGCCAAGGATAGATCCTTGGGGGACACCAGAGGTAATGATACGGGAATGGGAAGAGAAGCCATTGCAGGCTCTGTCTATGATTAGATAGGTAAGAATGGAACCGGGTGAGTGCAGTCCCTCCCTGCTGACGATGGTGGAGAGGCGTTGGAGGAGGATGGAGTGATCAACCATGTCAAAGGCTGCAGACAAGTCAAGGATGAGGAAGGATAGTTTACCGTTGTTGCAGTCACAAAGGATGTCATTTGTGACTTTAATGAGAGCCGTTTCGGTATTGTGGCAAGGGTAGAAACCAGATTGAAGGGATTTAAACATCGAATTGCGGGAAAGATGGGCACAGATTTAGGAGGCGACAACATGTTCAAGAACTTTGGAGAGGAAAGGGAGGTTGGAGATGGGGCGATACTTTGCAAGGATGAGGGGTCCAAGGTTGTTTTTTTTTTAGGAGAGGGGTGATGACTGCAGACTTGTGGGAGAGGGGGACAGTACCTGAGGAGAGAGAATCATTAACAATGCCAGCTAACATGGGAGCCTGAAAAGGAAGTTGGGGGGTCAGCAGTTTAGTGGGAATAGGGTCGAGGGAGCAGGAAAGTGGGTCTCATGGACAAGATGAGCTCGGAGAGGTCATGAGGGGAGATCAGAGAGAAACTGAAAAAAAATGAGTTCAGGGCTAGGGCAGGGGGGAACCTTAGAGGAAGTTTGGCCCAGTGGGCTTGGGGAAGGAAGGGAAGTGGCAGAGGCAGTTGAACGGATGGTCTCATTTTTAATGACAAAGAAATCTATGAGATCCTCAGTCTTCTTGTCGGCAGTAAAGGTGGAGGAGACAAGGCGAGGGGTTTAAGAAGACGGTTAACAATGGAGAATAGAAGCTGGGTTTATCTGGATTCTGGAATAGTGAGAACTTTTGGCAGATGAGAGCAGGACCCGATAAATGCTCTATGTAGTCCTGGCAGTGAATGGTTAAACCAGTTGTCTGCCATATCCATTCAAGTCTGCATTGCCTTGGAATTAAGGGAGCGAAGATGAGGGCCACACCAGGAGGAATGGCCAGGTAGAGTGAGTGTAATTGTTTTAATAAGGATGAGGGCATCAAAGGTGGTGTTGAGGGGATGGTTGAGCTACAGAAATGTCGCAGCGAATGGGGGGCTAAAGACTGGACAATTGGCATTTTGTAAATGCAGTTGTGAGAGAGTTGGGGGAGCGTTTATTCCAGGGGTGGACACAGAAGGAAGTAGGGTTTGGTGAGTGGGGGGAGGGGGGGTGAGCTGGTGAGTGTGGCGGGGGGGGGGGAGTGAGGAGTTTGCGGGTGGAGTGCGATACAAGGAAGTGGACAGAAAAGACCGTATCTGCGATTGACACAATAGGAGTAGCGAGGTCGAGGGGATGCCCGTGAATATTGGTCCATGAATATTTCATATGTAGATAGCAATATTTAGAGTTAAATAAAATAAAATTGTGCCTCTGTTGCTAGCAATCAGGAAGTGTAAATGTGTTATTATTTATTGTTGATTTAATAGGTGCAGCAGTTGTCTATTTTCTTGAGGCTATTGCTGAAATATGGTGATATAGGGCTCAATTTTCCCCAACCCCTTCTTTCAGCACACTCACCCGAGATGCGCCAACTTTGTGCGCTGAAAACAACGGCAAAAAAATGTGCCCCTATCCTGGCCGCTCTGCTGCGTGTCCCATGGCTTGGTGCAGTCTGGCCAGTCGATTGAGGGATGGAGCTAAGGCCCTGTGCCAGAAACTCTGCCGGTAGCTCTCTGTATGCACATTGGTGTCGGGTGCGATGTACGCGCATGCTCAGTAGCGCCGAAACTTGGCACTCGGCCATTTTTAAAGGTCATCTCTCGCTATAGCCCTCCCCCCCGCCCCACCGATGCCGCGTTCGGTCGCTCTGCTTCGCCCGCCGCTGCCCCCCACCACCGCCGTTGATACTGAGGCCAGCATCTCTCACTCACTCTCTCCCCTCACCTCCCCGCCCCACAGATGCCGCATTCGATCGCTCTGCTTCTGCACCCCTCCCCCGTTCATTTGCAACCACCCCTAGCCCTGACCGACTGGACTCCCGGTGCGTGTCTTGCTGCCCGTATCCCAGGCCGAATAGCATCACGCACAGGCCAGCCCGCTGGCATCCCGGGCCAACTTTAAAGATTAAGGTTGGATTTACTTGATTTCTATTAGTATTTTGATTGTTTGAGCTTTTCCTTGCAATGTTTGGTGGTTGGTTGTTTAGTTTCAGGTCCTCTCCATTCCCTATCTCTGGCCTAATGTCCGCCGATGTATTAATGTGCGGCAATTTCTTAACTGCCCGCAAGGTTTTTCAGAGCTGGCCACATAAACTGATTTAAGTCGATTTGGAGTAAGTTTTAGCTGGCCAAAGTGGCATAAATGGCCAAAACTGGCATAAGTGGTTTTGAAAAAAAAACTCAACAAAAAAAAAATCGTACCTAAATGAGTTATTCTGGAGCAAGTTGATTGGGGAAAGTGGAGTTTTTTTTTTAAACTTACGCCAGAAAAACCAACTTACTCCAAAAAAATTGGAGCAAGTCATGGCCAATTTTGAGCCCACCATAATTCTGCTGTCTTAACAAAAATACATTTGCAAAGTACACATGATCGTCCCTAGCTTGGTCTTGGACATATGGCTGGAGCCCTTCCCTCGTAATGGTAGAATTAGAGTAATATCCAGTGTAAGAGTTACACCAGCAAAAATAAATATATCCTGGCTCTTCCCTGGACCATCAGAAACACTGTAACAGAAAGGGGAAAGCTGATTTGATGGATTGGTATCTCTACTTAACTGTCCTCTGCCCTGATTAGTCGATGCTCCCTAAAGCCAACACAGAATGTAGCAGACATTTACAGAAACACTGCACTGCGTGATCAACTTTTCAGAAATTCCAATTCTGCAACTCCTGAAATTAGAACACACATTTAATTTTAGCTGTAGAGCCCGGGGCTACCAGACAGCTCAAGTTCAGGCCTACTTTCTGAATGGCTTTCCAATTAGACTGCTCCCATTTGGCAAATTTGATTCATTCTCAAAGGAAAGACTGAGCTGAACTTTGGTCTAACTTAATATCATGCAGCTAATATTCTTTCAGCACACAGTTTCAGCTTACAGCCCTTAAGGAGCATAATAGTCTAGCCTACTTAGCAATACATGAGTTTTATGACTTCTCAGTCAGTATACTTGTCAGTGTTTTAAGCTAACAGTTAATGGGCCCGAAATTCACCTCCCCGAAGGGATGGCTACTGTGGAGTTTGGGCGGTCGATCGAAAAAACTGATCGGTCACCGCAGTTGGGTACTTTTCCCTCCCAGAGGCATTTTCAGCTCGGGGAGGATTTGAGCGGTGTTCACTTCCGCCGGAAACAGCGCGCTGAAGCTGCTGGAAAGGTACATTTCCAGCAGAGGGGGAAGCAGCGTGCAGGCCGCTGAAAAGCCACCAGGACAGCGAAATTCACCGAGGAAACGGTAGGACTTTTCCCGGCAGTGCCCCCACGAGGTTTTCGATGCGGTGTTCGAATGCGACACCGCTGGGGCCCTTTGGTAGGTAAAGAGATTTGTTACTTATTAGTGTTTTTAATTTCATTTTCCAGCATCCACAATATTTAGCTTTTCAAAAAGTTTTATTAATTGTTTTGGCTCCATTAAACCTGCTGAGTGCTGCTCAGAGGTTTGCACATACTTTTGTACAACTTTCAGCTCTGACTCTTTAGTGGAGTCCTGCGGGCTGCAGAGACCTGCTTGGCAGGGTTCACCCCGAGGATGGAAGGGCAACACCTGGTACACCTGGTCAGAAGCAGGGTGGCACGCAGGAGATGGCATCGCTGTCAGCACCGTGCAGACAGGCAGCAGCCATGATTCGTTCATTCTGCGCCAGACCAGTGTGCCCGCCGTCTTCACTGGCCCAAATCAGGATTGCTGTTGGCTGCTTGGGGACAAGGGATATTCCCTGTCCACTTGGCTGCTCACTCCGCTGCGGAACCCCAAGACAGCGCCAGAGCATGCATACAATGACACTCATTGTGTCACCAGATGCATCATCGAGCAGTGCATAGGTATCATTAAGCAGAGGTTCCGGTGCCTGGAGTGCTCTGGTGGCACCTTGCTGTACTCTCCTCAATGGATCTTCATAATTGTCATGTTCTGCTGCATGCAGCACAACCTGGCTATAATGAGGGGACAGCCACTGGAGGTTGAGCCAGCAGTACCACCTGAGGAGGAGGAAGCGGCGCAGAAGGAGGAGGAGTAGGAGGATCCCCGTTGCCCCAGAGCTAGGAGGCGTCAACCCATCGCTACCCGGAAGGGCTGGGTGCAGTCTGGCCAGCACCTTCCTGGGCGGGTGCATCCTCATATATATGGAGGTGCCTGACACCTCCCTTGCAATCTCCCTCCATGCATTATGTACTGCCTGTCTGCCAGGTCTCCCCACGTCAGAAAACAGTGTTCTTCTTCTGTCCTCCACACCGTCCATCAGTGTCTCAGTGTCTTAAGCTCCATAGCAGTGAACCTGTTGGCTCTCCTTGCACCTCTGACACCAGCCATCCATCCAACCTCCTTCCCCCTCGGGGCCTTTCTGCAAACCCTGGCCTTTAAAAAGGCCTGGGATCAGTTGGCTCATTAGAAACCCTGACCTGCATGCTGAATTTCTCAGCGGTGATAATGCTCAAATTAAGACAGCCACACCGCTGAAAAATCCATTTTGGAAGGGTTCATTAGCGCTGGAACCCATTTGTTCACTTTTGGAGCTGAATATGGGGTGGCCCAGCCTCTCAAAAATTTCGGCACTAATGGCCACAAAAAGGTGCGGAGAGCACCAGCTTTCCGGCAGTACTGAATTTCGGGTCCAATGATTTAGCAGATGTGCTGGCTTGTTAACTTTAAGGGGGAATAAAATCATCATCTTTCATTGGGATTGGAGGTTGCCAATATTAATCAAATCAGTTGTGAAGCACGACTGGAGGTAGATGGAACTAGATAGGTTGGAAGTTGGACCTGGAGACGGTCTGAGCCAATCGATCAGGTTTCCTTTCAATGCTGGTAGCATGTGCACGTGAAGTAGAAAAGCTTTAGGATGAGATGATGGCTTTATAGAGCTACATTTAATAGTTGTCTCAAATAAATTATATTTAGCAAATAAGCTACTATAATTCTACCCTGTCCACCCATTCATAATTTTGAAGACTTATATGAGGTTACCTCTAAGTCTTCTCTTTTCTCAAGAAAAAAAGCCTGAAACTGTTCAATCTTTCTAGATAGTTGTTGATGTGCAATAAATTGGGAGAAAGCCCACACCATCCATTTTATTTCAAAATCCATTGGGAAAGATGACTATTGATAATCAGTAAGAGCATGATAAATTGCAACGCCCAGTTTTGAGCCACGAAGCACAAAATCCAGCCTTTCCTGGAATTCACATTCTCATGCACTTCAATTTGCTTTCATATGGCCATGGAGTGCAATGATCATAGAGTGCAATATTCTTTGTTTCCACTACAAGAAAATAAACCTACTGTATAGCTGGGTATTTAGACTTGGCATCAAAAGTCGATGAACACGTAATGGATTCATATGACCTTCCTCTGTCTGTTATCTTAATAGAGTCATTAACCCATTTCTCACAAAGAGCTAAGACCTCTGTTAAAATGTAGCTATATTTATTTTTATATTTTAAATATCTGTAATTCTTCTAGTCGATATAAATGCTGAAAATTACACCCAATATAATGTCCAGTATCTATATTTTCTGGCAGAGGAGCATGTCCGCAGACAGACTCTTAAAAAAATAAATCTTGTGCCTTCAGGACTCACATTCCCTTTGAATAATTTCTAAATTCGCTGCTGCTGCGAACTACACGTTTGTGTACTTTAGGTTTCCCCTTGCAATAGAAATGATGGATTGTTTGCTGTGCCTGCACCATCGATTATCACAGGCCCATGTCCCATTGCCGTTTCCATCTTCACATCTATATTCAGAGCTGTTTCTGAGTTGTCAGCTTTCTTAAGCTAATTTTCCAAGTCATCACATTATCATAGGCAGTCCCTCGAAATCGAGGAAGACTTGCTTCCACTCCAAAGGTGACTGAGTTGTCCGTGAGGGTCCTGACGTTCCAGGTCCTGAACTTCATTTTGAAGGGTGGAAGATGCCTGTGTGTGAGTTCTTTTAACATGGGGCGGCCGTTGCACACCGGCTACCACACGGGCTTAGCAGAGCAAGGTCTTGGTTCAGTGGCAAGGGGATTCAAGACGACTGGAGACCAGGTACTGCTGTATGAGCCGACTTGCCTACGGTGGGATGCGAGCCATAAGCTCGGAAACAGTAACTTCAATATAACTCATCCCCAAGTCCTTTCCACTACAAAGTGGTCAAAAGTCCCAAAACAGAACAGTCCTTATACCTAAAAACTATGATGATTTGATATCTGGGTTGTCAAGTCTGGAATGTGATGGACACACGTTTGATTCCAAAATTGTATTTGGCAAAATTGAAGCACTGCCCAAAGTTGGGTGCTCTGTTTTTAGGTACAATTTTCCAAGTGGGGCATATATGAGGCACAGGACTCAACTTTTGTTGTGGGTGCAGATCGGGTGTGCAGTGGCCCCACCCATTGCCGCCCACGCATTGATAGCGGCAAGAGGTCCGATCAATTTTGGTGATGGGACCTCACTTAAGTATGAGCGGCTCACCGTTTGGGAGGACGAGAGATCCAGTGAGCCCTTCTCTATAAAGCCAGCAGGCAGCAAAAGTGAGGAAATGGTGCTTCAGTTGTACAGGGCACATCTGGAGTACTGCATTTAGTTCTGGCCACCAAACCTCAGGGAGATATATTAGCCTTTGAAGGGGCACAGCGCAGCTTCACAAGATTTATACCAGAGAAACTATTTCCTCTGGTGGGAGCCTCCAGAATAAAGCGGCAGAATCTTAAAATTCGAGCTAGGTCAGTTAGAAGTGAAATTAGCAAGCACATTCCCCACATGAAGGTTAGTGGAAATCTGGAACTCACTCCCCCAAAAGGCTGTGGATGCTAGGGGTCAACTGAAATTTTCAAGATTGATAATGAAAAAGTCCGTATCAGTCATGATCTAATTGAATGGTGGAACAGACTCGTGGGACTGAATGACCTGCTCCTGTGCCTACAGAGATTCCACACCCACGAAATGATTAAGAAATACAAGCAATGTGTCTGCCAAGCAGTTACAGCAACTTAAATTAGAGCAGGTGCGTGTCCCTTTGAATACCACTGAAATTGGCTGTTTCCCATCCCGTGGTACCCATAATTTGTGGGTGAGTTTAAGCAGCAGTAGTGGCAGCACTTACTCAAATGTAAATGGTGTCCAGATCCTAATCACATGATACGATCCTCATTTAAATATATTTTTTAGGCTCCTGCCTGTTTCCAACGGGACCATTGGCCACCAAAATTGAGACCTGCTCAAAAGTTGCATCAAACGGGCTGACAAGGGAAGCTTGCAGATATGTTTGACTCTCTATTTTCGGCCCCCGTGTCAGAAAATGGGGCAGTAAGCAGATGAAAATCAGCCCCACAGTTACCAGTTTGTCGCACAATGGATGGAATACGCACCAGATAAATTCGCATCACAATAGGAGCCATTGTTATGAGTCAGAAGGCAGTGATCCATTCCTACTCAATGACCAGGAACACAATTTTTTTTTTTTTTTGGAAATTCGTAGCCAATCATTCCAATTCTTTGTCAAATCACAAACGCCAGAGGTCACCTTGCACACGCCAAGGATCACTCTGCGCCAATGCTCTTAGCCAAAAGGCCTAGAGCCACTGCACCGTTCCTGGAAGTACTGCAATACCAGGTTCGTGCCATGGAGGTGGATGGGTCAAGCCACCCCACCCACCTCCTGTTTCCAAAAAAGCAAGCATATACCTTCCTGATCCAGGGAGAACCACCCGGAGGTCATGGTGGCTGGTCAGGTCAGTTACGCATGATCTTAGCCAAAAGGCCGAGAAGCGATAGTCAATGACCAGGAACACAAATAGATTTACGTGGCGTTAATGTCATAATGTTCTTATGTGTAATCAGCATATATACTTTGTGGTATTTATTAAGTATGCTCATAGTTAATGGCAGAGTATCAACACTACATCGGCCTTTAACGTTATCGCATTGATAGGTTCAATTGGATGGTTTAGATATTTTCTCATCGGAATATCACCCATACATTGTGTGATTGGACATTGAGGGGCTGAAATTGCCCACCGCCCCAAATGAGTCGCACCTACCGTTTTGCAACTGTTCCGTCTGCACCAATGCATGCAGCGGACAATCCAGAGAAATTCAGGTTTTTGTGCTTTCTTTCTCCCCTGAGTGCAGCGGAAGTGGTCTCAACATCAGGGTGGGTGGAGTGGCCGTCACTAGCGGGGTGGAAGTGGGGGCGGGGCGGAGTGACCGACGCTGCAAGTCATCAGCGCTGTGCTGATGATGTCATCGCGCTTGCGCGTCACAACGTCCCTCCCCATCAGTTAAAGGGGAGGCCGCTGCGAACTCTGCAGCCACTTTAGTGGCAAACACTGAGCCACCAAGGAAGGTTTTGGCCAGGCCAGCTGCCTGGCACCCAAGAGGGGGCTGCCAGGCTGCCTGTTGGCAGCCCGGCCAAACCCACGGCCATGATTGTCGGCCCGACCCGGCAGTCGGCTGACAAAAAAAAATAACAGGGCGCCGCGCCATCAAGCCACAGAAAGGGTACCGATTGCAAAAGTTGTCACTGGCACTAACTGGCGGCAGGTGTTCGCCCGTGGGGCAAGTCCGGAAAGGGGCAATTTCCCGCGGAGCAATTTTGGGACGGGGTCGACGCCGGTCAGTAAGGGGTCACATGTGCATGCCGTGGCAGGAAAATGGGTGGAGCAGTACCCGAAACGCTCCTAACATGAGGAAGGGCAATTTCAAAAATGGCGGCCCCTCCGTGGCGACTCGGCGGCAGTCCACGGATCGGTGCGGACTGGTCGCCATTTTCAGGCAGACACGGGCCTTATAGAAAGGCGCAATTTCGACCCCAGAGAATCCACAACATCTGGCAAAAATGGGATCCCTCCTAAATAATCCATCAGCTGCAGGGATTGCATTATCTGCTGGAATGGAGTAACATGCTCCTGATTTAATTTTATTTTAAATTAAAATGTTTCGCGGAAAGGATTTAAATGCCATTGTAAATCTGTGAATTGAACATTCATGGTCAAAAGATTGTTAGTTATTCTTCAGAATCTATTCAACCAGACATTGTTCATTAAAGTAATTCTTGTTCCATTAGGTGTACTCCATGGGCCCAAAATTGGTGGCCTTATCGCCCATTGCCGCCAGCTGCTGCTGAGTTTTTTAGCCGCTCTCCCCTCGGTGACAGATTCCTCCAGGTCTGCATCCGGCAGGAGGGGAGTACCGCCGGGAACAGCCCGCAGACAGCCTCTGGCAGCCAAGTTGCGTAACCGGGTGGCAGTCGGTGGCAGCAGGGGGAAGGACCGCTGGGTTGAAGCAGGTTTAACCCGACGGTAAGGAAGAAGATCTGGAAAAAAAGGCTAGTGAACATTGTTTAATTTTATTGCTTTCAAGGTTTTACCTGTATGGGGTCCCCTGAAGGTGTTATGGTGTTTTTTTTATTGTGAATATTTTTTATTTTTCAGTGCTCCCCTCCCTGGGCGCAACACAATCCTCAGCGGCACTTTGGCGAGGAATGCATTTGCCGCCGAGATTGGGCGCTCCCGCCCGCTGTCGCCTAGATTGACGGCGTAAGCCATTATTTTGCCGCTGGCCAGTACTGCCATCTCTTTTAGAGGGATCTTCCTGGCAAAGTACCACCCGGTCTTTCGCCGGCCATCGGCTGTCGTTTGGGTGGCACTTGGCTTCCACCAGGTTCGGGCCCATAGTTAATCTGTACAAATAATAATTCACATTTCTTCAGAGCACAATTTGTTTGCTAAATAATAAAATCACAATGGAATTTTCATCTAGCTGGAAGAAGCTGAATTTCTAAGGGGGTAGGATACGCAGGAGGGTAATGAGGACAATTAGTTGTTTGGATTAATTTCTTGTTTTTAATTAAATAAAATGTCGGAGACTTTAAGCATTCTTAGGAACATAGGAATGGACAGGACTTAAAAAGACCATTAGTATCCAACAGGCCTGTGCCAAATTCTGGAAAATACAATATAACACTGTCTCTCACACTGCAAAATGCTTCTCTCACCAATACCTTGCATCAGGAAAGATAAAGAAATTAAATAAACTACAACCACAGCGAACAATGTAATAAACTTATGTCCCCTTACTGATCAGATTGAGCACTGTTATACTCCCCAGGGAGACTATAGCATAGATTCCCTTGGGTATGATCCAATTAAAGCCCATGGTGTTGGACTTCAGAGATACAAACATCTGTATTTCCATTTGCTGTTTTCACCCGACAACATGCTGACACATGTCAGCGGATTTAATTGAATGTCCGAACAGGCAAAAGTATGTAAATAAGAAATGTTAGCAATGACAAACTGAAAGATATTTCCAACACCATTAAATACTTATTTTGTTTACAGAAACACAAATAAATACCTTCGGTAGAAACCCAAGAAAAACCTGAGGGAAGACTTCAAATTTCCATCCACGATTTAAGAAATGAATGTAGAAGCCCAGTCCTACATAAGAACATAAGAAATAGGAGCAGGAGTAGACCAGACGGCCCCTATTCAATAAGATCATAGTGTCCTCCACGTATAATCCTCACCGCATCATCTTTCATTTTTTGCTCTGGCTTCAGTGAAGATTATAACAAAGCCGTCTGATTTTTGGGTTGCATCCCAATAATTGGCACAAGACTGATGAATTCCAAAAGTAGGGATAAGCCTGATAAAACTCGGGAATGCCAATGCCCCCACACTGCTAGTCCGGTGTACTGCAGGTAGCCTTTCCCCGTTTGGTCCAGGGTGCACTTCACCTTCAGGTTACTATGTATTAACGGGTAGCATTAAGGCAGGGAACACATTCAGTCAGTCACTTCATGCAAAGAAGTCTGAATAAAATTTCATGGCAGAGGAAGTGCTGCTGATGCAGCTAATGAAGCACGTCAATATTTTTTGCCTCACACAGTTGTACGTGTTTATTATTTACTTCAAGCATTTTAATCTGTGTCAGCTGTGGCTCACTGAGCAGCACTCTCGCCTCTGAGTCAGCAGGTTGTGGGTTCAAGTCCCACTCCAGGGACTTGAGCACAAAGATCAAGGCTGATACTCCAATACAGTGCTGAGGGAGTGCTACACTGTTAGAGATGCCCTCTTTTGGTTGAGATGTTAAACCGAGGCCCTGTCTGCTCTCTCAGGTGGACGTAAAAGATCATATGGCACTATTTGGAAGAGCAGGGGAGTTATCCCCGGTGTCCTGGCCAATCTTTATCCCTCAATCAACATAACAAAAACAGATTATCTGGTCATTATTACATTGCTGTTTGTGGGAGCTTGCTATGCGCAAATTGGCTGCTGCGTTTCCCACATTACAACAGTGACTAAAACTCCAGAAAGTACTTCATTGGCTGTAAAGTACTTTGAGAAGTTCGATGGTCCTTCATATATCATTTTTTTGCTGAGATCTAAAGTTCTCAGATCATGAACACCATTTTACTTTTGATCTGAAAAAGTATTTGCTCACAGTTGATTTCAGATGATTTCTTGGCGGGAAAGTGGAGTTGAGTTCAAAGATCAACGATGATCTCAGAGTGGCGGAGCAGGCTCGAATGGCCACATGTCCTACTCGTGTTCCTAATTCTTATGTTCTTGTGATTTTTGTGCTCTAAGTTCAGAATCCAAAGGAAATCTGGAAATCACAAGGTTTAATTGGAATTACATATCATTTGAGGCCACTGTAAGTAGTCATAGATTCTTACCTTGGTAATGAGCACTAAATCCTTTCTGCTTGTGATTACTATCGGATGTAAAGTGAAGTCGCAGCCAGTTTTTACTGCTGATAACAGGAGAAGGTAGATTCATTCCAGTCAACCTGCAAGAAAAGGTCACGACATTCAATGAAGCTCAAGGGAAAATGCACATGCCTTTGCATATGTGGGGAATAGATGCTTGTTGAAACCATCTGGCATTCAAAGGCTGGAAAATATTGTATTATCTTCACATCACAGAAAGAATCTTAGTACAGACCACCTTGTTGAGGCCAATACAAAGTTTGTGCACAATTAAACATTATTTTCACAATTATTGCGGATGCTCCTGTGAAAACCCATCTGTTAATTAGAATTGAACATCCATTGTACTCTTAATGTTGAAACATCTCAAAGGAATCTGAGCAGTTTTGGGGGGGTTTTGTCAAAAGAATGGTGCCTTCCTGGAGCAAATCCTTAAGAGACATGTCTGGAGTTGGCAGCTCTAACATAAAGCACAGTTGGCAAGGCCGAGATGATTAATAATGTGTGAAAACCCTTTCACTCTGCACAGTCCTTCTCTCAAGACAAACTTTTCTAGTTTAGCTGTCCTCCCAAGTTATCCAAAATAAATTTGCAACTGCTGGGAGTGCAATAGTGGATTATATTAATTATTTTGATCAGTTCTCACAACATAAATTATCATTGTGGACGCAAATAAGGACAGGCTTAAGTAGGCCAAAACAGACTTGCTCAGAATGATCAGCAGCGTGATTATTAATCATTGGAGTACACAACTGTAGGAACCCCCTGGTGATAAAGATATTAATGATTTTTCAGTTAATTCAAAGGATGCTGTTAACCTATACTAAAAGTCTTTCATGTCGTACACATTTCCCATTAATGCCACACATAAATCCTGTAACACTTTCTCCATCACACTTTGCTGAAAATACCCCTTATTATAAAACATCACATCCTTCAACTTGCTGCAAGCATTGCCACGGGAGATTGGCAAATAATAACTGAGGAAAGTAACGGTTTGTCCTTGATTATCTTCCCTTTTGACTAGTTTTACCAGTAATCATCTTATGGTGATGGACTGATGACAAGCACAAGACAATATAATAATAAAAGGACTGGGCTTAATAGCTCTGATCACTGTCATTTCACCTCTGTGACCTAGTTCAGACAAAAGAAATAAAGATCTCCCTTCTCTGCTGGCTGACGAGCATCAGAAGCGGAATGACTTATGGCAGTCTCAATTGTGATCCTCGGAGACGTGAATTTATAACACCGAGCTGCCCTGAATGCACCACTGATTGGCAGTAATTTTTCAATCTACTTCTGACAAACTGCGGGAATCAAAAGTGAAGAGAATTTTTTAAAAAGTCCCCCGATAAAAAAGCTGGGAATATTTATTGTGAGCATGGCTAGCAGTTACACTTTGACAAGCTTGCTGCTGCTAATGACAGGAATGTTGGATAGTGTTACTGGCTACAGGAGGAGGAATAAAATGCATTTACTGTGCTCAACATTCTCATCACTTCGCTGAACACACATGGCAAACAATGGCGTCAATAGCTTAACTAAAATATAGTCAGCCAACCCTGGTAATTCCAAAGTTCTCAGAAGACTAATCGGGGGCAAAATTATCCTGCGCCCGATTTGGGCCGGTCACCATCTGGGGCCAGGACATTCTGCGCCCGGCGCGGAATTGCCCTTACCGTCCCTCAAAGGAAGTGGAGCGCAATCTCACATGTTCCACTTCCTTTGGGGGCGGTAACCAGGGCACTACGAGAAGCGCTACGTGGATGCTAATGCACTTCAATGCTCCTCCCCTCCACTTAAAGGGGAGATCCGCTGTGCACTCTGCAAGGCCTCTGATGGTCTCCACTAGGCCACCAGGGTAGCGTGCGACCGAGCCTGCAGCCCTGCACCTAAAGCGGGGGCCGGGCAGCATAATGGCCATGCACGGACCGCCATCGTTGAGCCGACCCGAGAGTCGGTGGGCAAAAAAAAATGGCGGCCCAGGGTGCTGCCGCCCTCCCCTTTAAGTAGCACCCCGAGAGCGGATGTCAGCCAGCTCCGCGACCCAAGGGGTCACCAATCACGCCGATGATGTCATCGCCGGTCGCGCAGTGGGCCGAGGCAGTAACCACAGGGTGCGTCACTGCTATGGCAGCGCTGCCGCAAACTCCTGTGCAACTTCCCAGGAAGTGGTAGCACCCCGCACCCCTGGGTGAAAAGTCACCTCCACTCCGTTAGCGCCCCCCAGAGGCACTAAGGGGGCTATAAAAAAGGGAAATTTTGCCCCCATAGATTTTCAATTCAGTCCCACAACTTGCAAAATTATTCAGCAAGAAAACCAGCAATAAATAGTTAAATTCCAAATCTTCAACTTCCCTGTGTAAAAAAAGGCCGACGGATCTTCTCCTCGGGAGACTGCTGATTACAGTTTGTAACTGGCATCTCGTAGGGTGGGAGAATGACCTGGATAACTTGTTGACCTCTGTACCTCACGACAGCAGCTCTGCGATCGGGAAATAATCATGCCAGGAACTGCAGAGTCTCAGCAGCTTCATGGAATAGCACTACACATCCTCACCATGCCACCTACATTATTTAAGGAAGGAACTGTATGACATTAAATCAGGGCCAGAGTGATTCCCCTGGACTAGTTTCGGTCATCTAAGTGGGCCGGAGAGGAATTTTACAGATTTTGACTCCTCCCAAGTGATCACATGGTTTCAGGTGGGGTGGGGAATGTGTACATTGTGATACACAAGGCATCGCAGTTGTGGACCAGTGGGTCTTTTCCTGTCAGCCATTGTTTGAATGTTCATAAATGGTCAAAGTGCCGAAAAAGTCAAGTGTGCGTTTCTGTTCCAGGGTTGAAAACCTGCTTCTCTTTTTAGCACTGCCTTTGGAAGCCACATAGAAAAACACTTTGTGGGAAGGACATGTTGTAGTGAGCGTTTTATTGCCTATGCTGGTTTCTAAATCACACTCGTCGATGAATTTCACCCTGTTTGTATGGTTGCAGTTTCAGTAAAAGAAAAACTGCTGCAGCGTAGAACTTATATTTCTTTATTTAGGTTTCTTTATTTAAGTTTGCTCTAGTATTGCAGCCCTGATTTTAGGAGAGCGAGCAGACTCAGCCACTCTTCTGCATTTATTTTTGTTAATTTACAGCCAAATTGTCCTGTGGACCGATCTCAATGCAGGGATCCACCGTTCCACGAGTGCGTCGAATGATGGTCACACATTGGTGCAGTGTGCATGTGCACAGAAGTCACGCCTTGACACTGCATCATGACATCATTAGAAAAAGAGTAACGGTGTGCGTAGGCAATGACATCATGGCGTGTTATGATGTCACCACCACCCTG
This sequence comes from Pristiophorus japonicus, assembly GCF_044704955.1. Classification (NCBI taxonomy): domain Eukaryota; kingdom Metazoa; phylum Chordata; class Chondrichthyes; family Pristiophoridae; genus Pristiophorus; species Pristiophorus japonicus. The sequence goes on from NC_091990.1 coordinate 44,020,630, forward strand.
CTACCAATGGAACAGCTCATTTCCTGGTTCCAGAAAAACTGGCAGGGGTCAAGAAGACCCATGGGAAATAGAGTAGGCCTTCCTGAATGCTGGATTTTAAAGCTCCAACAAGCTTTGTGAAACCTATGCTACAGGAACTGTCATGCAAGGTAAGTATTAAAGCAACTGCAGAGAACTTACAACACGTAATTTATTCACCAGAGTTTACAATTTATTGTTAATGTGGGATCCACGCATGTGATGCCGAAGGCTGTTGTACAGAAGTGAGTGTTACTGTGAGTGGCTGCTTCATGTGCTTTGGTTATCAGCTTTCAAGTCACATTCACTCAATTAATGCCATTTAGGATGTACTGCAAAGATTCCAGCTGGAGGGAAAAATGTAAGTATAGGTTGAACCTCCCTTATCCAGAACCATCCCTCATCCGGAACCATTCCCAGTCACCGGGTGGCGCATGCGCAGAACTTCAATATGAACAAACTGAAGTCCTTCCTCGCTATCGACTCCCGCAATCGCTGGTCTGACCCCACGATCCACCGCCTGTCGTCCCCCCGCCCTCCCCCATGATCTCTCTGCCGCACTACCAGCCCCCAAGTCAGCCAGCCCCGATATCCCCTTGCTCAGTACCTGTACCATCCAATTTAATGTGACCTCCCCTCGTCCAGAAAAAAATCCCTTATCCAGAACAGGCCAAGTCCCGAGGCTTCTGGATAAGGGAGATTCAACCTACACCAATTTATTTACAACATGTGGTTTTGTGTTGTTAACAAAAGTTGGCTCATTGGGAACACACTGGCCTTTGTGCCAGAAGGTTGAGAGTCAGGTCAGACTTTGAGCATACAACCCAGGCTAGTACTGAAGAAGGTACCGTCCTTCGGATGAGACATTAATCTGAGGCTGTTGGGCTCAATTTTCCCCAGTAATTTGTGCTTTTTTTTGGAGCAGGCTGATTTTTTTGGCCTAAGTTTAAAAAATCACAGTTCCCCGATCAGTTTGCACCAGCGTAACTCAGTTAGTTACGATTTTTTTAGGTACGTTTTTTTTTCAGCCAAAGGGAGCATAACCTGCCAACCGCGCCAATTCTGGCCAGTTATGCAAGTTTGGCCAGCTCAGAGTTATTCCAGTTCTTCTTAGGCCAGCGTATGTGGCCTCTGCAGAAAAACTTTCTGGAGAGTTAAGGAAATCGGCGCAGGTAAGGAAATCGGCGCAGGTAAGTGCAGCAGATGCCCAGACAGCAGCAGCAGGAAAGGTAAGAGAGAGGGAGCGAGGTGGGGGAAGCCTTTTGGTTTGGGGCCCAAGAGGGAGGAGGCCATTCGGTCTGGACTAGGGGCAGGGGAGCGGACCGGGAGGCCACTCGGGGCCAAGGTCGGGCGGGGGAGCAGAGCGGCAAGCCCTTTGGCCAGGGCTAGGGGTGGGCTAGGGAAGCAGACCGGCAAGCCCTTTGGGCTGGGATAGGGGTGAGGATCGGCACCGGCCTCGGGGGGGGGGGGGGAAACTTTAATAATTGGAGGTAAGTAGTGTATTTTAATGTGTTTTTAAGTTGATGCAATATGTTTTAAAGTGTTGCGAGCTGGCTGTATCACTTTGCAGCCTCAGCCCGCATTGTGTCCCTGGTTACCATGGCAACCCGATCTATTTGCCGCAGATCAAGGTTCCACCCCCAAAACTAAAGGACAGGTTAAGCTGCGCCAAAATGAAGAAATCAAACGGGGAAACTTGGAAAAAAATGCTGGCATGCTTGGGCCCCCAAAAAACGGGCGTAACTCTTCAAGTCCGCCCAAAAAAAAGCTTTGGAGAAAATTGAGCCCGTTATTTTGATTCAGGCAGACTCCCAGTGTCCCAGCCAACATTTCTGCCAACGTTACCAAAAACAGTCATTCATCACATTGCTCTTGTGGAATCGTATTGTGGCAAAATGATTGCCATGTTTATTATCATTCTAGCTACCATTGAAATCCTGAGTGAAGTAACTTTCCTTCAAACAGTGATTGTAGTAATTTGCCATATAAATCATTGTACATTATCTCCGGCTTGCCTGAGATGTGGGCGTGTTATTTATAAATGCTGGCCACCCATTGCTCACCTGAAAAACAACCATAACTAAAGTCAGTAATGACATCCTCTGTAACCATAGGGCATTATTTCTCTGGGTCCTCTTCGACCTGTCGACAGCCTTTGACTGATCGGTCGCACCATCCTCCTCCAACGCCTCTTCTCTATTGTCCAGCTCAGTGCAACTGCCCTCGATTGATCCCACTCTTCTTCTTATTCGGCAGTCCCTCGTATCGAGGATGACTTGCTTCCACCAAAAAGAGATGAATTTTCAGGTGTTTCAATGAAGGACGTGATATTCCAGGTCCCGAACTGCATATTGAAGGGTGGAAGATACCTGTGCGTAGATTTTTTTAACATGTGGTGGCCGTTGCACACCAGCCACCACATGGGCTTGACAAAGCTAGGTCTTGGTCCAGTGGCAAGGATTAACCAAGATGCTGCACGGACCTAGTGCGCACACATATCGCAGTGTGGGCTGGCCCGTGCTACCCCTGGGCCCACGCCTCTTCTGGGCCCTGAACTCACACCTCTCCTGGGCCCCGATCACGTCGGTCTGAAATTTCTCGCCGCTTCTTCATCCCGACCTCGCTGCTCCTGCTGTACCTGCCCATGCTCTAATCAGCGATCTGCATTATGGTGACATCCAATCCAGTTGCTCTCTTTGCTGCCGTCGCCCCCCCCCACACCCCACCCGACCTGCTCGCGCTGTACCTTGCAGTGGCATACCACCACGCTACTCCAGGACCGCCGCACGCCGCTCCTTTTATGGCCCCGACCTGCCGCAGATGGTTCCTTGCATGTCGGGGCCTTGCTGTGGGCCAGGTTGCCGCACCTCCGCTCTTACCCTGTCCGATCATAGTCCGAGTATCTCCAGCAATGGCTTTTCTTCCTGCCATCCCACCATTACCTCCAGAACCCCCGAGGATCTGTCCTTGGCTAATCCTCTTCCTGCTTCTTTGGATGAGCCACAGTTTCCTTCAGCTAAATGTTGGCAAGATTTAAGCTATCATCTTCAGCCCCGGCCATAAAGTCTATGTCTATGCCACCGATTCCACCCATCCAATCTGGCCACCATCTCAGGTTCAGTCAGACTGCTTGCAATCTCAACATCCCATTTGACTCTGCACTGAGCCTCCAACCCCATATCTAATCAAAGGTCACTTACTTCCAGAACATCATCCACCACTAACTCAGGCCAGCTGCTGCTGAAACCCTCAGCCATGACTTTTGTCACCTCCAGAATCAAGTATTCAAATGCTCTCCTGGTTGGCCTCCCATCCTCCAACCACCATAAAATTAACCCCATCGAAATTTCTGCTGCCCCCATCCGATCCCTCATCCCTATTCATACATTGTCCCCCGAGTCTCCCAATGCCTCCTATTTAAAATTCTCATCCCTGTGTTTAAATTCATTCAAGGTCTCACCCCTCTCTTTCTCTGAAACCTCCTCTAACCCAACAATCCCTTGGAACTCTCCATTTATCTGATTCAGATCTCCTGTGCCTTCAGCCAACGAGGCCCCACAGTCTGGACTTCCCTCCATAGACCCCTCCACCGCGCTCTCCTCCTTTAGCATCCTGCTTAAAACTCAACCCTTCGACCAAACTTTGAGTCACCCTTGCTAATATCTCCTTCTTTGGCTCAGTATCCATTTTTCTCTGATTCTGCCTCTCGGAATCACCCTATATTACAGGCATTATATCAATCCATTTGGTGCTGTACATCAGCCTCTTGCAAGCATGAGGTCACTAGAGGTGGGACTAGCAGTGATTGCAGTGGGCGATCCCATCCCACCAGTCCTGCCTCCATTTCTGACATCAGGCTGCAAGGAGCTGATGCAAGAACCTCCTCTCCTACCCCAACAGGAAACTCCAGCACATTGTCCAATGGGTTAAGAGACCCAGCGGAATCAGGTCCTGCCCTAGTCTCAGGGCCCCATGAATCTACAGCCACCGTGGATCTGCCGAGAACTTGGTGAATCTTTGGGGTTATGCTGTTTTCTTCAGGCCACTCCATCACAAGTGGTGCAAAGAGTGAAGCCCCATCCTCCAAATTACAGGAATTAGTAGGATACGGATGACGACAGGTAGCACGTTCAGGAATGTCACTTTTGATGAGAATTGATGCATTTTTTTTCTCACCAATAGTTCACCAATTTTTTCATGGCTATGCTCAGGCTTTGTTTCATTGCCGGAGAACAGTTCCTCAATCACTGATTACGTTCCGTTAACTCACCCAAATGGCCATTCTTCTTACTTAGATCTCGACTGTGAGCATCAGCAGGCTTTTGGATCGTGGAGGCCGTTAGATCTCTGTCCGATTCGATCCTCACTTTATGGCGGCACACACATTCTTCAACAAGGAGTGCCTCAATTGCCAGTTATTTCTTTTAAATGCTACTTTCCTTTAGTCAAACCTCCCAAAGGTCCTGTGTCTTCTTTTTAATTCGAATCTGTTTTTTAATTAGCAAATGGATCCAATTAATTTAGAACATTTGTCACTGCACTGAATGCTGCCTGAAATACACAAATTGACCTGTGAGGTGCGCTAAGCTTACCCACACTCAAAATAGCTGCCCAATAGGGCAAGCGGGCAAAGCCGCTGGAGATTAATTTTGTTTCTAATTACATCCATCAGTTCGTACTTTACACTGCTAATATTAATAATTCTACCACCATCATTGCCAAGGAAGTAGTAGAGCTCCTTTGAATTACTTTTTGACTGCCTCCCCCCTCTTTGACCTCGGATAACCTTTCATTCTATGCCCCATCCCCAGCACAGATAATGGCCTGGAAATCCCGGCCTCCAAAGTTTGTACGGACCCGGGAAGATATCGGAAAAGCCGGCTTTCAGCGCACAATGCACACGCGCTGAAAACCGGCTTTTCCGATCTGTCAATCTGGGGCTCGACAGATGATCCTCATCTTGGGAGCGAGGACATTTGTGCGGGCAAGATTGCAGGATTTATCCATATCTTGCCCGGCAAATGTCCTCCAAATTCTTGCGTCTGAAAAAGCAGGCGCATAGTCAACTTTTACAGGTGTAAGTGTTTAAAAATATACACAAATGTAATTAAATTAAAAAGCACATTTTATTGTAAAAAATCCCTGCCCATTACGTTAATTTATTTTTAACCATAATTTTAAAAAGTTTTAAATTTTTTTTCTGTAAGTTATTTATTATCTTTAATTTTCATTATGTGAGGTCTGTTTTTAACTTTTTATTATATGTGTTTAGTGTGTGTGTGTTTTTTTTTCCCGTTAATAGCAATCAGAACACATAGATACGGAGTTCTCATTGCTGTTAATGAGAAAGCTGTGGAATACAGTACCTGATTGGCTGAGCAGTCTCACGTGACTGCATCTTCTGCGTGGGAACCTGGAGAACGGGAGGCAATTGCCCGCGGGAAGCCTCCGACTGCAATTTCTGGGCCAATAGCAGCCGGCCTGCTCAGTTGCCTCTGCCTACACTGCATCTTGACTACCTCTCTGGGATGTGCAATTGTTGCAAACAGAGAGGAACCAGCCCTCCAAGTCCCCTTCCTACCCCGGCAGGGAATTCCTGGCCTTCTCTGGGTGGCTCCTTATTTCAGCATGGCCAGGAACAGGAGTCACATCATGTGGAATCGGGGAAAAGAGCAAAAATTCTCTTCACGGTCCTTGGAATGCAATCCCTTTAAAGGAGTGCCGGCTCAGCAGGCCCAATCTCTGAATGATAAATAACAATAATAATCACAAAATAATTATCTCTGGGCATCGGGATCAGGACTGTACAACCACACAGCAGATGAACAGAGAAGCATCTGTGAATTCTAAGTGCTGGTTGGAATTAGGATGTAGCTGTCATTGAAATTATATATTAATAAAGGGGGCAAGACTGTCCTGAGAAATAAACAGTTGCAGAAAATTTCAATCCACAATGCAAGCACTCATGGAGATGCAAGAAACCAGTCAATCTCACAGCAGCACCAAATGACAAGCAGATCTATTATACCCATCTTCAGAGATGTCTTGTCAGAAAGGCCTAAAGGTTTACAAATCAAGAAGTGCTTCTCTGTGAAGCCCCATGAACTGTAAGTTATTTTCTTCATCTCTGAATTCTCTTCACAGATCCTCTGCATCCCCGTGAAAAGGGCTTCCGTGAGTAGAGAGTTGGGCCATTTGCCCAACTTCTGCCCAGCGAATGCCCGTGAAATTCTTATGCCTGGTAAAAGCAAGCGTAAGGCCTGCTTTTAGCAGCATAAAATTTTAATAAAACCTAAAAATAAAATGATATAATTTATACATTTAAAAACCCTGCGCAAAAAGGTAAGTTCATTTTTAACCCTGTTAAAACATGTAAACTTATTTTTTTTAATTAAATTTTTGTTTTAAATATTTAATTAAATGCCATTTTAATTAATTCTAAATATGTAATTTTTTTAAATTTGATGTCTAGATGCATTTTTGAGGGGGTATTCCCATTCATACATGGGGATTCCGTACATCCCTTCAGCATGAATGGGAATCTCCTTCTTTGATTGGTTGGGACAGCGCACATGATCCCAGGGGTACTTGGGAACAGCTTGCGTCTCTGGGATACGTGGGCCTCAACGCAGGCCTACGCGTAAAGGCCCAGGGCCAGAAGTCTCCACGGATCCCGAGGCAGAAGGCAAGTGCGTAGATTTTTTTTTTACTGGTCAGAGGCATCTGCCCACGGGAAGCCTCCGACTGCAAATTCAGCCCCAATGTCATGAATATCGGTGTGAGTGATCAATATGTACTGCTGCAAATATACTTTCACACAGTTAAAAATATCATTTAAAAACATTTTGTTGGTGGGATGTGCGTGACGTGACGCTAACAAAGGAATATTTGTTGCCCATCCCTCATTGCCCCAAAGGCAGTGAGAGTCAACCACACTGTGCATGACAAGGCAGATCTGACAGGGGTGACAGGTTTCCTTCCTTGATGGAGATCAGCTAACTCGATGGAATGCAAGGATCGAAATATTGCCTAAGCAGATATACAGCAAAAATTTCTCACAGCAAGTTGTTCCAGGACCTGAGTTGCCATTGCAACAGTTCCCACCTCCTATCATTGTGACAATACCCGTTTAAGAAATTCCAATTTCACTGTGTAGCATTTCTTTTAATAGTTGCAGAGTATCTTGGTGATCACAGGTCACATTGTATTTCTTGTCTCATATCGAGTTTGTATAATCAATAAGTCACTAACGACTCACTTGACGTATCAAATGTCTGAGTTTTGACAACCAGTTGATAATAACATGTTGTGCCATCTGACTTCAACATCTCAACTCATAATTCTTTCAAAATTTTCCAACGTTCGAGAATAGAATTCACTTTGCCTTTCTTACCGCCCAGCATTAAGTGAAATTTATGATACCTCAGTGCTGAACTCTATTTTATTTGGTCATGCCAAATGAAAATTTCTGCTGCTCTAAGTATAATTAACAATTTCCATCATGCTATATATCTCATTAAATGCCAAGTATACTCAGTTTCATTTTTCATCTTTGTGAGTTATGTTGTTACTTTTCTTGCTCTTTTTCCCCAACTGAAGTCTTCAGGCGCCAGACAATTTCTCCAGCCAATAGGATGCTTCACATCTCTGCTAACATTACCCTCTAGCCATGTGTCTTGGGCAACAGTCGCCTTGACCCACTCGGCCTCCAAGTTGTGAGGAAGCATCTCCTCACATCACCAAGTGAGATTTGGAACTCACCAAGTGAACAATGTGCGTATGACTTCTGTCACATCACTTCATTGTGCCCAGGAGTCTAATGATTTTAAAAATGTAATTGCAAAGTGCTTTCTGTTGCATTGTGCTAACAGTGCCTTCCATACTCTTTATCATGGCCGAGTCAAAATTTTCCAAAACTCATTTTGTGAGGGGACTGGTTAACACAATGGGTTAGGCCACTTAATCCTAGAAATTCCCTGATGTAGCAATGGCCGTTCACGTCAGTTTTGACTTTTTAAAATGGCGGCCATCCTGCTTCCGCCATGGGACACGGCAGCCGCCATTTTGTGAGGGCTATAGCACTGCCGTTGACAGCGCTGGCCTCTCAAATTTAAATAAGCAGATTATGATGTCAATCAGCGTGCAACGGCTGATTTGATGCCACAACTGTTATTTTGAACATCTTGCATGCCATAAAGCCATGTCCTAATTATGCACAGATAAACGTGTGTGAAGCAGCCAAGCAGAGACGCTGTCACCGCTTTTTTAAGTGACCCACATATCTTTCAGGTAAGCTTGGATTTCAGCTTTTGGACTCTGTTGTTATATTTTATTGGTACATTTTGACAGGGCCATGATAAAGGGTATAGAAGGCATGTTAGCACAATGAAACAGAATGCATTGAATTGAAACGTATAAAATTCTGACTGGGTTGGACAGACTGGAGGCGGGGAGGATGTTTCTCCTGGCTGGGAAGTCTAGAACAAATGGTCACAGTCTCAGGATATGGGGTAGGAAATTTAGGACCGAGATGAGGAGAAATATTTTCACTCAGAAGGTGGTGAACCTGTGGAATTCTCTACCAAGGAAGGCTGTGGAGGCCAAGTCACTGAATATATTTAGGAGGGAGATAGATAGATTTCTAGAAACAAAAGGCATCGAGGAGTATGGTGAAAAAGTGGGAATATGGTGTTGAGATAGAGGATCAGCCATGATCATATTGAATAGTGGTGCAGACTCGAAGGGCCGAATGGCCTACTACTGTTCCTATTTTCTATGTTTCTAAAGAGCATTTTGACTTCGCAATTACACTTAAAAAGTTGTTAAAGTGTGCAGGGAGCACTGCTGGACATTTGCAAGGCTTTGGATGATAAAGGAAGGCCTCCAAAAATACAGAAATTGCTGGAGCAGGTCAGGCACCATCTGTGGAAAGAGAAACAGAATTAACATCTCAGGTCGAGATGCTGCCTGACCTGCTGAATAGTTCCAACATTTTTTGCTTTTATTTCAGATTTCCAACATCCGTAGTATTTTGGTTCTGGGAAGACAACTTGCTCACAATCCTGGGGGCACATGGAGATGAAAGAGAGTCAGCAAAGGAGACAAGTTGCTCACAGAGGGAAGAGGAAGAAGCAGAAGAGGAAGACGCAAAAGAGGAAGATGCAGAAGGAAGGATGCGACGCAGACTGCCTCTTTCTGGCTGAGATATCCGGGGTCGAATCATCTGCCTACAGTAACAGTGACCACAACGCCAATTCTCCTTTCAACATTACCTTCCCTCTGTTATTGATCAGCACAGCGTCCTCTTGGCCACAATGTTGAAATAAAAGCCAACACAAAGCAAACTTTCCAATCCAACTTTATCCATTTCTGCATCCAATATGACATCAAGAAATCAACTAATCAATCTTGTGCATTCCCTTAGTGATTGTCTTGTGTGTGCCTTTGCCTAGCCTACTGATGTCATGCAGTGCTACCCCAGTGACTGCAGCATGGCTGGTGAAAAGTGGCTGATTTTCAGTTGGGGACACTACAGATGACCCTATGTGGAGCAAGGACCTCTCTTGTAGTGTTGAGGAACTGGTGGCTGGGTGTGTGAAATCCAGTGATGGTGTTTCTTCTCCTTCTTTACTCTCCTCTCCCTCTTCTTGGTTAACCACTAGCAGGGCAGGCTGGATTTCTTGGGTGTCTGAAATGAGGAAGGCGCAAGGGTAGGGTTGTGGTGAGGGGAGGGCAGGAAAGCAAGAGGTGCATGCTTACACCACGTGCAGTTTGTAAATCAGAAGGGATTGGCCTTGAAATCCCGGCCTCCCGGGGTCCGTATTGAGTGTGCACGGACGCGGGAAGGTATCGCAAAAGCCGCTTTTCAGAACGCAATGTGCATGCGCTGAAGACCAGCTTTTCCAACCTATCAATTTTCTGGCTTGATGGATCCTCCATATCTCGGGGAGAAGGACATTCCCACGGCAGAGATTGGACTAATTGCCTGTAGAGAGGAAAAATTAATCAGGGGGAACTTAATTAAGTAAAGTTAAAATCATAAGCAAGGCCGAAAGTAAAAACAGAAAAGACACATGCTGCGGAGTACAGGGAAACTGCTGAACTAGACATTCTGAGACTTAGCAAGGATCGTGGCTGAGGTCAAAAGTACTCTCAAGTAGATAAAGCAGCTTATTGCAGAAAAAACAGACAGTTGGGCTAGGTTGGAGACATTAGTCAATGAAAAATAAACTCCAAGGCTAAGATAGGTCTCACATGGAGTGGAAGAGATAACGGGAAACAACGGATAATTGAAACACCCCAGCTTTGTTTGTCTATTAACAGAAGATTTAGTCAAGGATAAATAGGCCTGGGAAGAAGTACTTTCATAGGAATTGCTTAACTGTAGAAAAGTAATGATGCGGCATATAACTAATCAGATAAAGGTCGCACGGGAGATCCAACGAAACTATCTGTCATTGTAATTGTATTAACCAATGTAACGTCGGGGAAACAACCAATGGGAAACTTCCGCACAGAACTTCATGATTTTGTATGTGTTTTGACTGTATAAAGACAGTGACCCGACGATTGTTCAGAGAGAGCAGGGGGGGTTGTATCCAGTTGCGGGACTGGCGCGAGCTATTTCTCCCTTGATTGATTGAGCAAAATAAACAACTCTTTTCTCCATATACAGACTTGTGTCGAGTGTTATATTTAAATACGCCACAACATTGCCCATCTTTTGTCCTGCGAATATCCTTAAAACTCTCGTGCCTGGTCAAAGCATGTGCACAGCCTACTTTTACCAGCGTAAGAGTTTTAAAACGTACAAAAACATATAAAAATAAAATTTTAAAAACACATTTTAATGTTAAAAACCCTGCCCACTAAGGTAAGTTTATTTTAAACCATAATTAAAACTTTTTTAAAAAATCGGCAAATATTTTTTTTTCCAAAACATTTATATCAACTTTAATTTCTATAATGTGTTTATATAAGGTGTTTTTTAAATGTTTTAAGTAGTGTTTGGGCGTTTGGGGGTGTTTCTCATTCATAGTAATAGGAGTTTTGGACTTACGAAACTCTTATTGCTATGAATGAGAAAATACTTTACCGTGACTGTGTGTCCAGGCCCACGTGACTCCTACGGAGGTCCCAACGTGAACACACTCTGTTACGTAAGAAGAGGAGGCCTCGTGTCCGGGATCTCTTGTGGGCGCAGCAGGAAAAGGTAGGTGCGGATCTTTTTAGCCATTTTCTGGCAAGCGCCCACGGGAAGCAGAGGAGCGGGATTTCAGGGCCAATGTAGGATGGGGGGAAGTAGGATATGAGGAGAATACGCATGAGGCTATTTTATTCTTCAGCCCTGCCACTGGCCAAGGGCTCAGCCATCCCCCTGCCATGAATGGTCAGCACTGTTCCCTTCCAAGGGGATGAGGTGAAGCTAGGAATGTGAGGTCTGCCTTGTGTTTGGTACAGACTGTTGGTAAGTGAGCGATTGGGGGTGGGTGGGGGGCAGTGTTATCGTGCATTGAGCAGTGTGTGAGGCTAGTGGTGCAGTTGGTATGACACAGCTTTTGAAGATGCATTGATCACTGGTCTGAGGTGATTAAACTTCTTTGGGGACTGGAGCCAGGGGGCCGACACTGCTGGCGATCTTGTTCCACATCCTTCTTTCTGGAGGGCCTCCTGGCCCCCTGTGGGTAGAGGACCTCTCTTGCAGTGGTGACCACCTGCACCAAGCGAGACGCTGGACGCCCTTTCCCAGGCCTGTTGAGCCATTTGTGTGAGTGCTGAAGCACTTTTACCATTTGTTTACATGCAGAAGGCAGCTTTAAATGCTGAATACTGTCATTTTGGAATTATTTTTAATTTCGTTCATCAGAAGGCAGTCGAGCTCTAAGGGCTAATGACTGCCTATTTTTAAATGATTTTTCTTTTTTTTTTAAGAAGGCAGTTCCCCTTTAAGGGCTTGAGACTGCTTTTTAAAATGACAGACTAGCTTTAAGACAATGCTGCCATGCTCCAGCGACGCTATGGCCACACTACATTGGGCCTCCTGCAGAGTGTACCACTCGAAACAGCGTGTTGCAGGCAGGCTCTGCGCTCCAATTATTTAACTCAGCAGGCAGTACCACAATAACAGTGCTGCCTGCGTTCCTTTACGGGCGCGAATTAACTTTGCCTCACAGTGGCACCGGCCGTTTTGCCATGTTAGTGAATTTCTAGGTCCCTGATCTTGATTTTGGAGCTCGCCCTAGATGAAAATTTCCTCTCTCAGCTTGTCATAAGCAAAATTACTTTCAAGATGTCCCATCTCCATCCCTTTTGAGCACAAAAAAAAACTAGCAGCTCCACTCAAAGACCAGAAATATGATTGAAATGGGAAATGGAATAACTTGATCATGCAGTGGGATGTGCTCTATGAAGGATGGGGAGAAAGGGAATTATTAGAGTATTTGTACATTGAGCCTTACACTGCATTCAAATTGTAACCGATTGAGCTGGAGTACTTGGTACCGGAGAGATAGAAAATAAATGTTTCAACATTTTTTTTTACAAAAGAGAAAAGTTAATGGCTTTGTTAGAAAATTGTATATTAACATTCACAAAACCATCAGTTTTACAGCAATTAATCCAACTTTTTTTGAATAGCAACGATTAATATATTGCCTTCAAAGTAGTAAAACATCCCAAGGTGCTTCAGAAGAGCATTATAAACAAAGCTTGACACCTAGATACCAAACCACGTAAAGAGATATTAGGCTGAAAGCTTGGTCAATGAGGTAGGTTTTAAAGAGCGTCTTAAAGTGTTGCGTATGCAATAACTCAATAGGCTTAGTACCGTGAACTCAATCAGGTGCGACCTGACTACTTTATTAGCTCTTAAAGTAAGGATTAAACATGGAGGCTTTCTTTATTTACAAGGATTCCACGTGTGTGTCTGTGGCCCAATGACCTCCGACGGTCGCTCCCTCTGGTGGCAGGTAAACCCAGGCATACATACATTACATCATTCCCCCCAAGATCTTGGTATCAGTCCGATTTACAAATTGAGATGGTCCGGGGCTTTCCGCTCCATAGTTGATTGTCAGTTCAATTCCAGATCTGGGTGAGATCTCCGAGTCATTCATGACTTGAGGCTGGGTAGCCGATCTAATGGGAGTAGCAGTGTCCATGTTGGGGATTGAAGATCCAGATTCATTGACAACAGCAGGGTCTTCTGATGGCTGAATATCAATCGGTTGGTCATTGATGGTGTCTTCTTCAAGCTGTTCCGGTTCGTCTCTGTGCCGCTATTTCGTCTGATCAGTGTGCCTCCTGCATGTTTGCCCATTAGTGAGCCTGACAATAAGCACCCTGTTACCCTCCTTGGCCGTAACAGTGCCAGTGACCCACTTGGGGCCTTGGCCATAATTTAGCACATACACAGGATCATTAATAGAGATATCGGATGACACGGCAGTGCGATCATGATACCACTGCTAATGTTGACGTCGGTTTTCGACGTGATCGTTAAGATCAAGGTGGACAAGCGAGAGCCTGGTCTTGAGACCTCTCTTCATCAACAGTTCAGCAGGGGGGGACCCCGGGAAGCGTGTGGGGTCTCATCCAGTAAATAAGCAGTATGCGTGACAAGCGAGTCTGCAAAGAACTGTGAGTTATGCGTTTCAGGCTCTGCTTGATGGTTTGGATGGCCCACTCCGCTTGACCATTGGACGCGTGTTTGAATGGTGCTGACCTTACGTGCTTGATACCATTGAGTCTCCTAAACTCTTGAAACTCCAAACTCATGAAGCACGATCCGTTGTCGCTCACAACGATGTCGGGCAGACCATGAGTGGCAAACATGACACGAAGGCTCTCAATGGTGGCTGTGGATGTGCTGGATGACATGATTACACATTCTATCCATTTGGAATACACATCCACCACCACCAAAAACATTTTGCCCAGGAAAAGACCTGCATAGTCGATGTGGATTCTCGACCATGGTTTGGATGGCCACGACCACAGACTTAGCGGAGATTCCACTGGTGCATTGCTTAACTGCATGCAAGTGTTGTTCTGATGCACACATGACTCCAAATCAGAGTCAATGCCAGGCCACCAAACGTGAGACCTGGCAATGGCCTTCATCATCACAATACCGGGATGGGTACTGTGTAAATGCCGTACAAATCTCTCCCTGCCTTTCTTGGGCAGAACAACACGATTACCCCATAGCAAACAATCGGATTGAATGGATAGTTCATCTTTGCATCGGTTGTAAGGTTTGGTCTCATCACACACTTCCCTGGGCCGACCAATCACCACTAAGGGCACAACATTTTACCACTGATAAAATCGGATCCTGGCTGGTCCAGGTCCTAACTTGTTGAGCAGTGAGAGGCGACCCTTCATTCTCAAAGGCATCCATGACCAACAGTAAGTCTGCGGGCTGTGGCGTTTCCACCTCCGGCGTGGGCAACAGTAAACGGCTCAATGCATCAGCACAATTCTCAGTGCCAGGGCTATGGCAAATGACATAATCACAGGCAGATAATGTCAGCGCCCACCTCTGAATGCGGGACGACGCGTTGGTATTGATAACTCTATGCTCTGAAAACAAAGATAGGAGCGGCTTGTGATCGGTTTCAAGCTAGAAATGAAGCCCAAACAGATACTGGTGCATCTTTTTAACCACTGGACCAAAACTTAGCTCTGTCAAGCCCGTGTGGTGGCTGGTGTGCAACGGTCACAACTCATTAAAAAAATTCACGCACAGGCATCTTCCACCCGCTCAATTGGAGTTCAGGATTGGAGCATCCGGTCCTTCATCGAAACACCTGTGACTCGTGGAAGCAAGTCATCCTCATTCGAGGGACCGCCTATGATGATGATATACGCAGGCTAAAGCTTCTTTATCTACCATACTGTAGGCTCTTTACGCTTGAGACATGCTTCTCGATGCATACGCAACGGGTTGTAGTTTGCCCGACTCATTGGATTGTTGGAGCACACAACCAACCCCATGTGATGAAGCATCACAGGCCAATACTAAACGCTTGCACGGGTCATAATGTACCAGCAATTTGTTGGAACAAAGCAGAATTCTAGCCTTCTCGAAGGCCTTGTCTTGAGATACACCCCAAACCCTGTTGTCGCCTTTTCTGAGCAGCATGTGCAGTGGCTCTAATAATGTGCTCAATTTAGGTAAGAAATTACCGAAGTAGTTGAGAAGACCAAGGAGCGAACGCAGCTCTGTCAGATTCTGGGGTCTGGGTGCATTTTTGATTGCCTCTGTTTTCGAATCCGTAGGCCTGATGCCATCTACAGCAATCTTCCTTCCCAGGAATTTGACTTCCAGTGCCATAAAGACGCACTTTGAACGTTTCAGCCTGAGCCCACTTTGTCTAGATGACGTAGAACCTCTTTTAGGTTGTGCAGGTGTTCGGCAGTATCACGACCTGTGACCAGAATGTCGTCTTGGAACACCATGGCTCTAGGGACGGACTTCAGTAAACTCTCTATATGTTTCTCTGAAATATAGCTGCAGGCGAGCAAATTCCAAAAGGACACCTGTTGTAAATGAACAGCCCTTTATGCGTATTGATGCAAGTAAGTTTCTTCAACAATTCGACAAGCTCCTGTGTCATATCGGCTGATGTCAGATCCAATTTGGTGAACGATTTTCCCCTGGCTAGCGTTGCAAACAGGTCATCAGCCTTTGGTAATGGGTACTGATCCTGTTTTGAAACTCGGTTGATCGTAACCTTGTAGTCTCCACAAATCCTGACAGTGCCATCACTCTGCAGCACAGGAACAATGGGACTAGCCCATTCGTTAAATTCGACCGGTGAAATGACCCCTTCACTTTGGAGTCTGTCCAGTTCGATTTCGACCTTCTCCCTCATCATGTACGGGACCGCCTGGGCTTTGTGATGGATGGGTCTTGAATCCGAGTCCAGGTGGATCTGCACCTTGGTTCCCGTGAAGTTGCCGATGCCCGATTCAAACAGCGAGGGAAATTTGCTCAGCACTTGAGCACAAGAAGCATCATCCACCGATGACAAAGCTTTAATATCGTTCCAGCTCCACTTTATTTTTTCGAGCCAACTCCTGCCGAACAGCATCGAACCATTGCCTGGAACGATCCACAGCGATAGATCATGAACCGCCCCATCGTACGACACCTTGACTGCTGCATTGCCAATCATTGGTATGAGCTCTTTGGTGCAAGTACGAAATTTTGCATTTACTGGGCTCAGCTTCCGTTTCACGGCCTTGGTGTCCCACAGCTTTTCGAAAGTCCTCTGGCTCATAATAGACCGACTCGCACCCGTGTCTAATTCCATAGATACCGGCACGCCTTTCAATTTTACTTCAATCATTATCGGATGGCTCTTTGTCAGGAACATAGAAACATAGAAAATAGCTGCAGGAGTAGGCCATTCGGCCCTTTGAGCCTGCACCAGCATTCAATATGATCATGGCTGATCACGTGACTTCAATACCCCATTCCTGCTTTCTCTCCATACCCTCGATCCCTTTAGCCGTAAGGGCCACATCTAACTCCCTTTTGAATATATCCAATGAACTGGCCTCAACAACTTTCTGTGGTACAGAATTCCACAGGTTCACAATTCTCTGAGTGAAGAAGTTTCTCCTCATCACGGTCCTAAATGGCTTACTCCTTATCCTTGGACTGTGACCTCTGGTTCTGGACTTCCCCAACATCGGGAAGATTCTTCCTGCATCTAACCTGTCCAATCCCATCAGAATTTTATATGTTTCTATGAGATCCCCTCTCATTCTTCTAAATTCCAGTGAATATAAGCCTAGTCGATCCAGTCTTTCTACATATGTCAGTTCTGCCATCCCGGGAATCAGTCTGGTGAACCTTTGCTGCACTCCCTCAATAGCAAGAATGTCCTTCCTCAGATTAGGAGACCAAAACTGTACACAATATTCAAGGTGTGGTCTCACCAAGGCCCTGTACAACTGCAAGACCTCCCTGCTCCTATACGCAAATCCTCTCGTTATGAAGGCCAGCATGCCATTTGCCTTCTTCACCACCTGCTGTACCTGCATGCCAACTTTCAATGTCTGATGTACCATGACACCCAGGTCTCGTTAGACCTTCCCTTTTACTAATCTGTCACCATTCAGATAATAATCTGCCTTCATGTTTTTGCCACCAAAGTGGATAACCTCACATTTATCCACATTATACTGCATTTGCCATGCATTTGCCCATTCACCTAACCTATCCAAGTCCCCCTGCAGCCTCCTAGCACCCTCCTTGCAGCTCGCACTGCCACCCAGCTTAGTGTCATCTGCAAACTTGGAGATATTACATTCAATTCCTTCGTCTAAATCATTAATGTATATTGTAAATAGCTGGTGTCCCAGCACTGAACCCTGTAATGTATACGATACACTTCCTCCTCGGGTATCTCGGGTTGCATTGCCGGATCCGCTCCAGATTAGTCATCATCATCCACGTGGTATGTCGCTGTCACATCCGCTGAAGGTGCCCCATTTTCGCACAGCCTCTACTGTCTGAAACGGCACTGATGAGACCGATGATTGCCCCCACAACGCCAACAGGATGAAATCGGATTCATGCCCAATGGCGGACTTCCAGCAGCTACACGTTTCGCAAACACAGTCGGGTAGGCCCTGCCAGGTGCAGCTCTGCCAACCGACGACACAGTCTGGTGCACAATACTTGCCGTGGAGTTCCGACTCTGCGAAGATATCTGCTTTGTACTATCGGCCATGGTTAGGTAAGCCTGGGCGATCGTGATGGCTCTGCTCAGATCCAGGGTCTCCGCAGCCAGCAACTTCCGCAGGATCACCTCGTGGTTTATGCCGATTACAAAGACGTCACGAAGCATGTCTTCCAACGGGGTTCCAAACTTACACGGCCCAGCACGATGTCTCAGGTCGGCAACAAATTCCACCATGACCTGGTCCTCAGAATGAACATGCTTGTAAAAGCGATATCTCGAGATAATGAGGTGTTCTTTAGGTTTGAGATGGTCCCGAATCAGAGCACACAATTCCTCATAGGTCTTTTCCGTTGGACGTGCAGGTGAGAGCAGATTCTTTATGAGGCCATAGATTTTTGGACCACAAACTGTGAGGAAAACCACCCTGTGCCTAACTGCATCAGCATCTTCATCCATCTTGTTGGCCACGAAGTACTGGTCGAGGTGATCTGTAAAATCCTCCCAGTCTTGTCCCTCTACGAATCGCTCCAGGATTCCAACAGTGCTCATTTTTTTGTTTTGTGTGTGAAAATTCGTATTGTGCCTCGTCGCCAAATGTTGCGTATGCAATAACTCAATCGGCTTAGTACCGTGAACTCAATCAGGTGTGACCTGACTACTTTATTAGCTCTCAAAGTAAGGGTTAAACACGGAGGCTTTCTTTATATACAAGGGCTGTACGTGTCTGTGGCCCAATGACCTCCGATGGTCACTCCCCCTGGTGGCAGGTAAACCCAGGTACATACATTATATAAAGGAGGAAAGAGAGGTAGAGAGGTGGAGAGGTTTCGGGAGGGAATTCCAGAGCTTAAGACCTTGACAGCTAAAGTCACGACCACCAATGGTGGAGCGATTAAAATCGGGGATGCTCAAGAGGTCAGAATTAGAGGAGTGTAGATACCGCAGAGGGCTGTGGGGCTGGAGGATATTAGATAGGGAGGGGCGAGGTCTTGGAGGGATTTGAAGAAAAGAATGATAATTTTAAAATCGAGGCGTTGATTAACCAGGAGCACAGGGGTGATGGGTGAGCGGGACTTGGTGCGAGTTAGGACTCAGGCAGCCGAATTTTGGATGACCTCAAGTTTACATAGGGTAGAACGTGGGACGCCGGCCAGGAGCACATTGGAGTAGTCAAGTCTAGATGTAACAAAGGCATGGATGAGGGTTTCAGCAGCAGAGGAGCTGAGGCAGGGTCAGAAACGGGCGATGTTCCGGAGGTGGAAAGTGGCGGTCATCGTGATGGTTTGGATATGTTGCTGGAAGCTACAATTACTTTTGGGCTAAGGTGGACATCAATACCCAAACTAGATTCGGGAAGCCATTTCATTTCATTTATCGATGCAATATGCAGTCAAATGATTTGTGTTGCAAAAATATCCTTCAGCTTATATAAATGCCGTTGCACTGACTGTGTATGCTTTTGTTCTGGATTCTTTTAATCTCCAAACCAGGGATGATTCCACCTGAATGAACAATTCAAACCGGAATCAAATATACAAGAGCAGACACAACTCACAGGGCTGCCAAGATGAGAACATTCCTCGAGGAATGCTGCCTCCACACTCACTGCAGAGTAATTGATATATGGAACAGATTCCTTATAGTTGATACATATTAATCAACTCATTCAAATTAAAGCTGGATCAACATATGATTGGGAAGAGGATTGGATGTCATTAAGATCCATACAGAACGAAATGATCTATGTGTGCAATGTGTCTCTCTTTTCCCCACTCTTGTCTGTTGCCTTCCCTCAAATATTAATTTTGTCCACTTCTGATTAAGTGGAAAAAACCAAAATCTTGACTTGTCTGTTTCATTCACAGATGTTGATGGGCCTGCTGTGCGTTTATAGCATTAGCAGTTTGTTTCACCCTCAGACTGAAACATGTACATGTCGGATAAGATAACAATGCAGTGGCCTGATTTGAGCAGGCGGCAGTGGCGAAGAGGGCAATGAGGGATGTTAGTGGACCGGAAAACCGGAAGATTGCGGGACATTTCCGATTTCGATCGGGATACCTCATTACCATCTTACTTCCGGGTTTCTTGTCTACAATGCGTGTGAGTGTGCGTGATAGGCACCTGCACGACTCGATTTCATCTTGACTATTGAAAGGGCCACTGCAAAGATGGAATTCAGACGAATCGGGAACATTTTCAGAGAGCGGAACACATTTGCAGATAGTCAGGAGGGTCCAAGGCCGTGCCTCGCTTCATTGGGGCATCATGTGATGTACTGCTGGATGCACTGAGGACCAGGAAGGAAGCACTATTCCCAAGCGGTAGCATGAAGAAACCTGCAGTTGTGACCAAGAAGGCATGGTTAGAGGTGACTGAGGAGGTCAGCAGCAGGTGTGTATAGTGCCCGTACCTAGATCCAGTGCTGGAAGTGGTTTAATGACATAACCAGATCAGGAAAGGTAAGCACAGTTGCAGATTCACCTACATCCTGTACTGTACGCCTCCCTCCCCTGCCCCCGCCCCCGCCACCCCCCATCACTCTCATGTCAAGCATACCCTATCTCTTCGTTCCTCAGAGCCACTTAATTTTTAGCAGCACCCCGCGTTTCCTTTCTACGCACTTGCTTGCCTCCCCCTTTCTCTATCCACCAATGCCACCCACCCCAATCCTTATGCAATGTGATATCACCTCGGTCAGATCATCCGATACTCAGCACATTTTCTGAAATGCATGTGCAGTGGCACTGGTGATGCATCTGCCTTATAGTAACCCTCAGATGCACACATGCCTACGGACACACGTAGGTCTGTCGTGACCCCATATAGGAGAAAAGAGCACAAGGGAGAGGGAGAGGACCAGAGGTGGGCCATCACAGATCTTGGAGTGGAGAACTGCAGAGCAGGAGTCCTTGGAGATAAGCGACATATCTGCATCCCTAACCATCGGAGATGGCGAGACTCAGACTTCGATGCTACATGCTAACAACAATAAATATTGCCAATACACATCTCACATAAGACTAAATAATGTTGACTTGATTTTAACCGCTTAATCATGCTGAGTTTCAAACTTTGTACTTTCCCATGCCCAAATCATATGCGTATCTTCTCTCTTCCATGGTCACCACTTGAAGAGCAGCAGCCCGTGCCCCTTGTGGATGATGTTTCCTCAGAGGAGCCAATTCCTTCTCAGTGTCTACCATGGAAGGACACATGCTTACCAGGCACCAACGCATATTGGAGCATTTCAGTGGGTCCTGTTAGAGAGTTTGGTGGGATCTCACCTGGTGAATCACAGTTCACAGGTAAGCATGAGCAGAGACTGATGGTAGGGATTGCTGTGGAGAGTCGGCGTCGGAGTGTGCAGACCTCTCCAAGCTCTGCTCAGATGGACCTCCCCAGATGCATTACCTCACACTTATCTGGATTGAATTCCATTGGCCACTGTTCTGCCCACCTGACCAATACATTGATATCTTCCCGCAGTTTGCAACTTTCTTCTTCAGTATCAACTACACAGCCTATTTTAGTGTCATCTGCAAACTTCTTAATCATACCCCCAACATTCAAGTCCAAGTCATTGATATATACCACAAAAAGCAAGGGACCCAGCACTGAGCCCTGCAGGACCCCACTGGATACAGCTTTTCAGTCACAAAAACACCCATCAACCATTACACTTTGCTTCCTGCCTCTGAGCCAATTTTGAATCCAACTTGCCACTTTGCCTTGGATCCCATGGGCTATTACGTTTGTGACCAGTCTGCCATGTGGGACCTTATCAAAAGCTTTGCTAAAATCCATATACATTACACCATACGCACTGCCCTCATCGACGCTCCTGATAACCTCCTCGAAAAATTCAATCAAGTTAGTCAGACATGACCTTCCCTTAAAAAATCCATGCTGACTGTCTTTGATTAATACATGTCTTTGCAAATGAAGATTTATCCTGCCACTCAGGAATTTTTCCAATAATTTAGGTTGACTGGCCTGTGATTACTCGGTCAATAAATTTCTCCCTTTTTAAACAAAGATACAACATTAGCAGTCCTCCAGTTCTCTGGCACCACACCTATAGCCAGAGAGGACTGGAAAATGATGGTCAGAGCCTCTGTTATTTCCTCTTTAGCTTCTCTTAACAGCCTGGGATACATTTCATCTGGGCCTGGGGATTTATCTACTTTCAAAGCTGCTAAGCCGCTTAATACTTCTTCTCTCACTATGTTTATCTCGTCTATTATTTCATACTTCTCCTCCCTCATTGCAAAGTCTGCATCGCCCCTCTCTTTTGTGAAAACAAATGCAAAGTATTCATTAAGAATCATACCCACATCTTCTGCCTCCACACACAGATTTACTTTATGGTCTCCAAAAGGCCCCACTTTTTCTTGAGTTATCCTCTTGCTCTTAATGTATTTATAAAACATCTTTGGGTTTTCCCTGATTTTACTTGCCAATATTCTTTCATGCTCTCTCTTTGCTTTCTTGATATCTTTTTTAATTGCACCCCTGCACTTCTTATACTCCTCTAGAGTTACTGCAGTATTGAGCTCTCAGTATCTGTCATAAGTTCCCTTTTTTTCTTTATCTTACCCTGTATGTCCCTTGACATCCAGTGGGCTCCAGATTTGTTAGCTCCGTCCTTTTTTTTTTAAGGGAACATACTTGCTCTGTATGCTCAGGATCTCCTCCTTGAATGCCTTCCATTGCTCTGACACTGATTTGCCATCAAGTAGCCGTTTCCAGTCCACTTTGGCCAAATCCCCCTCTCAGCAGATGATGCCGAAAGGATCCATGAAATTACAAACTCCACTTAACACATTCCCACGTCTCACCCATTGACCCTCTCTCACCCCCGCCACCCCGCCCCAACCTCCTCTCCCGATGGATGAATCTGCCCCTGCACAGGTGCAAGTGGAGCAGTCTTTGGCGGAGGTCCTCACGGGCTCTAAAGCCCAGAGGACAACAGCCAGAAGCATTTTTGAAGTTAGAGCAGGGATTGCATCATGTATGAGCGGTAGGGAAAGGAAAATAAAAGCTTTGTAGTCCATCGAGGGTCTGCATAAGAATGTTTATGAAAATGTTATGTTATTAATTTTCATTTATTTATTCATCCACATAAAATGTATTGATTTGCACGACTTTCCCATGCTCGCCATTCTTGCCTACTGAGTCCCAACTCGGGTTTTTAATTGCTTGGTGATGAATGTGAAGACGTGAATTGAGTGAGACAAATTGGTGCATGTGCAATGGGTGGATGGTTGGTCACAGGACTGATCTATTGGTTTGCTCAATGACACATCTGGTTGCCATATTGCACGTGTTCTCACACTCTTGGTGTTGATTGGTGGGGTTCCTCAGAGGTGTCGGAAGCCAGGTTTGAAAGGGGTATCCCTTGTCGCCTAGTAGCCACCCCTTAAGGGTGGTTCCAGGTACGAACAGATCGGGGATGTTGAACTGCCGCAGTATGAAAGCCATATGGCAGCTCCCAAGGAATAGAAACATAGACATAGAAAATAGGTGCAGGAGTAGGCCATTCGGCCCTTCGAGCCTGCACTGCCATTCAATGAGTTCATGGCTGAACATGCAACTTCAGCACCCCATTCCTGATTTCTCACCATACCCCTTGATCCCCCTAGTAGTAAGGACTACATCTAACTCCTTTTTGAATATATTTAGTGAATTGGCCTCAACAACTTTCTGTGGCAGAGAATTCCACAGGTTCACCACTCTCTGGGTGAAGAAGTTTCTCCTCATCTCGGTCCTAAATGGCTTACCCCTTTATCCTTAGACTGTGACCCCTGGTTCTGGACTGCCCCAACATTGGGAACATTCTTCCTGCATCTAACCTGTCTAAACCCGTCAGAATTTTAAAGGTTTCTATGAGATCCCCTCTCATTCTCCTGAACTCCAGTGAATAGAAGCCCATTTAATCCAGTCTTTTTTGATATGTCAGTCCCGCCATCCCGGGAATCAGTCTGGTGAACCTTCACTGCACTCCCTCAATAGCAAGAATGTCCTTCCTCAAGTTAGGAGACCGAATCTGGCACAGATCTGCATGAAGCTTTTCTTGTGGTTGCACACCAGCTGAACACTGATGGAATGAAATCCCTTGCGGTTGACGAATGCTCCTGGCTGATCTGGGGGTGCTCGGATTGCATGTGTATGCAGTTGATGATGCCCTGCACCTGTGGAAACTACCCAGATACAAGAATCCAAGTGTCCACTCATTCTGGCTTTTATCATCACAGGTGAAGTTTAGCAACAATCCATCCATCACCAGCCTTATGCATTTATCTTCAGTGAACTTTGAGACCCCCGATTCATCTCCGTACTCAATTATTTTGCCTCTGGTTCCTTCCAGGGAGCTACTGAAGATGACAGCGTCCGAGGGGTTTAACAAGACAGTTTGTAGAGGATAAAAGAAACTGGGTGGGGGCATTTATTCTTGCTTTTCAGGATGATCTTGGAATATTGGGTAGTTTTGACCGAGGAGAATGAAGCCCGAAAATGCTTGATATGGTCCAGCCAGATCTGTTGATGGATGACTAAACCAGTTGTGCATCAGATACGCTCAAGTCTGCAGTACATGTACTTCAGGGAACAAAGGTGAGGGCCAAACCAGGGGGAATTATTGGGATAGGTGACAAAAAAGATTCTGTCGGGGAGAAGGGCACCAAAGGTGGTGGTGAGGGAGTGATTAAGCAAATTGATAATACCCACTCCGCCACTCTCCCTGGTTAGAAAAGCACAAGAACCACAGTATTTGTTACTCTCAGTTTCTCCCTATTCCTGAGACCTCCAAAAGATTTGACTGGCTTTTATTGCATTGCATATTAAGGAGAGTAGTATACCTTCCAAATATTTCATACTAATTATATGGCCTGACAAGATGGCAATAATGATTAGGTACATTTGAATGATGCATAATCAAAAGGAGGCAGTCAGCAGAATATGCAAGCACCAAAGCAGTTCAACACAGGAGATATTTATCATTCTAGAGTTTTATTTCAGAGAATTTTTAAGAATCCAGCGAAAAAAGTCAATCAATTTTGATCAAAATGTCTCAGCAAATTTATCTGGCAGGTTATCAAGTCATACATAGAAACATAGAAACATAGAAAATAGGTGCAGGAGTAGGCCATTCGACCCTTCTAGCCTGCACCGCCATTCAATGAGTTCATGGCTGAACATTCAACTTCAGTACCCCATTCCTGCTTTCTCGCCATACCCCTTGATCCCCCTAGTAGTAAGGACCTCATCTAACTCCTTTTTGAATATATTTAGTGAATTGGCCTCAACAACTTTCTGTGGTAGAGAATTCCGCAGGTTCACCACTCTCTGGGTGAAGAAGTTTCCCCGCATCTCGGTCCTAAATGGCTTACCCCTTATCCTTAGACTGTGACCTCTGGTTCTGGACTTCCCCAACATTGGGAACATTCTTCCTGCATCTAACCTGTCTAACCCCGTCAGAATTTTAAATGTTTCTATGAGGTCCCCTCTCATTCTTCTGAACTCCAGTGAATACAAGCCCAGTTGATCCAGTCTTTCTTGATAGGTCAGTCCCACCATCCCGGGAATCAGTCTGGTGAACCTTCGCTGCACTCCCTCAATAGCAAGAATGTCCTTCCTCAGGTTAGGAGACCAAAACTGTACACAATACTCCAGGTGTGGCCTCATCAATGCCCTGTACAACTGTAGCAACACCTCCCTGCCCCTGTACTCAAATCCCCTTGCTATGAAGGCCAACATGCCATTTGCTTTCTTAACCACCTGCTGCACCTGCATGCCAACCTTCAGCCCAGTAATGCCCTTGGTTCCATCTATAGTTTGTGCCAAATGAGCTCACAACAGCCAGGGCAGCAGCAGGCTTGCTCCAATTCGCTTCAGCGGATTAGGGAGAGGAAAGAAAAGGACTTGCATTTATATAGCACCTTTCATGACTTTAGAACATCCCAAAGCACTTTGCAACCAATGATGTTTCGTCACTGTTGAATGTAGGGAAATGCAGCAGCCAACTGCGCACAGCAAGGTTGTATGGACAGCAGTGAGACACATGACCGGATAATCTTTCTCATGTAATGTTGGTTGAGTGATAAATATTAGCCAGGACAGCAGGAGAACTCCTCTGCTCTTCTTCAAATTGTGCCACGGGATCTTTTACATTCACCTGAGAGGGCAGATGGTGCCGGAGTTTAACATCCCATTGGAAAGATGACTGCTTCGACAATGCAGCAATCCCTCAATGCTGCGCTGAAATGCCAGCCTAGATTATGCACTCAAGTCTCTGGAGTGGGACCTAATCTCATACCTTCTGACTCAGAGATGAGCAATGTTAAGTATGGAAGAACTCCACAAGACTGAGTACTGTGAGCTAAAACTGATGTGACCTTAGTCTCTTTAATACAACTCCAGAGTGCCTATCCTGGAGGAAACACACCTCCTCCTGCCCCACAAGCAATGCAATAAAGGCAATTCCCTTATGGATCAGTCCCTCTCACCTCCTTTTGCCTGGCAAGTTTCCTGAGGACTGGGAAACCCAACATGAGTTCACAATAGAATCGCTGTTAAAGTGAAGGCAGGCAGCCCCCTTAGAAGGTGTCAATGACCAAGCCACCTCCTGTGGGTTGCCCGCCCCCTTGTCCCGCCTCCGCTAAAACCATAAGTGGGTGGAGTCGAGGAGCGTTGGGTTCCTGTTTCAGATTTCTAACCTCCCACTCGAACCAAACGCAGCTGTTTTGGTCGGTTAAAATGGCCGCAATGTGTTCAGCACTTTTATCCAGATGTGAAAATTGCCTATTAACCAATTTGGTGATGTTTTAAAGTCTTTTTCACCTCGTCAGGTGCCGGGGCATTAATGTTGACAGGTGGTTTCATTCAGGTGTTTAAAACGATCTCATCAGGTGCTGACACTCAAGATTGCTTAAAGCTTGCCCAAAGCTTGCCCATTCTTAGTGGCACCATAACCTTTTGTCAACAAACTGTAATCTAGGATTTTGACTCAGCGACAATGATAGAATGGCACTATATGTCTAAATCTGGATGGTGTGTTACTTGGAGGGCAACCTGCAGGTGATGGTCTTCCCACGATTTTGCAGCTCCTGCCTGTCTCGAGGGTAACAGTGCCAGCAGATGGAAGGGTTGTCGAAGTAATCAGGATGAGAAGCGAGAGCTGCAAATGTTTGTAGCAAACCCTGAGCTCCCGGCAAGATTCCTATTGCTTCATCTCCTCGACCCTCTGTCAATTTCTGCCAAGGGATTTCTCGGGCTTCTTCCTCATTTCAGATTTGGAGATCTAAAGTTAGGAGAGCTCCTCCTTCAGCTGTTTGCTGTCTGTTGTTATGTGCTGTCCTCTCTGACAAGCAGAATAAAAGAAGTGTGAAATTCTTAGTATCAAGGTGACTTGCAAGTGTTAGCATGCATGCCCTAGTGGGTGTGATGATATGTGCATGGAACATTCAGGTACATTAGATATCACTGGAATGCTGACCTGTTTCAGACGGGAGGCTACTTTTAATATGCTCATCGGGGTCCTATGGTGTTGTAGTACCATCATGCAATTTTGGAGTACCAACGGTTATTTAAATCAGGCGCACCCAGCAGTCGTGAAAGAGACAACTGTAGGCACCTTAAGAAAACGCAACTAGCATTGTTCTTGCACTGATCTCTGTGAGGCCACAAAGCGTTGAACTCTTGGCCCTTCAAAAATCTTGCTGCCCACTTACATGTCTGTCCACACCTCCACCTCCAAACCCTTTTATTTCTGACTCAGCTCCGTGGAAGAATCACTGGATTTCCTGCCCACCCCGACCTGCTGATAACATGGAAATGTGGCCTGGCTCACAAAATGGTTTTGGTCTTTCATCACGGACAACAGGCGAATGGCATGCTGCTTGCCTGATGTCCATTCAAAGTGAAAATTGGCCACAGGAAGTCTAAAGGCACTGCTGTATTATGGGCAGTCATGGTCAGGTTTGAAAATACTTTAAAATAGTTTATGCGGGTGGTAATTGTAAGTGGACTAAATTAATTGAAGCACATGGCAGATTCTCCTAACTTGGCTGTCCTGGTAAGGTTATTAAACCCTTTGCTATATTGCCTCCTGGTGTGTGGTTAGCTGAAGGTGACTATCTCCTCCTATTCCCTGCGGCTATTTTTCTGAATGCATCAGTGGCACATACTGCTAACGAGGAACAAGGAACTTCAACCAAGAGAATCACCATGGCCCCATCAAAGAAACATATTACTCCTTGGCCAACGCCACTTCTTACAGATATTGTTTTGTTTTGTTTGAACACTAAAATAGAAGAAATCAACAAATCTGCTCGTTCTTTAAACTACCTCAGTATGCAAATTCCCACTCAGCAAAAAGCATCATCATAGGCAGTCCCTCGAATGAGGAAGACTTGCTTCCACATGAGTTCACAGATGATTCAATGAAGGACCCAATGTTCCAATCCTGAACTCCAATTGAGGGGATGGAAGATGCCTGTGCGTGGATTTTTTTTAAACGTGTGATGACCATTGCACACCAGCCACCACAGAGCTAGGTCTTTATCCAGTGGCAAGGGTTAACCGGGACGACTGGAGACCTACATGGACCTAGTGCGCACACATATCGCAGTGTGGGCAGGCCCGTGCTGCCCCTGGGCCCTCGGCTCTTCTGGGCCCCGTTCCCTCATTTACCG
This sequence comes from Pristiophorus japonicus, assembly GCF_044704955.1. NCBI lineage: Eukaryota > Metazoa > Chordata > Chondrichthyes > Pristiophoridae > Pristiophorus > Pristiophorus japonicus. The sequence goes on from NC_091990.1 coordinate 44,049,041, forward strand.
CACCTCCGCCACGATCTCTCACCACTCCGCCACCACAAACATTCGCCGCACCTCTGTCACGACCCCTCACCGCTCCTCCGCCACAAAAACACTCGCCGCACCTCCGCCACGATCTCCCGCCGCACCTCTTCACCAAACATTCGCTGCTCCTCCGTCACGATCACCCACCAAATCTCAGCCATGATCCCTTATCACTCCTCCAGCCTGATCACTCGTCACAAGTCCGCCACGACCTTCCCGCTCCTCTGCTGTACCAGGGCCCTGCCGATGCTTCTGCCCACGCTCCAAACGATGACCTGGGTCCTGATGATGTCACCCAGTCGCCCACCTCGAAGCCTTCGCACATTTGTGTCAGCTCACGCTGAAGCTGCAGTGGCATGCTCCAGCTCTTTTTATAGGCCCGACCTGCGGAGATGTTTGCTCGTAGATTGGGGCAGGCCATGATGTCCCAGGGCCCAGCGCTCCAGCTCTTTTTTATAGCCTCGACCTGCGGATATATTCTTCACTATCCTCTCCATGCTTGAAATTCACCCACAATACTAAAATTAAGCTGGACTTGAAAACACTTGTGGGATCAGTGCACTGTGAGTTGGGCCGGTGCAATTTGTGCAGTGCCCACTTGTGATTATGTCCTGCTTTTGAAGCTCAGTCTGCCAATTAGAAATTAAGACCATGCAGTCCAAAACCCAATTGGTATCAACCCCAGAGTAAGGGAATTAGAAGTGAATGAAAGTGATTAACACTAATCATTTTCATTGCAGTTTAAGCTCATCAGTTTAAATGTGATATTTATTTAAGATGCAAAGACTCAGAAACGAGACGTTCTGTTGATGATGATTTAGCTGCCCAGTTAGTACTCGGCTTGCTGTGCCCAGGAAATAATTTGTTTTGATGAAGACATCCTACATTGTCACGCCTGTAACAAAACAGGAGTATAATTAGATGCCAATGAAACTTATTAGATTTGTTTATTATTCTGTTCCTGGCTCATCCTGGAATCACAGCAGGGCTATAATTACTCTCTTGTCTCCAGGTAGCACTGAAAATACCTGAAGTGTTCACAGATCAAGGCGGATCCAGCAATTCGAGCACAACAGAGAAAGTGCAGCTGCCTTTTTTCTCCTTCCTCTCCCCCCCCCCCCCCCCTCCATTGTGCTGTACATTTTTTTTTCTTTCCATCTTCTGCTTCACATTCCTCACCACACCCTTTGGTACATCATTTCCTGTTTCAAGGGACAGCCAAATGAATAGTTTCTTTGCTAATGCTGCTCCGTAATTGGTTGCCCACAGAGGGGTGAGAACAGTCAGGTCGATTCTCCCATTTTATTTTCAATTTTCTTCCCCCTTACCTGCCTGCCTGCCTCGGGAAAGCAGTGTATGTGCTGTTGTGTTGGTGACGCAGGGAAGAGCACAGGTTCCACCATATTATAGCGCAGTGTGTAACACTGTTTCTTTAGTATTCCATAGAGTCGCTACTATATCAACAACAACTTGTGTCTATATTGCGCCTCGAATGAAGTAGTCGGTCCCAAGGTGCTTCACAGGTGCCAAAGGCAGCGGGTAATGTCTGTGCCACTGCAGATAGTAGTCCCGAGAGCGTTACAAATGGTGGTAGTGCTGGTTATGGGCTGCAGTCAGTGTTTGATAAATCAAGCCAGCACAGGACCCTCTCAGATAGGTCAGAATGCGATCGGAGTAGAAGATTTGTCTGATTTTCAGTGGGGCTGTGCATCTGAATCCTTGTCCATCACTTGAGCAGCATCTGGTACTTCAGTGCTCATGGGTGTAAGTGATTTCCCTTCGGTGTTTTCGATGCACCCCCACATTACACTCGTTTTAGACCCGAGAGTGATTACTGTACTGAACAGATGAACAAATATCTCGGTCTCAACTGTCAATGCTTTATTAAAGCTACCTCAGCACAGCAAAACTACAAGTAAATACAGTTCAATACCCTGGCGTGTCTAAACCGCCCCTATCGCGAAGTATCCAACATCTAAACCCTCTGCTCAGATCCACAATGTACCACCGAATCTGTATCGACCGGCTGGGTGTACTTCTATGGTCTTCGCAGCAAATCCTTCTCACTAAAACCTTTTTAAGACTTGGTTGGGAGAACACACAATACCTCCTCACACAGTGACTGTGATCTTAAAGATGCGTGGGCAGGGATGATACTCACCGATTCGTTGGCTTCCTCGCTGCTTCTCCTGGTGAAAATGTGTATCTTCTGGTTCTGTACTGTCTATAGTATCCAAGTCCCAGTCTCAAGATTAGCTTCACAGTTGAATAGCGAGGCTCTGGTTGCTCGTTGGTGGTTTCTTCTCTCCATCCCAACGGAGTGCTCGTTCCTTGTAGAGGTGAAGCAAGCAAGAGCAACAGAGAGATAGAGTAATGGCTATGCAGCCACCTTTTATATCCAAAGTCTGTTTGCTTCTTCTGGCCAAATAAAGTTATTCCTTGTTTTGAGGCTTCTGTCTGAGTGGCCCATGTGTATTCCAGTGATGGCTGGTGATGGGTTTTCGCTTCCAACCGGTCTGGGGTTTAATGGCTTTCTTTTGTTCTGGTTTCCCGCCTCTCGGGGTTATCTCATCCAGATAATGGTTTGATCACTGACCAGTTTACATCTGATCTATCTCTGATGAGTTCACATTGCTTAACAATGGACCCTCCATCTTTGCCCATTACCTGTGATGAGTTGCCTTCTACTGGCCATTGTAACTTGTCCCAGACCACCCCCACCCATCAGATATGGATTTCATGTACAACATGGAAAAATACCTGGGCCCCTCCTACAGCAGGCTGCCAGCTCTTTCTGCACTGAGAAATATTAAAACGCAATGTCCAGATCATGCCCAACAATCCTTGGGGAGCCAATGCTTACACGGCGGAGGGGAAAGTCTGATCCCAGGTGATTTAGTAGAAATAAATTGGATTCGGCTTAACCTTCCCAAGGATCTGGAATTTAGGTTTCTGTAACAAAAGCAAGACATACTATCACTATTAGCAAGTGAGAGATAATTGCAAGTGCCCTCCTGTATGGATCAGAGGCATGGACGATGTACAGAAGACACCTCAAGTCGCTGGAGATATATTACCAACGATGTCTCCGCAAGATCCTGCAAATCCCCTGGGAGGGCAGGCGTACCATCACCATTGTCCTCATCCAGGCTAACATCCCCAGCATTGAAGCACTGACCTCACTCGATCAGCTTCGCTGGGCAGTCCACATAGTTCGCATGTCAGACACGAGACTCCCCAAACAAATGCTCTATGCGGTGCTCCTTCACGGCAAATGAGCCAAAGGTGGACAGCGGAAATGTTACAAGGACACCCTCAAAGCCTCCCTGATAAAGCGCGACATCACCACTGACACCTGGGAGTCCTTGGCTGAAGACCGTCCTAAGTGGAGAAAGTGCACCCAGGAGGGCTTTGAGCTCTTCGAATCTCAACGCCGAGAGCGTGAAGAGGTCAAGCGCAGGCAGTGGAAGGAGCGTGCGGCAAACCAGTCCCACACACCCCTTCCCTCGGCGAATATCTGTCCCACCTGTGACAGTCTGTGGCTCTTGCACTGGATTGCTCAGCCACCAAAGAACTCACTTCAGGAGTGGAAGCAAGTCTTCCTCGATTCTAAGGGACTGCCTATGATGATGGTGGTAAGGCAGTGGAGTGTTAATTCCATCAGCTTGATTTACAAATTTAAACAAGTGAAATTATAGCCATTTATAAATATGTTTCAGATTTAAAACATTATGCCTTGGCATGATTTACTAGTCATGTGCTAACAGATTAAATTATATACTTAATTAAAGATTCCACTGTATTTCCAGAAGTATTTATTCAAAGACAGAGGAGCATAACACTAATCTATCAGAATGCCATTGAGTAAGGCATTCTGGAGGGGAACTGCATCAATGTATGCCAATCCACTTGTAATCTGCCTGTTTGTTCAGGATTGCAACCTGCAAAGATAATAAACTGCTGCTTCTATAATTGTACCTGACCCAGACAAGGTCAGCAGAATCAGCTAATTTAAAAGCCTGCTTCTTCAGCTATAAAAAAAAATTTTCAAATATGTTGAGAGTTGAAGATCAGTAATTATTTATTTAGGATTTTTTTTTTAAAAAGCACATTCGGTGTGTGTTCACTTTGAAAATACGATTTGTTTGAAAATGAACAGATGTTGGGGTAGATTTTGGCCTGGCCCTGTTTTTGAGCGTGATTTTGCACGCGCTCAAACCAAGTGGCCCGAGGATTGGCGGGAATTATTTAGCATACTTGCTGCATACTGCCGATGCTGTTCGTGTTTTCACAGGTAGCTCGACCAACCATAGAGACGAATGTCAGGCCACCTGCTTCACCAGCAGCGGCCCTCGGGTCAGTCCCGCGGGGGAGGGGGTATTGGAGTGGGCTCCCGGGAGAGGAGGGGTGGGGAAAAATGCGATTCCTGTGGAACCACAGGGGTACTCTTCCTCCTCCAGCTGAAGAGCATGAAAAAGTGCCGAAGCTGCCTTTTGTTGCTGGCCGTGGTTACTGGTGAAGCATCCTGAGTGGGGCAGACTTAGCGCCTGAGCTCATCGCTGACTCATTATTGTAGGGGTCCTTCAACAGATATTCGGCTCCTAATTTACATCGTTAAGAGGGATGTGTTAATTTGCAGCACCTAAAGCTCTGATTGGGCCCCCTTGATGACGAGTCCTGATTGCTGATTGGTCCCCTTGGACAAGGTAAATGCCTGAAACTGGCCTCATGCCTGTTTGAAGCATCAACCTGGGACATTTAAAAGTAATGTTTTAAATTAGGAGTGTCGGGTGCTACGGCAGGGATCTGAAGCTTCTCTGGAGAATACCTACTATGTTGTAAAGAATATCGACTGTTAGATTGTTGATAAAGACTCATGTTCATAAAGGATAATGAGTATCTGAAAGAGAATTCAAGGCAGTAATCTCATCAACATGTTCAGATAGTTTCAACTGAGGATAATTAATGTGTGACTGTAATTATGTAATGATAATCTAATCAAAGATTCATATCACTGGGGTTAAGCTTGAGAAATATTCAACACTGTAATCCTAAGACTGAATTATTTGTCATGTGTTCTATGTCAGATGCCGGGCAGTGCTCCCTCTGCATTATCATCAGTCACGCACAGGTCAGATATAGGATAGTAAAGTGCTGAGTAAAATTCCCTGTTCTCTGCCCAAACAATGCAATTTAACCTTAACCTTAGACAAAGGTTCTCTGCTGTGCTGGTGTGAGATTTTTGTTTCCCACAGTATCATCCTCACTTCGAAAGAGAGTGACAATTTGTGAGCAGTTTTGTGCTGTGAAATAATAGTCACTAGTAGCTCGCATGAGTTCCCCACAAAACCATTTTGTCTGTTGAAGAGTGTCACCCTGTCAGTCTGGTCTGTATTTGAACCCAAGTCTCAAAATAATGCAAATTTCTCAGCTGCTCGCCACCCAATACCCTAAACCAAGATATAATTTTTTTTTAATCATTTATGTTTATGCTGTCTATTATGTTATACCTGAAAAGTAGCCCTTATTTCGCGATCATTTTGGTGATTTTTTTAAGATATTGCTTGTTATGTATGTAAACATTGTAACTGTGTAAGACTTGCCACCAGAGGGCGTAACTGTTGGAGGCCCAAGGGTCACCTGCACACCTCATGCAAGGGAGTATAAAATGTTGTCTGCCATGCTGCTTAGGCACTCTGGAGTTGTATTAAAGAAACTAAGCTCACATCAATTTTAGCTCACTCTACTCAGTCTTGTGGAGTTCTTCCATATTTAACAATTGGCAATGAGGATTGGATTCAAACCCACGAGTGCAGAGCACAATGGATTTGCATTCACACCCAATGGCGGACTCTGAGTCATCCTAGGTCTTGCAGCTGCAGACGTGTAGGCACTGCCATATGCAGTTCTGCCTGCTAGCGATGTTATTTTATGCACAGTACTTGCCGGTGAGCTTCGATGCTGGGAAGATATCTGTCTGATATTATCGCTCGTTGATATGAATGCTTGGGCTATCGTGATGGCCTTGCTCAGGTCTAGGAATTCGGCAGACAGCAGCTTGCAAAGAATGACTTCGTGGCCGATGCCAAGCACAAAAAAGTCCCGCAGCATTTCCCCCCAAAATCCAGCAAATTCACAACTTCCTGCAAGGCATCTCAGGTTGGCAACATAACTCGCCATGTCCTGGCCCTCGGAGCGGTGGTGCGTGTAGAAGCGATACTGGCCATTAAAACGCTCTCCTTTGGCTTGAGGCGGTTCCGAACCAGCATACACAACTCTGTATATGTCTTTTCCGTTGGCTTCTCTGGTGCTAGCCGATTCTTGATGAGGCCGTATATTGTGGACCCACACACGGTGAGGAGAATCGCCCTGCGCTTGACCGCTTTATCATCCCCATCCAGCTCGTTGGCCATGAAGTACTGGTCGAGACGCTCAATGAAGGCTTCCCAATCATCACCCTCCATTAGCACCATGTTGGCGCTGCAGGGGTAATCATCAAGCCCATCAATGTCGATTCAAGCACTACGTATGCAAAGGCTGCGAAACAATGGGGCACCTCCAGCGAATGTGCAAGAGTGCTGCGACTCACCACATGGCAGATTCGGCAGAGGCTGATCGATCCGGCGTGGATCACACAGAACAAACGAGAGGCAACTCAACCCGAGGAAGAAGTGTATGGGTTACACACCTTCACCACCAAGGGCCCTCCTATCATGCTGAAAGTCAAATTGAACGGTATTCCGGTATCAATGGAGTTGGACATGGGGGCGAATCAGTCAATTATGAGCCAGAAGGCTTTTGAGAAGCTGTGGGGCAGCAAGGCACAAAGGGCCAAATGGAGCCTGATTCAGACAAAGCTGTGCACCTACATCAAAGAGCTCATATCAGTCATTGGCAGTGCAGCAGTTAAGCTGTGCATGATTTATCACTGTGGATTTTACTAGGCGGTGGCCCAACGCTATTCGGCAGAAGCTGGCTGGGAAAGATTCGATGGAACTGGAACGACATCAAAGCACTATCTTCAGTGGATGATGCCTCGTGCGCCCAAGTGCTGAACAAGTTTCCGTCGCTATTTGAACCAGGCATCAGCAACTTCACAGGGGCCAAGGTGCAGATCCATTTAGTCCCCGATGCAAGGCCCGTTCATCACAAGGCTTGAGCAGTTCCATATATGATAAGGGAGAAAGTCGAGCTCGAACTGGACAGACTTCAACGAGAGGGAATCATATCGGCAGTTGAATTCAACGAGTGGACCAGTCCGATTGTTCCAGTGTTGAAAAGCGATGGCACAGTCAGAATCTGCGGAGACTACAAGGTAACTATCAACCGAGTCTCGTTACAAGACCAGTACCCACTACCTAAGGCAGCTGACCTGTTCGCAATATTAGCGGGGGGAAAGTCGTTCACCAAGTTGGACCTAACCCACGCCAACATGACACAGGAGCTGGTTGAATCTTCGAAAAGATTGACATGCATTAACATGCACCAAGGACTGTTTATATACCATAGGTGCCCTTTTGGGATTCGTTCATCTGCTGCCATCTTCCAGAAGAACATGGAGAGTCTCCTAAAATCGGTTCCGCACACCATTGTATTTCAAGATGACATCCTGATCACCGGTCATGACATCACCGAACACCTGCATAACCTGAAAGAGGTTCTAAGTCTACTGGACAGAGTGGGACTCAGGCTGAAATGCTCCAAGTGTGTTTTCATGGCACCAGAGGTCGAATTTCTGGGGAGAAAGATTGCGGCAGACGGCATCAGACCCACGGACTCAAGGATGCACCTAGACCACAGAATGTGACGGAGCTGTGTTTGTGCCTGGGACTCCTCAACTATTTTGGTAACTTTCTACCTGGGTTAAGCACTTTGCTGGAACTGTTGCTACGTAAGGGTGATGACTAGGTGTGGGATAAATCTCAAGAGACAGCCTTTGAGAAGGCCAGAAACCTACTTTGTTGTAATAAGTTACTTGTGCTGTATGATCCATGTAAACGATTAGTGCTAGCTTGTGATGCATCTTCGTATGGGGTCAGATGTGTGTTACAGCAAACCAATGTATGGGCAAACTTCAACCGGTTGCATATGCGTCTAGAAGTCTAAGGCTGAAAGAGCCTAAAAGCTGAAAGGTCGAGAAAGAGGCGTTAGCATGTGTATTTGGGGTTAAGAAAATGCACCAATACCTATTTGGACTTCGGTTTGAGCTTGAAACCGACCACAAATGGCTCATTTCGCTTTTTTCAGAAAGCAAAGGTATAAACACCGATGCTTCGTCCCGCATTCAAAGATGGGCACTAACATTGCCCGCCTATGACTATATAATCCGCCACAGACCAGGCACTGTGCTGATGCCCTCAGTCGGCTACCATTGCCCACTAGCGGGGTGGAAATGGCGCAGCCCACAGATTTGCTTCGCTTTTGAGAACGAGTGGCCACCCGTCAGCCAGGATCCTGTGCTATCACTTGTCAAAAGTTGCGTCCTCAATGGGAGCTGGTCGGCCGTTCCCGGGGAAATGCAAGATGAAATTAAGCCGTTTCACCGACACAAAGATGAAATGTCCATCCAGTTGGATTGTCTCTTATGGGTTAATTGCGTGGTTTTGCCAGAAAAAGGCAGGGAAACGTTTATATGCGACCTACACAATACCTACCCAGGCATAGTCATGCGTACACCAGTGCAACATGTGCTCACAATTGAGCAATGCACCAAGGGAGGCTCCATTGAGTCTGTGGTCATGGCCCTCCAAACCGTGGTCCAGGATCCATATAGATTTTGGTGACCCCTTTCTCGGAAAGATGCTTTTAGTTGTCGTGGATGCTTACTCTAAATCGATTGAATGCGTAATCAAGTCATCCAGCACATCCACTGCCACTATTGAAAGCCTCCGGGCTATGATCGCCACCTATGGTTTGCCCGACGTCCTTGTCAGTGACAATGGACTGTGTTTCACCAGCTCAGAATTCTACAAGTTTATGACCTGCAATGACATCAAGCATGTCAGGTCTTCCCCGTTTAAGCCTGCATCCAACGGTCAAGCGGAGCAGGCAGTCCAAACTATCAAGCAGAGCTTGAAATGTGTGACAGAAGGCTCCTTGCAGACCCGCTTATCTCGGGTTCTGCTCAGCTACCGGACACGATCCCACTCGCTCATTGGGGATCCCCCTGCAGAATTGTAAATGAAGAGAGCACTCAAGACCAGGCTCTTCCTAGTCCACCCAGATGTAAAAGACCATGTGGAAACCCAGCGTCACCGGCAAAACATGTACCACGATTGCGTGGCTGTATCGCGTGACATTGATGTTAACGACCCTGTGTTTGTCCTTAATTATGGTCATGGTCCTAAATCGGTCACTGGCACCGTCTTGGCCAAGGAGGGGAATAGAGTGTTTATACTCAACCTATTGAAAGGACAAACGTGCAGAAAGCATTTGGATCAGACCAAACTGTGGTTCACCGACAACCAGGAACAACCTGAAGAGGACATCACTATCATCGATCCACCAACACACACCCAACCAGCAATCGACCTCGCTGTCAATCAAGAGGATGAACCCTCCCACCATTCCCAATGATCCTGTCAGACCAGCTGTGCCGCAGTGCAGCAATGGTCCGACCAACTCATCCATGCCAGAGTTTGAACTCAGACGATCAACCAGGGAGCGTAGGGCCCCGGATCGTCTCAACTTGTAAATAATTTGTATCAAAGACTTTGGGGGGGAGTGATGTTATGTATGTAAACATTGTAATTGTGTAAGACTTGCCACCAGAGAGCGCAACCGTTGGAGGCCCAAGGGTCAACTGCACACCTCGTGCAAGGGAGTATAAAAGGTTGTCTGCCATGTACTAACAAGTTTAGCTGTAAACCCGCACCGCCATGATCTGTCTGCTCCCTCATACCACCATGATCTGAACAACCCCACCACCAAACCATCATCTGCTCAACACACCACCATCCACTTCCCCCCCCAATCACCTTATACCCCCCAAACTTCATCTGCTGCCCCACCCACGATTGGAATCTCCTGACCATCATCCCCTCCCCCCCCCCTGACTACCATCCCTAAAATCTCTCTCACACCCCCAATAGTGATCTCTCTCTACCAGCTGCTCTGCTGTGTCCTTCTGCTGCAGGCTTTCAATCTGGCTGGCTGTTGGGCGGGAAACTTACAGAAAAAATTGAAAAGACAATCTGCAGTTTTTGGCTTTCCATCCATAACTCCACGCTTCACCCCACACCCCCCACCCCCCACCGAATGTGCCTCTGAGATGAGATCAGGTTCATTGTTTGGCAAAAAGGATGAATACATTGGGGGTAATTTTGACTGTGCGATAGTGTAAAATGGGTGACAACGAATCGGCAGTCCATATTATATCTCTCCCGATGTTTATTTCTATTGAAGTCATTTCCCATTATCGCACAAAGTCAAGATCCACCCTATAAAAGCTTAAATGAATAAATCTAGACTTCGGCAATGTATTCAAACATTTTATTAATTTAACAGTTATTCATTTGACAGAGATAGCTTTCATTAGAAAATATATTGAAGAATTGAAAGATTTTATTCTCAAACATGTTAATCTTTTAGTGATTAATTTAAATGAGATTGACTGGATTTCAAAGAGCTACATTAGAATGGTTTACATTTTCCAATTTTCTCTTCAACTTTCTTCCTTACCATGAGCTTAGATGAGAAAAGACATTCTTCCCCTCCAGCTGATCCCTTCATAAAAACCAATACTCTGGCAATAACACAATCTACCTCTGAAGCGTTTGTCTGCACTGCGCTAAGCGAGGACTATTGTATGTTTTGATAATTTGTGGTGTGAAGAAATGCAGAGAAGGAGGCAGAGTATGTAATGCATGTACATAAGGTCTGCCCACCAACAGAGGGCACTACCGTTGGAGGTCCTAGGGTCATAGGTACACTCGTGCTGGGCCCGGTATATAACCTGAACTTCATCTTTGTATCTTCACTTCTGGAAGCCATTAAAGACTGACCAGGTTACACCTGGTCACTGGCTCACAGTATGGAGTTCATTGTATCATTTCATACACTACAGAGAGGAGGTGAATGAAGCATAGGTTTCAGTTGAAAGCATTGAGGACGAGAAGTCGCTCACGCAGATGTGAAGGGAGGAGACCCCCAACAATGAATTTGGGTGGAGAAGATGCCAGAGGTGTACAGAGCGCAGCTGAGATGTGACGTGATGATCAGAGCTATCCTCCAACCTTGCAAGTGTTGGAATGTGTAGTCAGCCAGGGCGGCTGTAGAGAGGAGAGAGGACTGACCACACAAGCCAGGTTTCTGTCAGTTTAAGGAAGTCAATAGATTAATTCATCATTGTTGATCGCTGCTGCACAATTTCAGGACCTGGTAAGGATTAAAGCTACAAGCAGTCCCAGATCTCCTCCAGCATTTTCCCTAGCTAGTCCAATATCGTACATTGAGTAAATACATCCCCATTTCTCTTCTAATGTATAATACCACAGACTTATCTTTATTGAATTTCTTTTGCCATAGTGCTGCCCATTTGAAAATTATGTCGAGACACTTGGAAATTTAGTTTTGAAGGCTGTGATTCATACTTGAGTATGATTCAAGAGTCAGTGATACTTCAACCTCAAGGGCATTCTTCACACGAGTTTAAGAGTGATATTTGACAGAATATTCGATCATGGGAAGAATCATAGCCAAACCACTCCTATCTTTACCCAATATCTATGTCCAATGCAAATCATTAAATAGAGAACAACTGGAGGATTCCTGGCTGATCTTCCCGCTCTAGTCCAGCACTTGCAGCAACGGTTGGCTTGGCCGAGATCAGCTGATTTAGCACAGGGCAGGAATCAAACCTTTGCTTTGTAAGTCTCAGTTGCAAACTGCCTTTACAAACTGAGCCATTGTCACATCTTAGTGATTTTTTATTATTTTAAACCTTCCTATAACAGATATAATTACTGGAAATAAAGGTTATTCTTAAACCTGTAATTTAACTGCTGATCTGTTAGCAGTGGAGAACAGAGCATCAAAGTTAAAAACAAAATAATTCAACATTTTATGGGGCCGAAATTGAGCCCCGCCACAAACGGGGCGCATCTACCGGATTTGAATGTTTTTTTCCGCCCCATGGATTGAGACGGAGATACCAGAGAAATTCAAGTCACCGAAAAAAAATGTGCCTCGGTGCGGTGTTGCGGTTGGGTGCGGGGCAGAAGTGCCCTTGCAACGGGTCCGCCACCCCGACCAGTCATAATGTCTCTCCCCTTCAGTTAAAGGGGAGAGTCGCTGCGAGCTCTGTATACTTTTAAGTTAGGTCCACTGGGCCACCAGGGAGAGATGTGGCCGGGCCAGCGGCCTGGCACCCAAGAGGGGGTGCCAGGCTGCCTGTTGGTGGACTGGCCGAACCCGGGGGGGCATAATTGTCGGGCTGACCTGGTAGTAGGGCGACAAAAAAAACAACATGGCGGCCACGGCAGTGCACACTTCCCTTTAAGGGCGGCTGGGCCGCAATGCTACAGAGGGTATACCAACAGCAAAAGCTGTCGGGGGCACCGAACTGCGGCGGGGCCACTCCTGAGGGACAATTTTGGAAAAGGACAATATCCCGAGGGGCAATTTCCCGAGGGGGTCCCCGCCAGTCAGAAAGGGGTCAGCACGTGCACGCCGTGGCGAGAAAACAGATGGAGTGATCCCGGACACCGCTCCAAACCTGAGGTAGGGCAATTTATAAAATGCCGGCCCTTTCGTGGAGAGTTGGCAACCATTCTGTACCACCCCGTGGCCGCTGCTTTCAGGCAGCCAGACGCCTTATCGCATGGAGCAATTACGGCCCCTGTATGTTCAATAGCAAATAAGGGAGGCAAACTTCAGTCTGCTGTCCCAAGTGGTTCCCCTCCATTTATTATGGGATTTTAAAAAAATGCATTACTTGATGATCCTCAGCTTGGAAGATACCCAAGTATCACTCTCACAGTAAAAGGCAGATGATTCGGGGACTGTGTGGAAGCAACAGATTAAGGGATAGAGTCACTGAAGGGATGTAGTGTTCCAGTGCACATTAATCACTACAAGTGACACTAGGGTCAATTGTAGTACCAGCACTGAGAAAGCTAACGCAGACCTGGTCATAAAATAAACCAAGCAATTTCCTGGTCTGTTTGACCTAGTACCACAATAGATGATGTATCTGCCCATTGAGGATTCTCAAAATGTTTTTGAACCAAGATGAGTGAGATTTATATGACTGTTTTTCTCAAACTTCATCCCGATGCTGAGGTTACGACTAAAAGAATTTGCCACAATATAAGGACAATTGAAGGGAACAGCCCTTCTTAAGGAGCCCACAATGGCCTTAGCTCTCTGCAAGCGTCAATTTCAAGAAGGTAACAACGTGCTTGGTGTTTGAAATGATTTGTTGTTGCAAGGCTGGGAGGTTATATTTTGTCTGCCGCGAAGGAAGTGAATCCATGACAAGTGCCAGAGAAAACTAGAGAAGAAAATGTCCGAGGTTTGATCCCTCAGGGGAAATACAAACACCGAGCTTGAAGTGACATTGCCAATCATATCCGGCTATCTTTCAGAAGGCTTTGTTGTGAAAAGAGAAGGGGCACTCCACTCTCCAATCTGCCAATCAACCTGTGCCATGTTAGGCATTCCAATATTCTGTATATCCCTCGTGGTTGTTCTTCTGAAGCCCAGCATCTTGATTTCAATCAAACGTAGAAATTACCAAGTACCTTGCCCCATGTGAAATTAAACTTTGCCTTTCGACAATAACAGAACACGCTTTCTACTTAACCCCTCTTTTTACCCGAATAACCCATATTTCACAGATTATTCTGCACAATGTCATGCATCTCAGAGAACAAAGATCGGTCTGAAGTCAGAACTAACCCCAGCTTTTCCAAATCCACTGAGACAACACCTCTTGCAAAAGTTTAGGAATGTTTCATGGCATAAAGTATGAAACTTCAGTTGTGAATAAAGGTCTATTTGAAGACCCCAAGCACCTAGATATTTTGTTTAGAAACTTCCACTGTTATGCACACAAGCACTGCAATTTTTCTTGAGGAAAAATAAAAATCACATGGTTGGCAAGCACACAAGCAGAAAACTCCAGCTTTTAAGTCGCACATTTACCACTTCCTTCTAAGAAACATCATCCCTGGATAAACGTCCTAGATTTCACCTAACAGAGAGCATTCTCCCCCGAACATAAATCAGCTCAATCTTGTGCGAGAAAGTTTTGCGAATGTGGTAAAGTGTCACAGTATAACTCTGGCTTTCACATGCCAATTCATGAAACTCACAAAGGGACATTGCAAACCTGTGTTATTATTTTCTCTCCTATTACAGTTAGTGATCTGTTAATTGTGCCAGGCGGGCATCATTTTAAGCAGATATTTGCTTTTTGAAATGGTTTTTATATAAAAACTGAAATTCACTAATGAGTGCCTCGGGTAAAACCTGAATGAACCACAAATACGTCCTTCGTACATTTTAGATAACAAAAACAAATGTGACTGTTCTTAACCTTGTAAGGTTTTTGCTTTCCTTGTCCTTACTGCAGTTCTTTGACTCTGGGATTTACAGGAACAAAATATACACGACGCAAAGGTTTAGGCTCATCCCAAAACTATTAGTTTATTAAAACCAACAAAACATGGACAAAACCCCTTAGAGATTTGGTTGAAACAGACTGGACCAAGACCTAGCTCTGTCAAGCCCGTGTGGTGGCTGGTGTGCAACGGTCACCACCTGTTAAAAAAATCTACGCACAGGCATCTTCCACCCTTCAAGATTTAGTTCGGGACCTGGAATTTTACGTCCTTCATTGAAACACCTGTGAACTTTTTGACGTGGAAGCAAGTCATCCTGGATTCGAGGGACTGCCGATGATGACAATCCCCCAATCCGGCTGGTCATCACCGATGTAGATTCTAGGCTCTGGAGCCGGGAATGACCAGTCCGGTCCGTCTTCACCTGACTGCCACAGTCCTCGAGAGCGAGAGAGTGTCTTCCTGTGTAATTCCTTGCTGACATCCTTCCGTCTTATAGTCTTTTTGTCACAAAGCCCTCCCCCAAAATGTTGAATCATTGTGGGTGGAGATTAGAGATAGTAAGGGGAAAAAAATCACTGGTGGCCGTAGTTTATAGGCCCCCAAATAATAACTTCACGGTGGAGCAGACAATAATCAAGGGAATAATGGAGGCATGTGAAAAAGGAACGGCAGTAATCATGGGGGATTTTAACCTACATATCGATTGGTCAAATCAAATCGCACGGGGTAGCCTGGAGGAGGAATTCATAGAATGCATACGGGATTGTTTCTTAGAACAGTATGTTACAGAACCTACAAGGGAGCAAGCTATCTTAGATCTGGTCCTGTGTAATGAGACAGGAATAATAAACGATCTCCGAGTAAAAGATCCTCTCGGAATGAGTGATCACAGTATGGTTGAATTTGTAATACAGATTGAGGGAGAGGAAGTAGTGTCTCAAACGAGCGTACTATGCTTAAACAAAGGAGACTACAGTGGGATGAGGGCAGAGTTGGCTAAAGTAGACTGGAAACACAAACTAAATGGTGGCACAACTGAGGAACAGTGGAGGACTTTTAAGGAGCTCTTTCATAGTGCTCAACAAAAATATATTCCAGTGAAAAAGAAGGGCGGTAAGAGAAGGGATAATCAGCCGTGGATAACCAAGGAAATAAAGGAGAGTATCAAATTAAAAACGAATGCGTATAAGGTGGCCAAGGTTAGTGGGAAAATAGAAGATTGGGAAAATTTTAAACGACAGCAAAGAATGACTAAGAAAGCAATAAAGAAAGGAAAGATAGATTACGAAGGTAAACTTGCGCAAAACATAAAAACGGATAGTAAAAGCTTTTACAGATATATAAAATGGAAGAGAGTGACAAAAGTAAATGTTGGTCCTTTAGAAGATGAGAAGGGGGATTTAATAATGGGAAATGTGGAAATGGCTGAGACCTTAAACAATTATTTTGCTTCGGTCTTCACAGTGGAAGACACAAAAACCATGCCAAAAATTGCTGGTCACAGGAATGTGGGAAGGGAGGACCTTGAGACAATCACTATCACTAGGGGGGTAGTGCTGGACAGGCTAATGGGACTCAAGGTAGACAAGTCCCCTGGTCCTGATGAAATGCATCCCAGGGTGTTAAAAGAGATGGCGGAAGTTATAGCAGATGCATTCGTTATAATCTACCAAAATTCTCTGGACTCTGGGGAGATACCAGCGGATTGGAAAGCAGCTAATGTAACGCCTCTGTTTAAAAAAGGGGGCAGACAAAAGGCAGGTAACTATAGGCCGGTTAGTTTAACATCTGTAGTGGGGAAAATGCTTGAAGCTATCATTAAGGAAGAAATAGAGGGACATCCGGATAGGAATAGTGCAATCAAGCAGACGCAGCATGGATTCATGAAGGGGAAATCATGTTTAACTAATTTACTGGAATTCTTTGATGATATAACGAGCATGGTGGATAGAGGTGTACCGATGGATGTGGTGTATTTAGATTTTCAAAAGGCATTCGATAAGGTGCCACACAAAAGGTTACTGCAGTAGATAAAGGTACGCGGAGTCAGTGGAAATGTATTAGCATGGATAGAGAATTGGCTGGCGAACAGAAAGCAGAGAGTCAGGATAAATGGGTCCTTTTCGGGTTGGAAATCGGTGGTTAGTGGTGTGCCACAGGGATCGGTGCTGGGACCACAACTGTTTACAATATACATAGATGACCTGGAAGAGGGGACAGAGTGTAGTGTAACAACATTTGCAGATGACACAAAGATTAGTAGGAAAGCGAGTTGTGTAGAGGACACAGAGAGGCTGCAAAGAGATTTAGATAGGTTAAGCGAATGGGCTAAGGTTTGGCAGATGGAATACAATGTCGGAAAGTGTGAGGTCATCCACCTTGGGAAAAAAAACTGTAAAAGGGAATATTATTTGAATGGGGAGAAATTACAACATGCTGCGGTGCAGAGGGACCTGGGGGTCCTTGTCCCAAAATGTTAGTTTGCAGGTGCAGCAGGTAATCAGGAAGGTGAATGGAATGTTGGCCTTCATTGCGAGAAGGATGGAGTACAAAAGCAGGGAGATCCTGCTGCAACTGTATAGGATATTGGTGAGGCCGCACCTGGAGTACTGCGTGCAGTTTTGGTCACCTTACTTAAGGAAGGATATACTAGCTTTGGAGGGGGTACAGAGACAATTCACTAGGCTGATTCCGGAGATGATGGGGTTACCTTATGATGATAGATTGAGTAGACTGTGTCTTTACTCGTTGGAGTTCAGAAGGATGAGGGGTGATCTTATAGAAACATTTAAAATAATGAAAGGGATAGACAAGATAGAGGCGGAGAGGTTGTTTCCACTGGTCGGGGAGACTGGAACTAGGGGGCACAGCTTCAAAATACAGGGGAGCCAATTTAAAACAGAGTTGAGAAGGAATTTCTGCTCCCAGAGGGTTGTGAATCTGTGGAATTCTCTGCCCAACGAAGCAGTTGAGGCTAGCTCATTGAATGTATTCAAGTCATAGATAGGTAGATTTTTAACCAATAAGGGAATTAAGGGCTACGGGGAGCGGGCGGGTAAGTGGAGCTGAGTCCACGGCCAGATCAGCCATGATCTTGTTGAATGGCGGAGCAGGCTCGAGGAGCTAGATGGCCTACTCCTGTACCTAATTCTTATGTTCTTATGTTCTTATGTTCCAACCGTAGTTTCAGTTGCTCGGCTTCTGAATGGCCGACATTCACACATCATCAACCGGTAATTCAACCACCGGAGATATGCAGCGTCTGCGAGATTGAAGATGACTCCTCATCTTTGTTTCCCATTCCCTGAAATACACATTTTATGGTTTCCTCTTACTGTTGATGAGTCTGTGCAGCAAACCTGTCCCAACCACCCTTTCCTTCAACGACTATCTGTCCCACCTGTGACAGGGACTGCGGCTCTTGTATTGTACCGTTCAGCCACCAAAGGACTCATTTTTAGAGTGGAAGCAAGTCTTCCTCGATTTTGAGGGACTGCCTATGATGATGATGATGATGATGATGATGAAGAATATGCCTAGTCGTCTGCTCACAGATAAACGTTTTTCTGATTCAGGCCATGAAGTTAATCTGACCCCATTGTTTGTATTGTGTTCCTAACACCGATGAGATTGCACACAGGGAGGTTAAAGTAACAGTGACCTCAGTCTTTATTAAGACACTGCAGAGTGAGGAACAGGCCTTAGGGGCCGGCTTATATACAGTGTTCCCAAGGGATGCTGGAATCCCTTGGGACTTCAGGGGATACACTCCCTGGAGGCGGAACATGGGAGTGCATGCTTTACAGATACACAACAGTTTGAGTGAAACCTAGATTCTAATTTCTCCCATTGAAATCAATCGAGGCTTGCTCAAGATTCCAGGCCACATATTTCCATGTGGAAATATGGGAATGTGGGAATGTTTCTTTTCATCGTCAATCAGAAAAGCTTTAAAACATTCCAATGTCCAGTATTTCGTCGATTCAAAACTGTAGTTGGCTGTTGCCTTTTCCTGTGCTTCAAGTTTTAGTCCCCAGGCCCTGGCATCTTTCTGTGCCCTGAGCCAAATATCTTTGTGACCCTTACAACCTAAACCTCTCTTTCCTCCTTTAAGACACCCGTTAAAACCTAACTTATCTGTGCCAATACCTCCTTATGTGGCTCGGTGTTAAATTTTGTTGGATAACGCTCCTGGTGAAACACCTTGGGACGTTTTACTCTGTTAAAGGCGCTATATAAATACAAGTTGCTGCTGTTGTTATGAAACTCTGTTGAGGGGTGACATCAGTACCTTGGTATCATCACTCGGTAATAATTAGCTGAAATATTTGGCCAAGCAGGCTTATACTGTGCTCATATCACCTCACAAGCCTACAGCCTCTACCATCTGGAAGGACAAGGTCAGCAGGCACAAGTGAACACCATCACCTGCAAGTTCCACACGTTACATGCCATCCTGACTTGGAAATATATCACCGCTCCTTCATCGTCGCTGGGTCAAAATCCTGGAACTCCCTCCCTAACAGCACAGTGGGGGTACCTTCACCAACGGACTGCAGCGGTTCAAGAAGGTGGCTCACCACCACTTTCTCAAGGACAATTATGGATGGGCAATAAATACTGACCTTGCCAGCAACGCCCACATCCCATGAATGAACAAAAAAATATATATACATGTTACTGCAGTATTTGAAGGCAATTTAAATACTGGAATAATTTAAAATTTTTACCTCTGCAAATTTAACAATCACCTCTCTTATTTTCCTATTCATGTTTTTCCAAACTTTTTCTATCTACATTCATAACACATCTATGCCAGTGTCTTTGAATTAAACACAGAGCAAGGCTATCAAACCCAGCAGTGCAAAGTGACAAACAACTGCATCGTCCAGGCATCAGGAAGCATATACCTAAGAGTTAAGATGACCAAAATATTTGTATAAAAATGAACATAATGTTACATGTTTTCACAATGTATTTTAAAATAATTGTGAATACTGGTTGCCCAGTGCATAATATATAGATGTTATGTTAACTGGCATAATTCGCTTATGGTTATCTCGGATGAAATATTAAACCGAGGTCCAGTCTGCCCTGTCAGGTGGACATAAAAGATCCCAAGGCACTATTTCAAAGAAGAGCAGGGAAGTTTTCCCTGGTGTCCTGGCCAATATTTATCGCTCAACCAACACCTAAAAACAAATTATCTGGTCATTATTACAAATTTGAAGGGTAATAATGCCAATGTAGATTTTAGGTAGATTATTCCTCTACTTTTTGATACAATTTTATGCTTATCCAAGCAAAGAATGTTAGTATTGGAAAATGGAATATTTTCTTACTTCAGGCACCCAATGTCTGTATCAAGCACTCTCAGGTCAGCTGTAGAGCAGAACAGATGCAGAGTAAAAGTTCCATATGCACTACGCCAACACCAATCTTAGAAAAGCACTTTTACTGTACAATCTGACATTCCCATTTCCTTTGCACATTATCAATTAAGTCTCGATGGCTTCATAGCAGACAGAGAGAAGAGCCTTTCATCCCATCAGTCTGCACTGGATTCAAATTCAGGCCGCAGAGACGAAATGACCATGTGCAAATCGAATGCACAAACTAAGTAGTGACACCCTTGGCTCATTAGTAGAACTCTGACTTCTGAGTCAGAAAGTAGTGGTCTCAAGCCCCATTCCAGAGACTTGAAAACATAGGCCCACAATTGCGCTCAGCAGTGAACCAAAGCCGCTCACCACTGACCTCAAAGAAAGCTGCCCACAGAAATCTCGCAATTGCTAGAGCGATACAGCCATGACTTCAGCAAGCTGTCCAAGCAGCCAATCACGTCGAAGAATTCTCACAGACAGCAAACCAGGAGATAAAAAGCAACTTTTATCCTCACGTTTAAAAAATGTTACAGAGAGCGAAGTAAAGATTAGGACATTCACATGGGGATAAGGTAAAAGCTGAAATATGATGAACAAACTTAAAAAAACATTAAAATAACTTTTTTAATTGGAATTTTTATCATAATGGAGAAATTTGACATTCCACAAATATAAAAATTGTTTTTCAGGGCCAGAACATTTTTTCCGCAGCCAATATGCTGTTAAAACCTATTATAACAAAGTTTGACATTTAATGGGGTAGTTAACAGATATATTAGTGTGGAAACGCTCAACCTTTTGTCAGTTCTACTGATTTCACTGATTGCCGGCTATGGGTGGCGGGGTGGGGTGACGGGTGGGGGGACAGCTGTGTTGGAGCAGTGAATGACTGGCCGTAACTTCAGGATTTCCGCATTTCGATGCGTATGCGCTAAATCCTGAAGTTGTGATCAATTTCAGAGGGGTAATGATGGCAATCACTGATGGTTCGCATTCATTACCCACCGCAAGATCCAGGCCAATATCTAGGCTGACATTTCAATGGAGTACTGAGGGAGTGCTGGACTGTCGGTTTTGCCATCTTTTGGATGAGATGTTACATAGCATTACAAAGTATTTATATCACAGAAACAGGCTATTTGGCCCAACAGGTCCATGCTGGTGTTTCTGCTCCACACGAGCCTCCTCCTTCCCTTCGTCATCTCACCCTATCAACAGATCCTTCTATTCCTTTCTCCTTCATGTGCTCATCTCATCATCATAGGCAGTCCCTCGGAATCGAGGAAGACTTGCTTGCACTCTTAGCATGAATTCTTAAGTGGCTGTACAGTCCAGTACGAGAACCACAGTCTCTGTCACAGGTGGGACAGACAGTGGTTGAAGGGAAGGGTGGGTGAGGAGCTGGTTTGCCGCACGCTCCTTCCGCTGCCTGCGCTTGGTTTCTGTCTGCTCTCGGCGCCGATACTCGAGGTGCTTAGTGCCCTCCCGGGTGCACTTCCTCCACTTAGGGCAGTCTTTGGCCAGGGACTCCCAGCTGTCAGTGGGGATGTCGCACTTTATCAGGGAGGGTTTCAGGGTGTCCTTGTAACGTTTCCTCTGCCCACCTTGGGCTCGTTTGCCGTGAAGGAGTTCTGAGTAGAGTGTTTGCTTTGAGAGTCTCCTGTCTGGCATGCGGACAATGTGGCCTGCCCAGTGGAGCTGATCAAGTGTGGTCAGTGCTTCAATGCTGGGGATGTTGGCCTGGATGAGGACGCTAATGTTGGTGCGTCTGTCCTCCCAGGGGATTTGTAGGATCTTGTGGAGACATCGTTGGTGGTATTTCTCCAGCGACTTGAGGTGTCTACTGTACATGGTCCATGTCTCTGAGCCAAACAGGAGGGTGGATATTACTACAGCCCTGTAGACCATGAGCTTAGTGGCAGTTTTGAGGGCCTGGTCTTCAAACACTCTTTTCCTCAGGCGGCCGAAGGCTGCATTGGCACACTGGAGGTGGTTGGATCTCATCATCAATGCCTGCTCTTGTTGCTCATCTAGCTTCCCCTTGAATGCATCTATGCTGCTCACCTATGCTACTAACTGTGGTAGCGAGTTCCACATTCCACCACTCTCTGGGTAAAGAAGTTTCTCCTAAATTCCGTATTGGATTTATTAATAACTATCTTATATTTATGGCCCCTAGTTCTGGTCTCATCCACATGTGGCAACATCTTCTCTACATCCAGCCTATCAAACCCTTTCATAATCTTGAAGACTCTCTATTAGGTCACTCCTCAGACTTCTCTTTTCTGGGGAAAAGAGTCCCAGCCTGTTCAATCTTTCTGGATGGGTATAACCTCTCAGTTCTGATATTAGTCCACCGAATCTTTTTTGTACCCTCCCCAGTGCCTCTATATAATATGGAGAGCAGAACTGTTCACAATACTCCAAGTGTGGACCATTCAAGGTTCAATACAAGTTTAACATAACTGCTCTGCTATTTAATTCTATCCCTCTAAAATTGAAGCCCAGTACTTGTTTTGCTTCGATATGGCATTAAGTTGCGGCGCTACTTTTAATAATCTGTGTATCTGTACAGGTCAGGCAGAAATTGGGGTGGGGAGAGAGAAGATCGGGGCCGACCACTGGAGCATCGTGGCCAGCCTCAACAACATTGTTGGGGGGGGGGGGTGGAGAGGAGGGATGTGCGAGGTCTGGGGTGGGGCTGGGGCGGTGATCGGAGACCTTGGTGGGGGGAATCTCCGATCGCAGGGGGTGGGTTAGGCATCCAGAGGCAGGTATAAATCCACTTACCTCCTGGATGCAGCAGTCTCCGCTATGCTTTAACTGCCAGATTTCACGAATTGTGTAAAACCATCCACAGGCAGTTAAAAACAAAATGGAGGTTAAAAAGAGAGGTTTCCAGCCTCATTATATTTAAATTGCAATTCCTCCCTCTTGAAGCAGGTTGGTCACCCCGCGCCTCCCCCCCCTCCCCCCGCTCGCCTCCACAATCGCACCTCCGCTAAAACCAGAAGTGGGCGGGTTGGAGGCGGGATCAGGTCAGGAATCCAATTTTTACAATTTAACTCCAAACCCACCCATTATTTGGGTTAAAATTGCTCCCCATCGTGATTTTGTGTCTTTCTGTCACCTCTCCCCATTATTACTAACGCTGCCTCTTCATTGTAAGTGCATTAGGCTCCCATTAGCCTTTGTTTACTTAGAAAATGGTTGCCTCAAGTTTTTTGAATCAAACACAGTATCACAAGTTGCGTCACCAATTAAATGGCAGCAGGGATTGACTATGTATTTTTCCAAAGATACATTACCTTCTTTTCTCCTGGTCCTTGTGCCACGTGTATCTAATACAGCTGGTTTGATAAGCTATTCTGAAGCCCTTTTGAATGTTGCTTTTGGCCAGCCACCAGGAATCTTGTGGTTCTGATCCAGTGAAGATTCCCTATCTGATGTGACCCCATTCCTTGCTGCAGGTAGCTGAGATCAGGAGTGCAGTCGAGTGGGGAATCAAACTGCAGGCACCACCCGAACAAGTTGCAATTTCATTATTGTTTCGCAAAATATCAATATAATGCAGAAAAAACACATGAGTGGATACACCATGTACTCACGAGGAAGAGTTGCTTTATAATTTATAAGGATGGTACCAAGTGATATTAACTAAAAATGTCACTCCAACATCTCAAATTAATTACAATCAGAGAGAACAAGAGGCTGCATCCTCACTGATGGTCTAAACCCTCGTTTCTAAAAAGTAAATGATTAAAATTCAAAAAATATTATCGTGATTAATGCCATTTAAACAGTGTTACTATTTAAAGATGGAAAGTAAGTTATACAAGGCAGACTGAATTACATTATACTTACTTCCAGTTGTCTGTTATTGTGTATAATTAACTTGTTAATTTTCAAACCAAAATTACCTTTATATGGGATAGAGGAGCGGGGGCACCTTGGGCGTGGATAGACGTGATGTCTCATAGATAAAAGTTGCTGATGGCAATAATCTAGTTATATAATAAATGAATTCTTAGGACCAATGAGGTTGCAACCTCATCAAGTTGTTCTGAACGTTTACATATATGGAGTGATAGATATCTGTTTTTCTTTTAACCCTCAGTTGGACCACCGGCCAGCTGTCTGCCACCTTCGGAAAAGTGGCAGCGAACAGCCGTGTGGGAGCAGAGGCTCCTGACTGGCACCAAAGCAAGCCTTGCCAGCAAAGAGGTAATACGCAGGACAGAGGTTGAGAGAGGATCTCGCGGCGGGGTGAAGGTTGGGGGTTGGCAGCGGAAGACGTCGGGGGATGTCTGGGGCAAGGGAGGCAACAATTTAGCTGGATTTGCACTTACCTAGTTGGGCCTCTACCTCCTCACAATAGCCAATCGGTGAGCTTGTCCACCATCAGCCTTCATTTAGTGCTGGCAACTTGCCAATTTTATTTTAATGAGGCATGACCATTAAAGAAAAAAGAAAAAGAAAGACATGCATTTATATAGCGCCTTTCACGACCATCAGGATTCTCAAAGCACTTTACAGCCAACGAAGTACTTTTGGAGTGTAGTCACTGTTGTAATGTAGGAAACGCGGCAGCCAATTTGCACAAAAGCAAGCTCCCAGAAACAGCAATGAGATAATGACCAGATAACCTGATCTGTTTTTTTGTTATGTTGATTGAGGGATAAATATTGGCCAGAACATTGGGGATAACTTTCCTGCTCTTCTTCGAAATAGTGCCATGGGATCTTTTGAGAGAGCAGACGGGGCCTCGGTTTAACGTTTCATCCGAAAGACGGCACCTCCAACAGTGCAGCACTCCCTCAGTATTGCACTGGAGTGTCAGCCTAGATTGTTTTGTGCTCAAGTCCCTGGAGTGGGACTTGAACCCACAACCTTCTGACTCAGGGGCAAAAATGTTACCCACTGAGCCACAGCTGACACTTCTGGGGAACTTTATCAGGCCAATGGTGGACCTGCTCACATCTTCTCTATTTTTACCCTGTCGATCCCTTCGTAATTTTAAAGAAACTCTATCAGGTCATCCCTCAGTCTTTCCTGATGTGTCATTTTTGTACCAGCAAGGACCGTTAACACAGATGCTGATCATCAGCACATTCCAAGTCCACCATATGCAACAATGTTTACACAATAGGATTAAATTACTACAGAGTCATTACTGCAGATTTAATGAGGAATAATCTGCTATTGATTACAAGGAAATTACATGTCCAATATCTATTATTAATTCCTGACTAATGTATTCATGTCCAGGCTGGAGTGACACTACTTGTATACAGTCTATGTATTTAGAATTAATCCATTGCTTTTAAGGGAAAAAAATAAATAATTAGCAGATGTATTTTTATACAAGCTGAGATGGATATCATGAGTCAAACTTTCCTTTCCATAGATCATCAAGAACAAAGTTACATTTGAGAACAGGTAGAGAAATCAATTTCACAGTGATTGACCCGTTCGTCTCATTTCAAATCCCTGCTCTCCCTAGCTGGAGTTTCAATTTACAAGTGCTGTCACATTTACTTGATAATAAATGTCTTGAACTAAAATGTTAAAAAAAAAATGGATCGACAGGTCTCTTAAGCATAATAAAATTTGTATGTCTTAAAGCCGATCGACTGATTTTGTCGTCATCTATTAGTCATATCTATCTTCGGAAACGCTGCCAAGATATAAGATGCATACACTGTACTCATGAATGTGTCAAATAGAATGGTTTGAAATTCTTAAAATTTAATTATTAATTTATGCTTCTTCACTTCCTCTTTTTTTAATTTAAAAAAAAATGCAAGGCTTCTTCAGCTGAATTTCTTCAGGTTCTGCTTCAGACCCACCTAATAAGCAACCTGCTCCAACAATACCTGTTGGTGGCAATCTGTAATTGACCAGGTATGAGGGTAGACTACAACCAACTTCTTCTAGTTGAGAGATAAAATGGCCGTGATCTTCACTTGGCATCTCCCACAATGGCATGACTCTGGTCAGCAGGTTTGTACATGGCAAGTCATAGACACAAACCTGTGTTCTACCATTCCATTCTGCCAATACTTTTTCACTTCCACCCAATATAATTGTACGTTAACAAATAACGTGGGGCACTATCGGGAAAATAGATATGCAGAATGACAGTCAACGATCCATGAGCAATCAGAATAAGGTAACACCATAGCCAGTAGATGAAAGCCCAATTGGCTTATATTATCTGTGCCTCAAAGACTGGATAATCATTTGTTGGAGCTTGACGCCGATGTATGTTTAAATTATATGTACGTTTATATTTTCAGGTAATCAATGCGGTAAACTCTGCTCAAGGCCCCAGACTAACCACTAGTAGTATTGTAGTTTTACATGGGGCTTCTGCTGAGCTTCAGTGCTGCAACTGTGTTGACAATGGCTGTCACTGCCAACTTTAGAAATAACAGTATTCCATGTGCATGATGGATGACTTTCACACAAGATCAATGCTTTTGGCATCCCCACTGGACATTTACTGGGAGATGAATTAGCTCCCTACTGTTAATACAAAACATCACAAAGAGGCATTGAACGCACATTTCAGACCTCAAGAATAACTTCCTCTACAGACGCAGAGATTGGGATCTGCTGCTTCTACTCTCAGCAGCCTGTGATCTTCCGCCTATTAAAACAAATGGACAGAAGTATCGTGGACCGGGGAGCGCAGAAGTGGAAAATCCTATAACAAACAACATGAACCCTAATTCTAAGAAATTACCCTCTAATCATTGACCATGAAATTTCAGCATACAAGGGTAAATTCAGGACTGGAGCATGGGTTAGAGAGAGGGCTCCAATACTGTAGCTGTAATTCTCCAACACCTGCTGCTATTGAATGAGGCTCCCTGCTGGCAGCACAGAATTGCTGCATAATTCCTACCCTGCACATTACACAGAGTGGAACTGGTTGCCATTCAGACATGGTTTGGCAGCTCACATGACCAAAGTCTCTCACAGCAGAACCTGCAGCAGCAGACCAACTTAAGCCTTTGAAAGTTCGTATTTATGCCACACTAGATTTTTATTATTTCTTATATTTCCCTTTGGTATCGGCTAAAGCGCTATTAAAGTCAACACAGATAGATGGCGCGAGGTGAGAGAGCAGAGGAAGACCAAGGAGTCAGAGAAGAATTTCATTAGTGGCTCCTTCAAATGATTTATAATCATTCTAATTGTGGGCTAAATGGTTTTCCCTTTACAGAACTACAAAAATCTGTTTGCATTACCACTTAGTATACAAACATAATATGGTATATTTAAAATGCTTGTTCATCGTCAACCCCAACACCAATCCTTTGTAATTTGTCAAGCTCTTGTCCTACATTACAACAGTGACTACACTCCAAAAGTACTTCAGTGGCTTAAAAGTGCTTTGGTCGTGAAAGGTGCTATATAAATGTAAGTCTTTCTTTGAGGTGGAGAAAAGAAGGGAGTATGTTGTGAATAAGCATAGCACAAAGCCCTGGTGACTCTGTTTTATTGTTGTTCATAGGAGGATTATGACAAAGTTTTGAATTTTTAAAGATTTCAAATCATTTATCTTATATTATTCATTTGTTTTTGTTTGATTTTTTTCCCCACGCCCCCTTACATTTTGGAGCTCAAGTAAGAGATTCCTGCAAGCTTTGAACTGCATGGTTCAAGGTCATTTCCTCTCACAGACTTTATCACATGGCTGTTTGTGGGAGCTTGCTGTGTGCAAATTGGCTGCCATGTTTCATACATTGCAACAGTGACTACACTTCAAAACTGTTTCATTGGCTGTAAAGCACTTTGGGACATCCCGAGATCTTGAAAGGTGCTGTAGAAATGCAAGTTCTTTCTTTTGAAGACAGTCCCCTAGAATTCTGACCTGCCAAAATCCAAATAAAGATTCTATTTAATGTTAATTTGGTAAAAGCAACCTAACTGTGCCAACAAATGGAAGAACAGTATCAAAAATATTGTGAGACACCATGTTGAAAGGGCCGCACCAGGGCACTTACAAGTCTGCCAATTGCGAGTGCACGTCTTTACAAAGAGCCAGAACTCGAGATTGCTGCGAAACACCCTTACACAGGACAACAAGACTGCTGTAATGTATTTGCTTCATGGGTTCTTTGCTTAAGTATTCATAGCAACACATTGCTACTGAGAACTAGTTGGTTTATTAACAATGGTTTAACCATCAGAATACACAGCAGTTCATCCACTAGGCTAACAACTACATGCCTCATTGTGGTTGAGCTAGACCCAACTGACTGGGGTTTGAGATTCTTGTGAACTCACAATGCAACAGCTCTACAACTCTTTTGAGGGGGGGGGGGGGGGCGCAAAATAAACATTAGATCAAGTGCCCCCCAATCTGGGGGACACTCCAGACACTTAACTGCCCCTTTTTCTAATAAATGTTTTTTTTTTGGTTTGGTTTTTTTTTGTGATTTTTTTTGGGGGGCATTAAAACCATATATTTTACAAGTGCCCCCTATAAAAGGGCAG
This sequence comes from Pristiophorus japonicus, assembly GCF_044704955.1. Taxonomy (NCBI): domain Eukaryota; kingdom Metazoa; phylum Chordata; class Chondrichthyes; family Pristiophoridae; genus Pristiophorus; species Pristiophorus japonicus. Next base: position 44,077,521 of record NC_091990.1, read on the forward strand.
GGGGATACTAAGAACCCGGCAATTAAAACAAATTAAACTTTAAAACATATAAAATCAAATTAAAATTTGGTTGCCGGGGGTGACGATGCACTCCAGTCCCTCCAGCGCCCACCTCTCGCGGAAGGCCGCGAGCGTACCGGTGGACACCGCGTGCTCCATCTCTAAGGACACCCTAGCCCGGATGTAGGCGTGGAAGAGAAGCAGGCAGTCGGGCCGAACGATCCCCTCGACCTCCCGCTGCCTGGACCGGCTGATGGCACCCTTGGCCATGTAACAGCTCTACAAACCTGTGAGCATACGCACAGGTGTATACATTACAGCTGTATACTTGGTTCCTGTTGCAAGCAAATTTTGACATCATCAGGAGGCAACATGCATATGTTAAAAAGGACCCCTTGCCACCTGCTCAGTTGAGGAGAGCAGAGGTTGAGCTCCCATCAGCGCCAGAGCAGTTAAGTGACCTGGGAGATTTAAACTGCCCACCTGCCCAGTTTCCACCAGACGGGTAGTGTTGAAAGTGGCCCTTTAGATCTAGGTGATTCAGATAGTCCACATGTTGAAGCCGCAAAAAGTTAATGAATGCATTTCTGTGTAAAGTTCTTTATAATCATAATAAATACACTTGTTTTTCTTTGTTATTCTTTACTGGATGATTAGGAATTCTACTAACTGTGCAATGTAATACAGGAGGAGTGTCCGAAATCCAGAAAGCTCGGGACCGAGGCCGTTCCAGATTTCGGGTATTTTCGGATTTTGGAAAGTTTTTCCGAAGTCCCAAAACTGGAAATGCCTGGACCGAGGTAAGTGGGGGGGGGGGGGGGGTGGGGCGGGGTCCAGGTGGCGGCCGAGCGGGAGAGAGGTCCTACGGCGGGCAAGGTAAGTCCCGAGGCGGGCGAGGAGGGGAGAGGTCCTGAGGCAGGCGAGGTCCTGCGGCGGAGCTGGGGAGTCTGGCAGCGGGTCCGGATTTTGGAACATTTTTTCAGATTCTGGACGATCCTGCCATGGATCGGGCCATTTTCAAATTTCCGAATTTCAGAACTCCCGATTTTGGATGTTCAACCTGTAACAACAGTTTACAGATGCCCTTGTTGGACAATTATCGGTGTGTTAACAATGCCCTCTGTTAACAATGTGCAAAACATCCTGCAAGTTCAGGGGACAAGACATACGCCTGAATTGTGAACCTCCAGAAACTGCAAGTCGATTAACGCCATTCTGCCATTTACCTCGCATAAACAGAATCTCGCCTTAGCCTCCACGTTACTTTTTAAGAACTTGCTGGATTTGCACATGAATTGCCCAATAAACACACCGCAGAATGTTAGGACTGTAACCTAACAGTGTAACTATCTTTTTAATGGCATGACAATTGTTAAGGCAATCAACCTCTCTGGCCCAGAAAAGGAACTATTTAAACTGTTCAATCTCATTCCTCCAATCGTTGTTCGAGATTTTAAAAATGTCAAATTTTAAATGTTAATTTTTTTCTCCCTTTTCCTTTCTATCTTTTTTTATGTCTCTCTTAATCCAATCTTTCTTTCTTTCTCTTTCTGTACCTGATTTGACTCTGATTCACCCTCTTTCTCAGTCGGTCCTTGGTATTTTCTCAATCCTTAAATCTCATTGGTTAAGGGGATACACCATTGGTCCCGCCATTCACTAAGGTCGCAGATGCCCCTTGCACTCACTGAACTGTTATCAGTTGCATTTCCAGCAAGTTATGGCACAAGTTTTTCGAAGTTTAGGGTGCAGAAATGAGTCGAACTAACAGTGTGTGCCACAACATACTCTGCTCCAGCAAGATTGGCCCATGATAATAACAATCTTCAGTGCAAAGTCAATCAGCAGTATTGCCCAGGATCATCTTGGTACTTCAATATGGAACCGATCTTGCCTGTTACCCGTCGTTATATGTTTAAACTCAGTTGATAGCAGACAACACTGGCAATAATTAATCATCAGACTACTTTGAAAACTATAGTAGTTTTATGAACTACCATGTCTCTTCTTAGTGTCATGGACAGACTGAAAATATGGTTTTATAAGTTTACAAGTGTTTCAATTTGTGTGAGGCTTATGATATATATAAAAATGTAATACATTTTCTTAAATTTTCTATTTTACTCTGCAGCCTACTGTTGCATTAGTAAAGTGAAAACACATTCACAAACATATTACTGTGATGGGGAAATAAATGACCTTGGATTGCCCCAAGTTTCAAACACATAAGTTTTAACATGGAAGAAAAGGACTACCTTCAACTGGTCATTGATATGTAGAGATAAATTCTTTACGACATCACAAACACACACATATAAGATGGCTCAACTGGAACTTGTCAGGTGACTTTGTCACCTGATACTTTTAATGTATTTACATCAGCAGTTGCATTACCACAGAAGTCCACTAGGTGGAGCTCTATATTGCAATATGTAAACTGAAATACTGCAGCAATTATTGTGGAAAACACAGTCAAAAAATACCATGAAATATTTATATTAGTGCTTTCTTTAAACTTGTTTTTGGTGTAAATAAGGAATTTGTTTCCCAACAACAGCATTTAACTTGTGGTTGCTCCAAGTCATGTTTTGCTTGCACAGTGCTCATGTCCTCCATTCAATAAAATTGTCCTTTTTTCTTGCTTCATTCATACTCTTTTTCCTGCCAGTTGTCACCCCTCCCACCTCTCCTGAAGGCATCAACTTCTTGCTGGGATTACTGATTAGCGACCAGGAAGGCAACTGTTGTTGATTTTCCCCTCACAAACCCAAGGACGCTGAGGCTAACTGTCATGATTAAAGTGCTTGCCCTGGCTGAGACCAGACTGTAATTTTCCTGGTCTTGGATTGTCACAACCTGCAAGGCTCACAGATGCATTGTGGCTAGCCTGGCCTCAAGCATGTTGCACCAAAAAGCACTTCCCTACTGTGTTAACACGATGTAGACCCTGTCATCACTGGAATTTATGTGTCCATTTTCAATTAGTTATTCCTGAAGAAAAAAACTTGCCCATAATAAATATAAGAGACCAAATGCAATATATCTTTTCAGGTGGTTTGGTTTGAAGGTCTTGATGTAACACAAAAACTGGGAATTGATGCAAAGCATGACCATATCATCAATCCAGAGTGTTCAATTTTCTGGCTCCATCAGCACCTTTCTCAGCACTCATTAATGGATTCAAAAAAACCTTTACCTGTGTTTCTTATTTGGTAGTCTAATTTATGATTTCTCAAAACATAAAATTTTACTAATGCTAGAGCCTAGAGATCATCAAAGCTGCATTATATTCTCACATGCCCCACGTTAAGGACAGACATGTTGCACTTAGGTCACTGTAGAAAACTTGCTTCCACTCTAAAAATGAGTCCTTAGGTGGCTGAACAGTCCAATACGAGAACCATAGTCCCTGTCACAGGTGGGACAGATAGTCGTTGAGGGAAGGAGTGGGTGGGACTGGTTTGCCGCATGCTTTTTCCGCTGCCTGCGCTTGACTTCTGCAAGCTCTCGGCGATTAGACTCGAGGTGCTCAGCGCCCTCCCGGATGCACTTCCGCCACTTAGGGCGGTCTTTGGCCAGGGACTCCCAGCTGTCAGTGGAGATGTTGCACTTTATCAGGGAGGATTTGAGGGTGTCCTTGCAACGGGTAGGTTTGATACTAACTAATGCACAGTTGGTAATGCTGAAGGAAAATTATCTGCATTTGAAATGACAACACGAGTCAGCATCAGAAGTATCTGGTGTGAGATCACCGGGCACGGTATTTCATGTCAATGATCATTTTCTGGGTCAATCCGCTGAACACAGTATTGCAGACTGAGCCAAGAACGATAAGGTCGTCGCTACAGCACTTGTCCACTGCTATGGGGATAAAAATGAATCAAAGCCACTCAGCTTGCTCTTCATCTGCATCCCCTCTCAGGACCTGATTTGATCATAACTTTTCCTGGCCCAAACTCTCCTATCAAACATAAAACCTTCCCAAAAGGGGTAGTTAATCCATTATGGACTTTAATCGTTACATTACTGTCCTTGCAATATATCAATAGTAATCAAATATTAATGCTTCATGTTTCAATTTAACTGTAAATAAATATTTAGTTGGTTATGCCTGTAAAAGGCCATGCCTATATGCTTATCTGCCTATTTGAAGAGAGTGTCTCATGTCATTCATCATCATCATCATCATCACAGGCAGCCCCTCGGAATCGAGGAAGACTTGCTTCCACTCTAAAAATGAGTTCTTAGGTGGCTGAACAGTGCAATACGAGAACCACAGTCCCTGTCACAGGTGGGACAGATAGTCGTTGAGGGAAGGAGTGGGTGGGACAGGTTTGTCGCATGCTTTTTCCGCTGCCTGCGCTTGATTTCTGCAAGCTCTCGGCGATTCGACTCGAGGTGCTCAGCGCCCTCCCGGATGCACTTCCTCCACTTTGGGTGGTCTTTGGCCAGGGACTCCCAGCTGTTAGTGGAGATGTTGCACTTTATCAGGGAAGATTTGAGGGTATCCTTGTAACGTTTCCTCTGCCCACCTTTTGCTCGTTTGCCGTGAAGGAGTTCCGAGTACAGCGCTTGCTTTGGGAGTCTCGTGTTTCGCATGCGAACAGTGTGGCCTGCCCAGCAGAGCTGGTCAAGTGTGGTCAGTGCTTCAATGCTGGGGATATTGGCCTGGTCGAGGACACTAATATTGGTGCGTCTGTCCTCCCAGGGGATTTGTAGGATCTTTCGAAGACATCGTTGGTCGTATTTCTCCAGTGACTTGAGGTGTCTACTGTACATGGCCCATGTCTCTGAGCCATACAGGAGGGTGGGTATTACTACAGCCCTATGTCATAGTGTCATTCAACACTATGGGCAATTAATAATGATGAAATATGCCCTGGGACATTGGGCACAGATGCTTGACCCAACAAAATAGCTGATAAACATTGGCGTGGGCCATATCGTCAACCCCCTAGGTTTAATTTAGTGTGCTGATTATTGCAAATAAGGTAATGGTCGCATAGTTACAAAAGCGCAGATTATTAGAAAACGTACAGGTTCTGGATCATAAGGGATAAGGCCCAACAATTACCAATATTCAGATCACATCTCAAAAAATACGGCGACCATTAATTTAATCATAGATGGACTGGAAGGCCATCAAGACAACCATGTAAAACAAATCTCGAGACACAGCCTTCTGACCAGCACAGACATAATGAAGTACTTGGCTTCCTTCTGCCAACCTCATTGCTCTACCATAAGCGGTGGTTCCTTCCCAAGACCTTACCAGTATATTTCCAAGTTGAAAAGGCATATCTTTCACAAAATATAAAAAAAGGTCTAGAAATTCCAATGTTTCAAGTTACGTATTTCAGTTTCCAAGTTTAAAATATGGTTGAACATGTGGACAGTGTGCTTGTTATCATTAAATCTACCGACCCAATTTTGAGAAGATTACTGCCCTGTTAATGCTGATTTTGGCGAGTTAAAAATCAGCATCCCCTTGGTATGCTTTCACTTCACTTGAGAGGGGAAGGGGGGGGAAATTGCCCCTTTCTTTAAAGCCCGTTACTGCCTCTAATGGGGCAGTAAGGCCTTTCTGCCCAGGGGCAGGCGGTGGAATTGTCCCCGAGCCGGGGGCGGCGGGAACGAGTTTCCGCCATGGCCCATGTTTCTATCCCACCCGGTGCGCCGATTCCTTACCATCCGATGGTGACCCTTTACTGCCCTGCGGGAGCACGGCTGCTGCCGGTCGGTGCCCCCGAAGGCGGGAACCTGCCAGTTGTTGGGCGGTGCGGTCACCCGAATGGGGAGAGCGCACTGCCACGGCCGCCATTTTGTTTTAATTGTCGGCCGATTCCTGAGTTGGCTCGACAATGGCGGCCGCTGGCCTGGCCGAACCCTTTCTCAATGGCCCAGTGGGCTCCATATCAGCCTCACAGCATCCCTCCCCTTTAAGTGAAAGGGAGGGACAAAGCCACCTTTCAGCATGACGCGGCATATCCGCGTCGTGCTGACATCATCCCCGCCCCGCACCCTCTCAAAACCACCCCTACAGCGCCTCAAAAAGTGCCCCAAAATGCTGGGAGGTGGTGTCAGAGTTAAAGAGCCCAATTTTCCGACCCTTCCTTCTGACTTCCGCCGGGCGGTAAATTTCCGGTTAATTCAAAGTTCCTTCCCCAATTTCTCGCTGAGGACAATTTCAGCCCCGAGGATTTTTATCCCAGTCTAGGCTGGATTAGAGCCCAGGGTGCCGAAATTGAGTTCCGCCCCAAGCGGGGCGCAACTACCATATTTTTAATTGCTTCTCTGCCCCAATCCATGGGACGGAGAATCCGGAGAAATTCAGGGCTTGAAATTTTTTTTCCGGTCGGAGCGGTGTTGCAGGGTGGAAGTGTGGGCAGGTCGGAACGGCCAACACTCCAAGTCATTAGTGCGGTGTGGATGTGCCACGTCACGCTGGCGTGTCACAATGTCCCTCCCCTTCAGTTAAAGGGGAGGGCCGCTGCGAACTCTGCAGCTACTTTAGTGGCAAACACTGGGCCACCAAAGAGGGTTTCAGCCGGGCTAGCGGTCTGGCACCCAAGAGAGGGTGCCAGGCTGCCTGTTGGTGGCCCAGCCGAACCCGTGGAAATAATTGTCGGCCCGACCTGGCAGTCGACCGACAATAAAAATTAAAATGGATTTGCAGCAGCGCGATCTCCCCTTTAACGGGTGGACGCGCCGCCCAGCCATAGAGGTGGTAATGGACCTTATGGGGGGGGGACATTTCGGCCCCCAGGTTTCAAAAACAAACGGGGCCTGTTCCAATCCTCTGCACAACCAAATTTCTACCTCAAATTTAAAATTCTCTGTCACGTTTAAATCCCTCCATGGCCTTTGCCAGCCTCCTTATGTCAGCTATGCTTCAGTTAGTAGCACTCTTGCCTCTGAATCTGAAGGCTGTGGGTTCAAGTCCCACTCCAGAGACTTGAGCTCAAACATCTTGGCTGACACTCCAATGCAATACTGAGGGAGTTCTGCACTGTCGGAGTTGCCGTCTTTCGATGAGACGTTAAAACCGAGGCACCGTTTGCTCTGTTGACTTTTGAGTTACCTGATGGTGCTGGTAAAATAACAGACCAGTTGTCCCGTTGACATTTTTTCTCAGGACGAATTTAACTGGGCCATTGTCTCTCCTTCAGATACAAGGATTGAGAAAGGTATCACGACAACTCCACTTCCAGCTGCAGCACAAAAGACCAGACCATAGGTATTGCTGTGTTAGCAAGCATTTTTGCTGCACTACCAACATGTATATCTGCCTTGTTGTGTGTTGCCTTTTGTAGCTTTGAAGTGAAATATTGCAAATTTTCTGTCTGCCCAGGAACCCATGTACAAACATTCAAAAGCATTCCCTTTTGTTAATTATAAATAGCACAAGTTAGGAACCGTTCGGGTCTTCAAGTCAATTCAATAGCTTCACTGCCATTTCTTTTTACACATACCAGCTTTTATTTCCATTTTCTTTGAAAAAACTAAAGTCAAATTCTCAAACTGCAGTGGTGGGATTACTGCAGACCTAGGGGCTGAAATTCAGGCAATCCAAAAACCTGGCGCACCTACAATTTCTTAGAAACATAGAAACATAGAAAATAGGTGCAGGAGCAGGCCATTCAGCCCTTCTAGCCTGCACTGCCATTCAATGAGTTCATGGCTGAACATGAAACTTCAGTACCCCCTTCCTGCTTTCACGCCATACCCCTTGATCCCCCGAGTAGTAAGGACTTCATCTAACTCCCTTTTGAATATATTTAGTGAATTGGCCTCAACAACTTTCTGTGGTAGCGAATTCCACAGGTTCACCACTCTCTGGGTGAAGAATTTTCTCCTCATCTCGGTCCTAAATGACTTACCCTTATCCTTAGACTGTGACTCCTGGTTCTGGACTTCCCCAACATTGTGAACATTCTTCCTGCATCTACCCTGTCTAAACCCATCAGAATTTTAAGCGTTTCTATGAGATCCCCTCTCATTCTTCTGAACTCCAGTGAATACAAGCCCAGTTGATCCAGTCTTTCTTGATATGTGAGTTCCGCCATCCCGGGAATCAGTCTGGTGAACCTTCACTGCACTCCCTCAATAGCAAGAATGTCCTTCCTCAAGTTAGGAGACCAAAATTGTACACAATACTCCAGGTGTGGCCTCACCAAGGCCCTGTACAACTGTAGCAACACCTCCCTGCCCCGGTACTCAAATCCCCTCGCGATGAAGGCCAACATGCCATTTTCTTTCTTAACCGCCTGCTGTACCTGCATGCCAACCTTCAATGACTGATGAACCATGACACCCAGGTCTCGTTGCACCTTCCCTTTTCCTAATCTGTCACCATTCAGATAATAGTCTGTCTCTCTGTTTTTACCACCAAAGTGGATAACCTCACATTTATCCACATTATACGTCATCTGCCACGCATTTGCCCACTCACCTATCCAAGTCACTCTGCAGCCTCATAGCATCCTCCTCGCAGCTCACACTGCCACCCAATTTAGTGTCATCCGCAAATTTGGAGATACTACATTTAATCCCCTCGTCTAAATCATTAATGTACAATGTAAACAGCTGGGGCCCCAGCACAGAACCTTGCGGTACCCCACTAGTCACTGCCTGCCATTCTGAAAAGTACCCATTTACTCCTACTCTTTGCTTCCTGTCTGATAACCAGTTCTCAATCCATGTCAGCACACTACCCCCAATCCCATGTGCTTTAACTTTGCACATTAATCTCCTGTGTGGAGCCTTGTCGAAAGCCTTCTGAAAGTCCAAATATACCACATCAACTGCTTCTCCTTTGTCCACTTTACTGGAAACATCCTCAAAAAATTCCAGAAGATTTGTCAAGCATGATCTCCCTTTCACAAATCCATGCTGACTTGGACCTATCATGTCACCATTTTCCAAATGCGCTGCTATGACATCCTTAATAATTGATTCCATCATTTTACCCACTATTGAGGTCAGGCTGACCGGTCTATAATTCCCTGCTTTCTCTCTCCCTCCTTTTTTAAAAAGTGGGGTTACATTGGCTACCCTCCACTCGATAGGAACTGATCCAGAGTCAATGGAATGTTGGAAAATGACTGTCAATGCATCCACTATTTCCAAGGTCACCTCCTTAAGTACTCTGGGATGCAGTCCATCAGGCCCTGGGGATTTATCGGCCTTCAATCCCATCAATTTCCCCAACACAATTTCCCGACTAATAAAGATTTCCCTCAGTTCCTCCTCCTTACTAGATCCTCTGACCCCTTTTATATCTGGAAGGTTGTTTGTGTCCTCCTTAGTGAATACTGAACCAAAGTACTTGTTCAATTGGTCTGCCATTTCTTTGTTCCCCGTCATGACTTCCCCTGATTCTGACTGCAGGGGATCTACATTTGTCTTTACTAACCTTTTTCTCTTTACATACCTATAGAAACTTTGCAATCCGCCTTAATGTTCCCTGCAAGCTTCTTCTCGTACTCCATTTTCCCTGCCCTAATCAAACCCTTTGTCCTCCTCTGCTGAGTTCTAAATTTCTCCCAGTCCCCAGATTCGCTGCTATTTCTGGCCAATTTGTATGCCACTTCCTTGGCTTTAATACTATCCCTGATTTCCCTAGATAGCCACGGTTGAGCCACCTTCCCTTTTTTATTTTTACGCCAGACAGGAATGTACAATTGTTGTAATTCATCCATGCGGTCTCTAAATGTCTGCCATTGCCCATCCACAGTCAACCCCTTAAGTATCATTCGCCAATCATTCTTATCTGGTTTTACCGCCGCATGGGAAGAGGTCGCCTCCTGACCGATATTCAGGTCTATGTTCTTTTTTTTCGACAAGATCAGAAGTCGATCATAATGGGGGCAGAAATGTGGTGGTAATGCCTGATGTGGGACAGAAGTTGGAGCGGGACCGAGTCTCCACTGCTGTCACTCATCTGCGGTGGGGTGGTGATGTCACTGCGCGTGTGTATCACCAGGCTCTCTCCCCTCATTTAAAGGGGAGAGAATCGGAGAATCTGTAGTTTCGGCCACTGGGCCACCAGGGAGAGTTTTGGCCGGACCAGCGGCCTGGCACCCAAGAGGGGGTGCCAGGCTGCCTGTTGGCGGCCCGGCCGAACCCGGGGCAATAATTGGCCGGCCGATTGGGAAGTCGGCCGGCGAATCTAAAAACATGGCAGTCGCGGCAGTGCACCCTCCCCTTGAAGGGCTGCCACGCTGCCGTGTTGCACACACAAATAACCAGGTGCACCGACAGAAAAAGCTGTCGGGGGCACCGCGTGGCAGAGCAAAGATTTTTTAAAGTAAATTTGGGGCGGAGTGTACTGGAGGTGCGGGAGATCGGCGGTGCGCGCTTTGATGACGCGCTTACAGCGGTTGGCAGCAGCGGGGCAGAAGTGGGGACAGGCCGAAAAATCCCGCAGCTGAATTTGAGTCATGGCGACCAATGGACTGCAACACGGCGGCGGATTCTGCTGCATGGCCGCTGCAAAACGGCGGTAACGGGCTTTATCCGGACTCTGAATTTCAGCCCCCTACAGTTCTCTGGATTACGAGTCAAGCAACATAACCACTACACTACCATAGCCTCTTCAGTATGGTAAAGCAGTGGTTCTGTTACTGAACCAGAAATCCTAAAGCTTGCCTTGGGGTTAAATACAATGCTGACTCCAACCTCAGCATCCTATTCAACCGCAGGCTAAGCTTCTGACCTCATAAGCTCAGAGATTGCTTATTTCCACCTCCATCCCTATCCCAACCAATATACTGTTTGAAAACCTCAGCCACACTTTTGTCACCTCCAACATTGTGGATTCCAATGCTCTGCTAGCCAGCATCCCATCCACAACCCTCCGTAAACTTCAGAGTTTGTAAAACTCTGCTGCCCATATTATTACCCACACTATGTCCCACTTGTCCATCTTGTCTGGCCTCAGTGACCTACACTGGTTCGCAGTCCCCCACTACCTCAAATTTCAAATTCTCTTTCGTGTTTAAATCCCTCCATGGCCTTTGCCTCCTCCCTATGTCAGCTGTGCCTCAGTTAGTAGCACTCTCGCCTCGGAGTCTGAAGGTTGTGGGTTCAAGTCCCACTCCAGAGACTTGAGCTCAAAAATCTCGGCTGACACTCCAGTGCAATACTGAGGGAGTGCTGCACTGTCGCAGGTGCCGTCTTTCGATGAGGTGTTGAAACCGAGGCACTGTTTGCTCTCTCAGGTGGACGTAAAAGATCCAATGGCACTATTTTGAGAGGAGTTATCCCCGGTGTCTTGGCCAATATTGCTCCCTAAATCAGCATCATGAAACAAACTATCTGGTCATTTTCACATTGCTGTTCGTGGGAATTTGCCATGTGTAAATTGGCTGCAGTGTTTCCTACAATTCAACAGTGATTGTTTAATTGGCTGTAAAGCACTTTGGGACATCCTTAGGTCGTGAAATGCGCTATATAAATGCAAGAGTTACTTTCTTTCTCTGTAGCTTCATCAAGTACCACAACCCACTCCTGAACTCTCTGTTGCTCTAACTGCAATCTTGTGCAACCCCCCTGCCTTTACCACTGATCGGCGTGTCTTCAGACCCCATGCTATGGAATTATCTCTTAAATTTCTCCATTTACTCCTCTAAGACTCTCCTTAAAACCTGTCTACTTAACCAAGCTTTTGGTTTGCCCAAACATCTCCTCCTTTATCTCAGCATCCATTTTTTCAGTTATGTCTCGGTGAAGCATCTGGGGACATTTATCTATGTTGAGTGAGCTACATAAAAGAAATACATTATTGTTGTTGCTTCCCATGCGCAATGTCATATGGGAGGCATCACCACTGATCTCTCCAAAATAGGGGGAAGGAAGAGCGGGAAACAAAGGCTAAAATATACCCCCCACCACAGGCTACTGCACCTCCCAGTGCTAAGATGGGCAGCAGCTTCAACAGGACGGATTAGCTTCACATTCTCACAAGAATGCATGAAACAAAACGAGGATGAAAAAAAAACATGCAAAAAGTGAAGATCTATTTTCTTTTCAAAAGTGGTGTGTGGATTTGAAACCCATAAAAAAAAAGAGAAGGAAAATCTCAACCTTTAAAAAGAATGATGACTTCAAAAAATAGCAACATTCAGAGATCACTTCACAGTGCACTGGCATTGTCAGCCTCTACCTGAGGTGAACCAGTGAAAGTGTTAAAAACAACGGGATTAAAGAACATTATTTGTGGAGTAAATAGGCCTTTGTTGTCGATTTTTAAAAAATATCTTATCCAGGCATTTACAAAATAATGAAGACAAACTGCCCATTTAATAGAAATAAGCTGTACGTTTCTTTATAAGACTTCAGTTTATTGAAGTCTTCACTGAAGATTCGTAGCGAATAACCAGACCATTTTAGTACAATTTCAAGCCATTGGGTTATGAAGTAATTTGCACAACTGCTGTGTTTCAAAGATGGAAAAGTCATTTGCGGTCATCGTTCTATGCAACACTGCACACTGCCTTTATCAGGGTAATTTGACAAAAGTAATCACTCTGACTAGACGACTGACATTTGGAGGATTGAAAATAGAACAGGTGCGTCAAATAGCTGCATGTGCAGTAGGTCTAACAGTCGTCGGGTTGTAAGGTTGTGCCTCGACACAAACAGGCATGAGTGAAGCCACAGAAACTGGATGTTCTATTTAAGGTTATTTGTCCAAAGTTCTAAGTAATATGCTGTCGCCTACACTTTGTGTACAATGAACACTAGCCTTTCCATTCTGAGACCTAGGTTTGAATCTAAAAAGAAAGACTTACATTCATATAGCGCCTGTCACAACCACTGACGTCTCAAAGCGTTTAACAGCCAATGAAGTACTTTTGGAGTGTGGTCACTGTTGTAATGTAGGAAATGCGGCAGTCAATTTGTGCACAGCAACTCCCACAAACAGCAATGTGATAACGGTCAGATAAACTGTTTTTGTGATGTTAATTGAGGGGTAAATATTGGCGATGACACCGGGGATATCTCCTTTTCTTTGCTCTTCTTTGAACTAGTGCCACGGAATCATTTACATCCACCTGAGAGAGCAGAACTCTGCATTCCTATAATTCTGGCCTCTTGTGCAGCCCCAATTTCCATCTGTCCACCATTGCTTTCAGCTGTCGAGGCACCATGCACTGGAATTCCCTCCCTAAACCTCTCCACCTCGCTCTCCTCCCTTACGATGTTTCTTAAAACCTACCTCACCTGTCCTAATATTTCCTTATGTGGCTCGATGTCAAATTTTGTCTGATACTGCTCCTGTGAAGCATCTTGGGTTGTTTTACTTTGTTAAAGGTGCTATATAAATGCAAGTTTTATTAGAAAACTGGAAAGTAACATCCTGGCTGGGAGCCTTTAATCGACTCTTGTCATTACATATGCACATTTGAAGAATCATAAATTTGTAAGTGGCTCACTATTGCTGTTAGGATCCATACAGCCAGAAGATAACTCACCATTCTGATCTAGATCTAGTGTCAGCTGTGGCTCAGCGGGTAGCACTCTTGCCTCCGAGTCAGAAGGTTGCGGGTTTGAGTTCCACTTCAGGGACTCGAACACAAAAAAATCTTGGCTGACACTCCAATGCAGTGCTGCATTGTCAGAGGTGCCGCCTTTCGGATGAGATGTTAAACCGAGGCCCAGTTTGGCCTCTCAAGTGGACGTGAAAGATCCCATGGCACTATTTTGAAGAAGAGCAGGGGAGTTATCCCCGGTGTCCTGGCCATCATCTTTACCCCTCAATCAACGCAACAGAAAACAGATTATCTGGTCGTTATCACATTGCTGTTTGTGGGAGCTTGCTGAGCGCAAGTTGGCTGCGCGTTTCCTACATTACAACTTGGCTGTAAAGCATTTTGAGACATCAGGTGATCGTGAAAGGCGCTATATAAATCCAAGTCTTTCTTTCTTTAGGTGAAAGCAGGTCAGCAGCTGATGGGAAGGACAAAGAGGCACAAAACCTAAACCAGAAACTTTCCCTTTTGCGTTCAGGAGGTTCAGAAATACGTCTCTGGGCCTCACAAGGAAAGTCAAAGCCTCCCCATCCTGCACCCGCCATTTCCTTCCCACGAGACCCTCTCAAACGCTCGACCCTCAGCCACTTACCTGGACACCGGTGGGCGGCCGATCATTGCCAGCTGTTCGATGCCTTCGTCCCACCTGTTCCAGGGAGAAAATGGTCCGGCGGAATTTAAATGAGATCTGGCCGGTAAAATCACCAAATGGGTGCTGCTGGCGGGTGCAATATAAACTCGCCGGAGCAGGTTTACACCTTAAACTTCAAATCTCCCCCAAGAAAACTCATCACATGGGAATACAAAGAAAAATCAAAACTGAACATACGATGCAATAAAATAACAACTTTTATTTATATAGCGCCTTTAACGCAGTAAAATGTCCCAAGGTGATTCACAGCAGTGTTAAAAGACAAAGCATATACATTTGACACTGAGCCACATAAGAAGAAATTACAGATGAGCAAAAGCTTGGATTTATGAAAGGGAAATCATGCTTGACAAATCTTCTAGAATTTTTTAAGGATGTAACTAGTAGATTGGACAAGGGGGAGCCAGTGGATGTGGTGTATTTGGACTTTAAAAAGGTTTTTGACAAGGTCCCACATTAAGAGATTAATGTGCAAAATTAAAGCACATGGTATTGGGGGTAATGTACTGACGTGGATAGAGAACTGGTTGGCAGACAGGAAGCAGAGAGTAGGAATAAACGGGTCCTTTTCAGAATGGCAGGCAGTGACTAATCGGGTACCGCAAGGTTCAGTGCTGGGACCCCAGCTATTTACAATATATATTAATGATTTAGACGAAGGAATTGAATGTAATATCTCCAAGTTTGTGGATGACACTAAGCTGGGTGGCAGTGTGAGCTGTGAGGAGGATGCTAAGAGGCTGCAGGGTGACTTGGACAGGTTAGGTGAGTGGGCAAATACATGGCAGATGCAGTATAATGTGGATAAATGTGAGGTTATCCACTTCGGTGGTAAAAACAGGAGGGCTGATTATTATCTGAATGGTGACAGATTGGTAAAGGGGGAAGTGCAACGAGACCTGGGTGTCATGGTACATCAGTCATTGAAGGTTGGCATACAGGTGCAGCAGGTGATGAAGGCGGCAAATGGCATGTTGGCCTTCATAGCTAGAGGATTTGAGTATAGGAGCAGGGAGGTCTTACTACAGTTGTACAGGGCCTTGGTGAGGCCACACCTTGAATACTGTGTACAGTTTTGGTCTCCTAATCTAAGGAAGGACATTCTTGCTATTGAGGGAGTGCAGCGAAGGTTCACCAGACTGGGATGACAGGACTGACATATGAAGAAAGACTGGATTGGCTAGGCTTGTATTCAATGGAATTTAGAAGAATGAGAGGGGATCTCACAGAAACATATAAAATTGTGACGGGACTGGACAGGTTAGATGCAGGAAGAATGTTCCCGATGTTGGGGAAGTCCAGATAAGGGGTAAGCCATTTAGGACCAAGATGAGGAGAAACTTCTTCACTCAGAGAGTTGTGGGCATGTGGAATTCTCTGCAAAAGAAAGTTGTTGGGACCAGTTTGTTAGATATATTCAAAAGGGAGTTAGATGTGGCCCTCACGGCTAAAGGGATCAAGGGATATGGAGAGAAAGCAGGAATGGGGTACTGAAATGCATGATCAGTCATGATCATATTGAATGGTGGTGCAGGCTCGAAGGGCTGAATGGTCCACCCTTGCACCTATTTTCTATGTTTCTATGGTTAAAGAGGTAGGTTTTTAGGAGCGTCGTAAAGGAGGAAAGAGAACTAGAGAGGCGGAGAGGTTTCGGGAGGGAGTTCCAGAGCTTAGGGCTTTGAGCGTTGCAATACACTCTTAGGATTTGGAAACTGCATGAAGTATACGAGTTTCACACCCAGCATTAAGGACATCAGTGGCCTTGCACAAAAAAAAAGTACCCAGTCGTATTAAATGACATTTCTATTCAATACACTTTTTAGGTGGAACAAACGGTAGAATTGCTCACTGTGCCAGGAATAAGTGTTCAATAAAGAAACCAACCAAAACTGCGAGTGCCACAATTTGCTTAAATGACAATTTAATGCAAAAAAGAACAAATTTTGAAAGATTTGTGAATGGAAGGGTAAATCGTGAGAAATATCTGGCCTGCAGAGGAAATGTGGGCCTGAGGGGAAGAGTGGGACGATTTTAATAAGCTATTCTAAAATACAAGCATTGATCTGAGCTACCATTCAGATGGCTTAGTAAATGTGGAACCCGCTCAGCCGAACAGCATTTGTAAGTGCCAGAATCTCACCATAGAAATCTGCTGCACTCTGCTGAAACTGTAATATCGTATCATTTTTCTGCATAATGCTGTAATAATATGTGCCACACATAATGTAAAATCTATGCTACAAATCACTTCCTTTTTGATAAGGCCACATATTTCCTTCTGCCACGTTCCAGTGTTCTTTTCTTCTCAACTTTAGTTTGCTCCCAGCCACCACCACCCCTCCCCCTGCCCCACTCTAGTCTCCTCTCCAGCAAGGTTACTCCAGAGGAGATGACCTAATTTTAGATTGAGAGAATTTTCATCAGTGCTTTCATCTCATGGTTCACAACATCAGTGGGCCACCCACTAACTAGGTTGCAGATGTTCGATTGACTTCCAAATATCTACCATTCGGTACAGGTATACTGCATTATAAATGTGCTGTGTGCCTCCTGAATCAATAAAGGTTCAAGTGGCAAAATATAATATAAAGGGACTGTCAGCGCAGTTGAGTGTATGCTGAATGGACCACTCACAATTCTATTGATTTTATGCTCAAAAAACAGCCAAGCACACAATAAAATAATGCAATAAACTTTCTGAAATGTTCCATATCGAGACTATAGCCACATGCTTTGCAAAGATGGCGCAGTAATGCCAACTGCAGACATTCTCCCACGTGAAAAGGGCAATGCATCCTTAAAATGGCCTCTCGCACACAGATAACATGCCAGTGTGGCATTGAAGTGATTAGAAACCTATTCGACACTGACCTCTTCACCCCACAACAGCTCTCCCTGCAACTCCTGCTAAGAATCGTTGAAAACAGTGGTTTGCAATTTGTTAGTGCAGAGGAAATTACAAGTACAAACCCTCACAGCCATTGATTCCATGGTTCCCAACATCAAAAACAACATTTGCAACAAATGAGAATTAACAAGTCAACTGCTTCAAACACAACATTAAAACAAATGCTCATGTAAAAAAGCTTGTGGCTCATGGGTCATCTGCTACGCTGATATTCATAATTATTGCTCAGAGGCACTGAACATCCCATCTTAGTTGTCAGCATGTCATTCTAGTCGTCCTGTCTAACTTTCACCAAACTTAGCCCAATGGCTTTTGACATATTTCACTCTTTCGAACATACGAACAATGACAGACGGGTAAGACTATCTGGTCCAGCAAGCTTGCTCCACGCAACTGCAATACCTTGCGTATCACAACATATACAATTCACCCATCCTCAAACCATGTGATCTCCATGGAGAAGCAAGAAAAAGAAATTTAAAAATCCCAGGCCAATTTGAGAGAAAAAATCTGGGAAATTCCTCTCGGACCCATGTAGGCGATCGAAACTAGTCCAGAAGATCACTCTGGCCATCATCATCATCATCGATGACTTGCTTCCTCGCCGAAAAGGGATGAGTTCACAGGTGTTTCAAAGAAGGACCTAATATTCCGGATCCCGAACTACTTCTTGAAGGGTGGAAGATGCCTGGGCGTGGATTTTTTTTAATGTGCGGTGGCCGTTGCACACCAGCCACCACACGGGCTTGACAGAGCTAGGTCTTGGTTCAATGGCAAGGATTAACCAAGACGACTGGAGACCTGCTCTGCTGCACGGACCTCGTGTGCACGCATATCGCAGTGTGGGCTGGCCCCTCGCCTCTTCTGGAGCCCGAACTCTCGCCTCTCCTGGGCCCCAATCACATCCCTCTATGAACTCTTGCCACTCCTTCGCCCTGACCTCGCCACTCCTGCTGTACCTGCCCGCACTGCAGTCAGCCATTGCTCTCCTGCAGCAGCACGAGCTGCTCCGTGCAGTGGCATGCTGCCGCACGCTGCTCCCTGTAATGGCCCCGGCCATCAATGTGCTGTAGCTGTGCATCATTATTTTCAAACGTCTTGATATTTAAACAGTTACACTGCACAATGTGCAACTCTTCTCAAATTACTCTTTTGTTTGAAGAAGTGTTTCTGGGGCGCTCGTCCAGTGTACCTGCATTTTGTGAGGCATGCCTTGGAGTAGGCCCCGTTTCTGTCAGATTCCTGCTCCTTATTGGCAGCAATCGAACCTACAATCTCCATTCACAGCTCCCTGTGATCTGCCTGCCGATTCTCCACTGAGGTTATGTAAATATATTCAAATGAGCGCCTTTGAAGTTATGCTTACCATGCGCCAGGAATAACTTCGAATTATTTATGTGAGGCGTGCTTGTTTCCAGGAACAGCAAAGATTTTGAGCACTGAATATTGGAGCTGTTTTCACAGTGGCTTTTGTGCTGCTATCTACCTGGACAGAGCTTCACAACCTCTGACAGAATAAGGCCCTTTGACACCACAGGTCTATTGAAGCAGGGGATTTTAAGTTTCTGCTTTTAAAAAATTGCTGTTGCAGGAGGTGGCAGCACATTTAAGGTCACAAATTAATAAACTCCTTGAGCACGGTGCAGTGGGAAGGGTTACTTATGCTGCAGATTTGAACAGGGTGCTGTGCCCCGTGAAGAAAAGGGGCTGTAGTTGGTCTGTTTTGTGGCGGGGTTAGCGCTAGGCCAATCAGCAGCAAGAGATCCAAGCCCAGGAATTCCCGACCTTAATGCCACGAGTTAGTGCCGCAATCCCAGGGGAAAATGGTGACCATCACTCCACCCTCCTTCTCTGGCGCGGGATTTGGCATTGCTGATAGCACCACTGGCCTTGGAGTTGCAAACGTGGAGAGCGTGATGCCAGTCGGGTACAATGCCCGCCTAACATCACGTTCTGCGAACTTAGACATTAGCGCTGAGTTTGGCGCTGGGTCCGAAGCTTGCTTTGAAAAGCGGGCATGCAGCAGACTGACAGAGATGGTCAGCACTTCTCAAAGGGACCCACATATCTTTCAGGTAAGTTTTCATTTAAGCCTTTTGACTGAATTTTTAAAAATTATTTTATTATAATAGTGGTTTGGAGCAATACATGTTAAATGTTTTTTTTAAGTGTACAGGGACTGCTGCTGGATGCTTGTAAGGCCTCAGATGGTGAAGGAAAGCCTCTGAGAAAACGTAAAATTCTGGAACTACTCAGCAGGTCAGACAGCATCTGTGGAGAGAGAAACAGAGTTCACGTCTCAGGTTGAGATGGTGCCTGTCCTGTTGAGTATTTCTAGCATTTTGTGCTTTTATTTCAGATTTACAGCATCTGCTTGCAGAGGGAAGAGGAAGATGCAGAAGAGGAAGATATATAAGAGGAGGAATCAGAAGAGGAGGAAACAGAAGAAAAGAAAGCAGAAGGAAGGATGCAACCTGGACAGCCCCGTTCTGGCCGCGATATCTGTGATAGAATCATCCACCATGCTACCACAACCCCAATTTCCCTTTCAACATTAGTTCCACACCTTCCCTCTGTTACTGACTATCACAGCGTCCTCTTGGCCATGATGCTGAAATAAAAGCCATCAGAAAGCAAACTTTCCAATCTACCTTTATACATGTATCCATCCAATATGACATCAAGAATTCAACTACTCACCCTGAAGCATTCCTTTAGTGACTGTCTTGTGTGTGCCTTTGCCTATCCTGCTGATGTCATGCAATGCTACTCCAGTGGCTGCAGCACGGCTTGTGGAATGCTGCTGACTTTCAGTGGAGGACACTGCAAATGGCCTTGAGGAGCTGGTGGCTGGGAGTGTGAAATCGAGTGACTGTTTCTTCTTCTTCTTCGTCTAGGTGAGTGATTAGGGGGATGGGCAGGGCTCGTGCATTGAGCAGTATGTGAGGCTACTTTTGAAGATGTATTAACTGACCTTGACCATTGGTCGGAGGCTCTGATGCTTCTTTGGGCACTGGAGCATGGTTGTGGGGGTGACACTGCTGCCAGTGACAGCCTCACTGGTCTGATCCCACATCCATCTTCCTGGAGGGCCTTCTGGCCCCTGTGGGTAGAAGACCTCTCTTGCAGTGTTGACCCCCTGCACAACGCTGGAGTGCTGTGTGCGGGACTCTGGGTGCTCCTTCCCTGGTTTGCTGAGCCATTTGTGTTAGTGCTGAAGCACTTTAACCTTTTTTTTAAGGTACAGAAGGCAGTTCAGTTTTAACAGCTGAAAGCTCCCATGTGGGACTTCTTTTGAATGTTGATTATTTTTCAGAAGGCAGTTGAGCTGTAAGGACTAAAAACTGTATATTTTTACATGACTTTTATTTAATTCATTTCAGAAGGCAGTTCCCCTTTAAGAGACTGAAGTGCTTTCTAAAATGACAGCCTTGCTTTAAGAGAAGGCTGTCTTTGCTACAATTATAGGAGGCCACACTATATTGGGGCCTCCTGCCAGGGCTAACTCCACGAAAACGGCCTTGCACAGTAAGTTCAGTGCTGGCCTATTGTTAACGAGCCACCAGCATCAATTTACTGGTCCTGCCACGCCATCAATTTCGGCAGCCATGCCTGTGGTGGCACCGGAAGGTTTTTAGCAATGTGGAATTTTTGGGCCCCCGACTCTGGGGTGCAACATCATGTAAATGACAAAGAAGGAGAGAAAGAAAACAAACAGATAAATGTCATACAGATGTGCTAAGCATTCGTAGACTAATATCATAGAAATTCTTTAGTACTCAGTACATTTAATCAACACTTGACATTTGAGTCCATATCACTTAATCATGAAATCATAGAAATTTACAGCATGGAAGGAGGCCATTTCGGCCCATCATGTCAGTACCACCCAACAAGAGGCTACCTAGCCTAATCCCACTTTCCAGTTCTAGGTCCGTAGCCCTGCAGGTTACAGCACTTCAAGTGCACATCCAAGTACTTTTTAAATGTGGTGAGGGTTTCTGTCTCTACCACCCATTCAGGCAGTGAGTTCCAGACTCCCCAAATCCTCTGGGTGAAGACATTTCCCCTCAAATCCCCTCTAAACCAATTACTTTAAAACTATGCCCCTTGGTTGTTGACCCCTCTGCTAAGGGAAATAGGCCCTTTCTATCCACAACATCTCGGCCCCTCATAATTTTATACACCTCAATCAGGTCTCCCCTCAGCCTCCTCTGTTCCAAGGAAAACTAACCCAGCCTATCCAATGTGTCCTCATAGCTAAGATTCTCCACTCCCGGCAACATCCTCATAAATCTCCTCATATGGTGGGAACCTAGGGAGTCTCTTGTCATCAGTAAAACCACCACACTGACAAGGAAAACGAGTTTAGATAATTGCATGGTGTGGATATCAAAGTAAATCAGCTAAGCGATGAACAATATCATACTGTGTTGAAGTCAAGCCTCAGATAAAATCAGTCTATTAAAATACAAATTCATTCCTCATGAACTGTTTTACTTCCCTGGCACCATAATTCTTCATCAAATTTCGAGGGTAAAGAACAAAAACATCAATAGTTGAGAAGAAATCACAAAGGTAAAATGCATTTGTCCTTTGGGCGCTTGGTGAGCAGCTTGTTGGATCTACTATGGCTCCTTGTTATTCATCAGTGGTGAGGGTAGTTCTTGAAACACAGGGACACATGCTTTAAGCTCTGTGAGTAGAATTGAGAATTACATTAACAGGAGAATGATTTACCATGTTAATAGACTGCACACCATTTTAGACAATGCGTGTGTTTTCTGTCTTGTGTTTCACAAGTGTAGCAGAGTACAATTTTCAACATGAGAAGATAATTGAAGCACAACATGTTTAATGAGATGCCTCATTAATGGTACTAACTCTACTAGAATGCTGAGTGAGTGCTTCCATTTTCATCATCTTCAAAGGGAAAATACTTAGATTGGAGCACTGCTCGTTCTTGTACATTTGTTTCAAGAAAGAATACAAAGTATATTTCTGTACCAAGAAATGAATAGCAATGTGGCTAATCTTTCTTTTAACATATTAGTAATGAAGAGAACTGATTGATTTTTCTACAAATATTCAATTTTACCTGGTTCATTTCATATCAATGCAATACTTGTGGTTCAAAATCAAATGTAGGTCTCTGTAAAAAACCAATGCTAAGTAATAAAAAGGAGACATTTCGACATACGAAAGATGGTAGAAATTTGGAACGTTCGTCCGCAAACGGCAGTTGATGCTGGATCAGTTGCTAATTTTAAATCTGAGATTAAGATATTAAGGGATATGGCGCAAAGATGGGTATTTAAAGTAAGGTCACAGATCAGCCATCATCATCGTCATCATCATCATAGGCAGTCCCTCGAAGCGAGGATGACTTGCTTCCACGCCAAAAAGGGATGAGTTCACAGGTGTTTCAATGAAGGACCGAATATTCCAGATCCCGAATTACATATTGAAGGGGGAAGATGCCTGTGCGTGGATTTTTTTACGTGTGCTGGCTGTTGCACACCAGCCACCACACAGGCTTGTCAAAGCTAGGTCTTGGTCCAGTGACAAGGATTAACCAAGACGACTGGAGACCAGCTCTGCTGCACGGGCCTAGTGTGCACACATAGCGCAGTGTGGGCTGACCCGTGCTGCCCCTGGGCCCTCGCCTCTTTTTTGCCCCGAACTCACGTGTCTCCTGGGCCCCGATTCACTAAAATATACACAGGCTGGGTATCGTCATTCTTTTCAGCTCCCTAGAATAGTACAGCACAGATGGAGGCCATTTACCCATCAAATCTGCGCTTGCTCTTTCAAACAGTAATCCAGTTATAGTCCTACTGCCCCGATCTCACTGAATGGCGGAACAGGCTTGAGAGACTAAATGGCCGACTCCTGTTTCTATGTTACCACAAGTACATATTTTGCATTTTAGGGGAATGAGGTGGAAATGAATAAGAAGGCACATGTTTACTGGAGTTCCTACCACTACATCCATTGGCCTGGATTATGCGGTCAGCAGGGAAGCAGTGGCGCTTGCCGTTCATTGCGCTTACAGCTACCCACAGACATTTTGTGGGTTTTTGAGTGGCAGGTTATGGTTATGAGAAAGCTTGGGATTAAAAGAAAATATTACATAGTGATTGGTGGTCCAGGCCCACGTGATCCGAGCTCCCATTACTATCAATGAGAATAAGTCTAAAATCAAATAAAACACAACATAAATTTTTAAAAAACACATCACTTTTTTAAATTAATAGAAATTGCATTAAATTAAAGGTTTTGGGGAAAAATTTATATTTTTTGAAATTAAAAAAAAATGTTTTAATAGTGTTAAAAATAAACTTACCTTCATAGACAGTTTTTAATATAAAAATTGGTATAATTTAATTTTTCTATGTTTTAAAACTCTTACGCTGGTTAAAGTAGGCAATATGTCTGCTTTTATCAGGTCTAAGAGTTTGAAGGACATTCGCTGGGCAGGAATTGGACAAATAGCCCAAATCTCTGCCCGCGAATGTCCTTCTCCCGCGGATGCATGCAGTCTGTCAAACGAAATTTTGGCAGATCGCAAAAGCTGGTTCTCGCCGCATGCGCATCACACGCTGAGAACCAGCATTTGCGAGGCCTCTTTGGGGCATGTGCACATCGTACACTTCAGGAGAGGCCACAATTTATGGGCCAGTGTGTTAAAATGTCATACGATTGGTAAGATCTTTAATAGAAGAACACCTTAAAACTTGTTATTGCCACTTGATTCCTTTTGCATAATCTAATGCAATATATATGTATCTTTAAAATTAGAATGCAGACCCTTCAAGTTATATGGTTGGATCTAGAAGCATATTTTAGTTTTGTGATAGCTATTAATCACGTCAGCTCAGGGCACAATATTAACTAAAAGAGTACTATCAATCTAAATACAACCTGGTTGTAGAGTTTACAAAGCAAGGCTAACCAATCACAGAATTTATATCTACCTCGCTGTTAAAAAAGGAGGGAGAGAGAAAACGGATAATTATAGAGCGGTTAGCCTGACATCAGTAGTGGGGAAAATGTTGGAATCAATCATTAAGGATGAAATAGCAGCGCATTTGGAAAGCAGTGACAGGATCGGTCCAAGTCAGCATGGATTTATGAAAGGGAAATCATGCTTGACGAATCTTCTGGAATTTTTTGAGGATGCAACTAGCAGAGTGGACAAGGGAGAACCAGTGGATGTGGTGTATTTGGACTTTCAAAAGACTTTTGACAAGGTCCCGCACAAGAGATTGGTGTGCAAAATCAAAGCACATGGTATTGGGGGTAATGTACTGATGTGGATAGAGAACTGGTTGGCAGACAGGGAGCAGAGAGTCGGGATCAATGAGTCCTTTTCAGAATGGCAGGCAGTGACTATTGGAGTGTCGCAGGGTTTAGTGCTGGGACCCCAGCTCTTTACAATATACATTAATGATTTAGATGAAAGAATGGAGTGTAATATCTCCAAGTTTGCAGATGACAGTGTGAACTGTGAGGAGGACGCTAAGAGGCTACAGGGTTACTTGGACAGGTTAGGTGTGTGGCAGATGCAGTATAATATGGATAAATGTGAAGTTATCCATTTTGGGGGCAAAAACAGAATATTATCAGAATGGCGGCAGATTAGGAAAAGGGGAGTTGCAACAAGACCTGGGTGTCATGGTTCATCAGTCATTGAAAGTTGGCATGCAGGTACAGCAGGCGGTGAAGAAGGCAAATGGTATGTTGGCCTTCATAGCTAGGAGATTTGAGTATAGGAGTAGGGATGTCTTACTGCAGTTGTACAGGGCCTTAGTGAGGCCTCACCTGGAATATTGTGTGTCATTTTGGTCTCCTAATCTGAGAAAGGACATTCTTGCTCTTGAGGGAGTGCAGTGAAGGTTCACTAGACTGATTCCAGGGATGGCTGGACTGTCATATGAGGAGAGACTGGATCAACTGGGCCTTTATTCACTGGAGTTTAGAAGGATGAGAGGGGATTTCATAGAAACATATAAAATTCTGAAGGGACTGGATAGGTTAGATGCGGGAAGAATGTTCCCGATGTTGGGGAAGTCCAGAACCAGGAGACATAGTCTTGGGATAAGGGGTAGGTTATTTAGGATTGAGATGAGGAGAAACTTCTTCACTCAGAGAGTTGTTAACCTGTGGGATTCCCTGCCGCAGAGAGTTGTTGATGCCAGTTCATTGGATATATTCAAGAGGGAGTGAGATATGGCCCTTATGGCCAAAGGGATCGAGGGGTATGGAGAGAAAGCAGGAAAGGGATACTGAGGGAATGATCAGCCATGATCTTATTGAATGGCGGTGCCGGCTCGAAGGGCCGAATGGCCTACTGCTGCACCTATTTTCTATGTTTCTATGTTTCTAATGCAATGATATCATTAGCTGTCCAAGCAATGTGGGTCATTCTAATGCACATCAGATAATGACTATACATGTACCATGAGACAAAACATGATTCTGCATCACACGGCGTTCTGTGACATGAACACTTGGACACGAGATTACATGACAATTTCTGTTGCACTTATCAATGACACTTAAATAAGAAAACTCAACTGCAATAATGGAAGTTACATTCTTCACAGTCTGGTGTGTATAAAATTGTAGCAAAATGACAATGCCACAGCAATAACTAAATACTGGGGCTTTGGCAACTATACTATGCTTCAACTTCATTCCCATTGTTTGCAACACCAGTATAATGCCAGATTATGAAATAGCTCTATAACACATTCCAAGGATGTTACTATTCTCCACATCATTATCAATACAACTTGACAGTTTTTATCACTATTTGTTAATTATCCCAAAATACTTATTATTTGCAAGCTTAATGGAAAGAACGAAAGAGTTGCACATCTTTTATAACCTCAGGACGCCCTAAAGCGCTTAATTACCAATAAAGTACTTTTGAAGTATAATCACTGTTGTCATGTAGGAAAGGGGACAGCCAATTTGCATACAGCATGCTCCCACAAACAGCAATGAACTAACTATATGTGTTAGGTGTTGATTGAGGGATATAGGTTGGTCACGACACTGGGAGAACACCCTTGCTCTTGTTTGAATAGTGCCATGGGATCATTGACGCCTAACTGAGAGGTAAGATGGGGCCTCGATTTAACGTCTCATTTGAACGAAGGCAACTTAAACACTGCAGTGCAACTGCCTCGTATCAGCCTCGATAATGGTCCAGATTTTGTCAAATTAATGGTGTGGCTCTTGGTACTCACCGTTATTTATCTGCAAATGGTACAGCAACTTCAGGTGAGGGGCAGGTGCGTGGTTAAATGCAAATATCCAAAAGTTGCTGTCCGAGTTGCGACACTCAACCATTAGCTTTGTGGAAATGGCATTTCACTGACTGCCTCACCATTGACATGCAATGAATGTCATGAAGTTGCTGTATTTGTGTGGTAAGTACAAACTAAACTCGCTGCAGATATTTAGGGCAAGTAATTACAAGCGGAAGTATCCTTTTAACAATGTGATAGGTGTTAATGGCTACCAATCAAGCTCTCTGGCATCAAAAATTAACAATTATGTGTGGAGTCTCATTTCTTCAGGTTGTGACTCATTTTAGGAGATTTTAAAAATGTCAATTTTTTTTCTTACTTTTCCTTTCTGTCTCTCTTAATCCAATCTTTCTTTCCGTCTCTTTATTTCCGAAAAAAATGTAGGCTGACACTCCAGTACAGTACTGCGGGAGTGCTGCACTGTCGGAGGTGCTGTTTTTCGGATGAGGTGTTAAATCGAGATCCCATCTGCCCTCTCAAGTGGACGTACAAGATCCCATAGCACTATTTCGAAGAAGAGCAGGGGAGTTATCCCTGGTGTCCTGTGCAATATTTATTCCTCACTCAACATAATAAATACATGGAGCAGCGCGGGTCCGGGGTCGGCGAGAGGCCTATAAAGGCCAGCGGGAGTCGAGCAGTTCGAGCAGTCAGTCGAGGAGGCGGGAGCTCGGAGCAGCGCGAGTCCGGGGTCGGCGAGAGGCCTATAAAGGCCAGCGGGAGTCGAGCAGTTCGAGCAGTCAGTCGAGGAGGCGGGAGCTCGGAGCAGCGCGAGTCCGGGGTCGGCGAGAGGCCTATAAAGGCCAGCGGGAGTCGAGCAGTTCGAGCAGTCAGTCGAGGAGGCGGGAGCTCGGAGCAGCGCGAGTCCGGGGTCGGCGAGAGGCGTACCGGTGCAACTACACGGAGAAGGCAAAGATACAAAGGTGACGTCACAGCCTAGGGGGTAAGTGATTGGCTGGTGATTGGTGAGTAGTTTTTCTTTTTCTTCTTATATTGGTCAGTAACTTTTAACATTGTTATTACCAGTTTAAGTGTATCTAAGGGTTAAGACATGGCAGGAGAGCTCGGTCGGGTGTTATGCTCCTCCTGTACCATGTGGGAACTCAGGGACACTTCCGGTGTCCCTGACGACTACGTGTGCGGGAAGTGTGTCCACCTCCGGCTCCTGACGGTCCGCGTTACGGAATTGGAGCTGAGGGTGGATTTACTCTGGAGCATCCATGATGCTGAGAATGACGTGAGTAGCACGTGTAGTGAGTTGGTCTTACCGCAGGGAAAGGGTCCACAGCCAGATAGGGAATGGAAGACCAGCAGGAAGAGCAGTGCAAGGAAGGTAGTGCAGGGGTCCCCTGTGGTCATCCCCCTGCAAAACAGATACACCGCTTTGGGTACTGTTGAGGGGGATGACTCATCAGGGGAGGGCAGCAGCAGCCAAGTTCATGGCACCGTGGCTGGCTCTGCTGCACAGGAGGGCAAGAAAAAGAGTGGGAGAGCGACAGTGATAGGGGATTCAATTGTGAGGGGAATAGATAGGCGTTTCTGCGGCCGCAACCGAGACTCCAGGATGGTATGTTGCCTCCCTGGTGCAAGGGTCAAGGATGTCTCGGAGCGGGTGCAGGACATTCTGAAATGGGAGGGAGAACAGCCAGTTGTCGTGGTGCACATTGGTACCAACGACATAGGTAAAAAAAGGGATGAGGTCCTACGAAACGAATTTAAGGAGCTAGGAGCTAAATTAAAAAGTAGGACCTCAAAAGTAGTAATCTCGGGATTGCTACCAGTGCCACGTGATAGTCAGAGTAGGAATCGCAGGATAGCGCAGATGAATACATGGCTTGAGCAGTGGTGCAGCAGGGAGGGATTCAAATTCCTGGGGCA
Source organism: Pristiophorus japonicus (assembly GCF_044704955.1). Classification (NCBI taxonomy): domain Eukaryota; kingdom Metazoa; phylum Chordata; class Chondrichthyes; family Pristiophoridae; genus Pristiophorus; species Pristiophorus japonicus. Next base: position 44,105,814 of record NC_091990.1, read on the forward strand.
TTGGGACCGGTTCTGGGGGAGGTGGGACCAGTACAAACCGGACGGTCTGCACCTGGGCAGGACCGGAACCAATGTCCTAGGGGGAGTGTTTGCTAGTGCTGTTGGGGAGGATTTAAACTAATATGGCAGGGGGATGGGAACCAATGCAGGGAGACAGAGGGAAACAAAAAGGAGACAAAAGCAAAAGACAGAAAGGAGATGAGGAAAAGTGGAGGGCAGAGAAACCCAAGGCAAAGAACAAAAAGGGCCACTGTACAGCAAAATTCTAAAAGGACAAAGGGTGTTAATAAAACAAGCCTGAAGGCTTTGTGTCTTAATGCAAGGAGTATCCGCAATAAGGTGGATGAATTAATTGTGCAAATAGATGTTAACAAATATGATGTGATTGGGATTACGGAGACGTGGCTCCAGGATGATCAGGGCTGGGAACTCAACATTCAGGGGTATTCAACATTCAGGAAGGATAGAATAAAAGGAAAAGGAGGTGGGGTAGCATTGCTGGTTAAAGAGGAGATTAATGCAATAGTTAGGAAAGACATTAGCTTGGATGATGTGGAATCTATATGGGTAGAGCTGCAGAACACCAAAGGGCAAAAAACGTTAGTAGGAGTTGTGTACAGACCTCCAAACAGTAATAGGGATGTTGGGGAGGGCATCAAACAGGAAATTAGGGGTGCATGCAATAAAGGTGTAGCAGTTATAATGGGTGACTTTAATATGCACATAGATTGGGCTAGCCAAACTGGAAGCAATACGGTGGAGGAGGATTTCCTGGAGTGCATAAGGGATGGTTTTCTAGACCAATATGTTGAGGAACCAACTAGGGGGGAGGCCATCTTAGACTGGGTGTTGTGTAATGAGAGAGGATTAATTAGCAATCTCATTGTGCGAGGCCCCTTGGGGAAGAGTGACCATAATATGGTGGAATTCTGCATTAGGATGGAGAATGAAACAGTAATTTCAGAGACCATGGTCCAGAACTTAAAGAAGGGTAACTTTGAAGGTATGAGGCGTGAATTGGCTAGGATAGATTGGCGAATGATACTTAGGGGGTTGACTGTGGATGGGCAATGGCAGACATTTAGAGACCGCATGGATGAATTACAACAATTGTACATTCCTGTCTGGCGTAAAAATAAAAAAGGGAAGGTGGCTCAACCGTGACTATCAAGGGAAATCAGGGATAGTATTAAAGCCAAGGAAGTGGCATACAAATTGGCCAGAAATAGCAGCGAACCCGGGGACTGGGAGAAATTTAGAACTCAGCAGAGGAGGACAAAGGGTTTGATTAGGGCAGGGAAAATGGAGTACGAGAAGAAGCTTGCAGGGAACATTAAGGCGGATTGCAAAAGTTTCTATAGGTATGTAAAGAGAAAAAGGTTGGTGAAGACAAACGTAGGTCCCCTGCAGTCAGAATCAGGGGAAGTCATAACGGGGAACAAAGAAATGGCAGACCAATTGAACAAGTACTTTGGTTCGGTATTCACTAAGGAGGATACAAACAACCTTCCGGATATAAAAGGGGTCAGAGGGTCTAGTAAGGAGGAGGAACTGAGGGAAATCTTTATTAGTCGGGAAATTGTGTTGGGGAAATTGATGGGATTGAAGGCCGATAAATCCCCAGGGCCTGATGGACTGCATCCTAGAGTACTTAAGGAGGTGGCCTTGGAAATAGCGGATGCATTGACAGTCATTTTCCAACATTCCATTGATTCTGGATCAGTTCCTATGGAGTGGAGGGTAGCCAATGTAACCCCACTTTTTAAAAAAGGAGGGAGAGAGAAAACAGGGAATTATAGACCGGTCAGCCTGACCTCAGTAGTGGGTAAAATGATGGAATCAATTATTAAGGATGTCATAGCAGTGCATCTGGAAAATGGTGACATGATAGGTCCAAGTCAGCATGGATTTGTGAAAGGGAAATCATGCTTGACAAATCTTCTGGAATTTTTTGAGGATGTTTCCAGTAAAGTGGACAAAGGAGAACCAGTTGATGTGGTATATTTGGACTTTCAGAAGGCTTTTGACAAGGTCCCACACAAGAGATTAATGTACAAAGTTAAAGCACATGGGATTGGGGGTAGTGTGCTGACGTGGATTGAGAACTGGTTGTCAGACAGGAAGCAAAGAGTAGGAGTAAACGGGTACTTTTCAGAATGGCAGGCAGTGACTAGTGGAGTGCCGCAAGGTTCTGTGCTGGGGCCCCAGCTGTTTACATTGTACATTAATGATTTAGACGAGGGGATTAAATGCAGTATCTCCAAATTTGCGGATGATACTAAGTTGGGTGGCAGTGTGAGCTGCGAGGAGGATGCTATTAGGCTGCAGAGTGACTTGGATAGGTTAGGTGAGTGGGCAAATGCATGGCAGATGAAGTATAATGTGGATAAATGTGAGGTTATCCACTTTGGTGGTAAAAACAGAGAGACAGACTATTATCTGAATGGTGACAGATTAGGAAAAGGGAAGGTGCAACGAGACCTGGGTGTCATGGTACATCAGTCATTGAAGGTTAGCATGCAGGTACAGCAGGCGGTTAAGAAAGCAAATGGCATGTTGGCCTTCATAGCGAGGGGATTTGAATACAGGGGCAGGGAGGTGTTGCTACAGTTGTACAGGGCCTTGGTGAGGCCACACCTGGAGTATTGTGTACAGTTTTGGTCTCCTAACTTGAGGAAGGACATTCTTGCTGTTGAGGGAGTGCAGCGAAGGTTCACCAGACTGATTCCCGGGATGGCGGGACTGACCTATCAAGAAAGATTGGATCAACTGGGCTTGTATTCACTGGAGTTCAGAAGAATGAGAGGGGACCTCATAGAAACGTTTAAAATTCTGACGGGTTTAGACAGGTTAGATGCAGAAAGAATGTTCCCAATGTTGGGGAAGTCCAGAACCAGGGGTCACAGTCTGAGGATAAGGGGTAAGCCATTTAGGACCGAGATGAGGAGAAACTTCTTCACCCAGAGAGTGGTGAACCTGTGGAATTCTCTACCACAGAAAGTAGTTGAGGCCAATTCACTAAATATATTCAAAAGGGAGTTAGATGAAGTCCTTACTACTCGGGGGATCAAGGGTTATGGCGAGAAAGCAGGAAGGGGGTACTGAAGTTTCATGTTCAGCCATGAACTCATTGAATGGCGGTGCAGGCTAGAAGGGCTGAATGGCCTGCTCCTGCACCTATTTTCTATGTTTCTATGTTTCTATTAGCTGGTCATAATCACATTGTTGTTTGTGGGAGCTTGCTGTGTACAAATTGGCTGCCGCATTTCCCATATTACAACAGTGACTACACTCCAAAAAGTATTTCATTGGCTGTAAAGCGCTTTGAGATGTCCAGTGGTCGTAAAAGATGCTCTCTAAACTCAGTCTTTCTTTTTTTCTGTACCCGATTTGACATTGAATTGATACCAGGACTGAGAGGTTATATCCATCAGGAAAGATCAAACAAGCTCTTTTCTTGTCTCGGCTCTTTTCCCTCGACAAAGGAAACCTGATAGAGGTCTTTAAGATTATGAAAGGATTTGATAGGGTAGACATGGAGAAGATGTTTCCACTGGCGGGGGAGATCTTGGGGCCATAAATATAAGATAGTCACTAATAAATCCAATAAGGAATTCAGGAGGAATCTCTTTACCCAGAAAGTAGCTGGAATGTGGAACTCGCTATCACAAGGAGTAGTTAAGGCGAATAACATAGATGTGTTTAAGCGGAAGTTGGATAAAGACACAAGGGAGAAAACAATAGAAGGATATGTTGATCGGGGTTAGATAAAAAAAGGTGGGAGGCGGCTCATGTGGAGCATAAACCTTTTGGACCTTTTGGCCTATTAATACTATATAATACTATGTCCTATGAATTCAGCCCCTTTAATTCTCTCTCCTTCACAGTCCTTATGCAGTTAATTTCCCAATCCTGTATCTCGTTGGTTGAAGAGATACCCTGTTCATTTAGGTTGCAGATGGCCGATTTCTCTCGCTGCGCCATTATCAGCTTGCGCTTTCAGCAACTTGTGGTACAAAAAATGTTAACAACTAAACATGGATGAATTGACTATTAAATATGGATTTAATTCTTATCCATGAAAGTCACATATTTTCAGAATGTGGGCATCGTATTTTATGTTCAACACTCGGTACAACATTTTTAAGCGATCTCTATCCCATAAAACTATGCCATTTATAAACTTAATGCACATATAGCTGCTAAAATATCACAATTTTTCATTCTATATTATAACAGTACATCTCTGAGGTAATGTCCTTTTAATTTAGGTATCCTTTGAATATGTTCAATCTCCGAAAGTATCTTTTTAATTCCAAGAAATGCCTGCAAGGTTTATTTTAAATTGGGTCTTGTCTGACAGGGGAGGTTTACCTTTCATGATATTATTTAAATTGATTTTATTATAAAGTCCACTTAGCACTTTCTAATAAAATTATCACACCATCTAGGGATTAGAATCAGACAATGCACCATTAAACGGCACTCTCTTTTTAATTACAGGAAGATTGTATCTATTAAATTTATAGAAATAAAAAAGGGAAGGTGGCTCAACCGTGGCTATCAAGGGAAATCAGGGATAGTATTAAAGCCAAGGAAGTGGCATACAAATTGGCCAGAAATAGCAGCGAACCTGGGGACTGGGAGAAATTTAGAACTCAGCAGAGGAGGACAAAGGGTTTGATTAGGGCAGGGAAAATGGAGTATGAGAAGAAGCTTGCAGGGAACATTAAGACGGATTGCAAAAGTTTCTATAGATATGTAAAGAGAAAAAGGTTAGTAAAGACAAACGTAGGTCCCCTGCAGTCAGAATCAGGGGAAGTCATAACGGGGAACAAAGAAATGGCGGACCAATTGAACAAGTACTTTGGTTCGGTATTCACGAAGGAGGACACGAACAACCTTCCGGTTATAAAAGGGGTCGGGGGGTCTAGTAAGGAGGAGGAACTGAGGGAAATCCTTATTAGCCGGGAAATTGTGTTGGGGAAATTGATGGGATTGAAGGCCGATAAATCCCCAGGGCCTGATGGACTGCATCCCAGAGTACTTAAGGAGGTGGCCTTGGAAATAGTGGATGCGTTGACAGTCATTTTCCAACATTCCATTGACTCTGGATCAGTTCCTATGGAGTGGAGGGTAGCCAATGTAACCCCACTTTTTAAAAAAGGAGGGAGAGAGAAAACAGGGAATTATAGACCGGTCAGCCTGACATCGGTAGTGGGTAAAATGATGGAATCAATTATTAAGGATGTCATAGCAGTGCATTTGGAAAGAGGTGACATGATAGGTCCAAGTCAGCATGGATTTGTGAAAGGGAAATCATGCTTGACAAATCTTCTGGAATTTTTTGAGGATGTTTCCAGTAGAGTGGATAAGGGAGAACCAGTTGATGTGGTATATTTGGACTTTCAGAAGGCGTTCGACAAGGTCCCACACAAGAGATTGATGTGCAAAGTTAGAGCACATGGGATTGGGGGTAGTGTACTGACATGGATTGAGAACTGGTTGTCAGACAGGAAGCAAAGAGTAGGAGTAAATGGGTACTTTTCAGAATGGCAGGCAGTGACTAGTGGGGTACCGCAGGGTTCTGTGCTGGGGCCCCAGCTGTTTACACTGTACATTAATGATTTAGATGAGGGGATTGAGTGTAGTATCTCCAAGTTTGCGGATGACACTAAGTTGGGTGGCAGTGTGAGCTGCGAGGAGGATGCTGTGAGGCTGCAGAGCGACTTGGATAGGTTAGGTGAATGGGCAAATGCATGGCAGATGAAGTATAATGTGGATAAATGTGAGGTTATCCACTTTGGTGGTAAAAACAGAGAGACAGACTATTATCTGAATGGTGACAGATTAGGAAAAGGGGAGGTGCAAAGAGACCTGGGTGTCATGGTACATCAGTCATTGAAGGTTGGCATGCAGGTGCAGCAGGCGGTTAAGAAAGCAAATGGCATGTTGGCCTTCATAGCAAGGGGATTTGAGTACAGGGGCAGGGAGGTGTTGCTACAGTTGTACAGGGCATTGGTGAGGCCACACCTGGAGTATTGTGTACAGTTTTGGTCTCCTAACCTGAGGAAGGACATTCTTGCTATTGAGGGAGTGCAGCGAAGGTTCACCAGACTGATTCCCGGGATGGCGGGACTGACCTATCAAGAAAGACTGGATCAACTGGGCTTGTATTCACTGGAGTTCAGAAGAATGAGAGGGGACCTCATAGAAACATATAAAATTCTGACGGGGTTAGACAGGTTAGATGCAGGAAGAATGTTCCCAATGTTGGGGAAGTCCAGAACCAGGGGTCACAGTCTAAGGATAAGGGGTAAGCCATTTAGGACCGAGATGCGGAGGAACTTCTTCACCCAGAGAGTGGTGAACCTGTGGAATTCTCTACCACAGAAAGTTGTTGAGGCCAATTCACTAAATATATTCAAAAAGGAGTTAGATGAGGTCCTTACTGCTAGGGGGATCAAGGGGTATGGCGAGAAAGCAGGAATGGGGTACTGAAGTTGAATGTTCAGCCATGAACTCATTGAATGGCGGTGCAGGCTAGAAGGGCCGAATGGCCTACTCCTGCACCTATTTTCTATGTTTCTATGTTTCTATGTTTCTATGTTCTATGTTTCTATAGCACTCTAATTGCAAAATGTGCAAGCAAAATTTGGAAATGCTACTTAAAAGGAATTTACGTGTGTATGAAATTGATTTGTTTTCAGTGAAGAGTTTAAACGTACCCGTTTCAGAATTTCTGCCTCCGTACAATAATTGCCTTGTGATTGCTAAACTGGAATTTCTGAATGGAATAAATGTGAACTTTGATTTGCTAACAATAATCAAAAAGTACATTAACCATAATTCAATCACTGAGGCTCTCCATTGGCTGTGTCATTTCTGATGTGTCGTTATGCTCACTGCAGCAAATTCTAATGACATGATCAGGAAATGTAATGGAGTAGGTTAGCAACAGCGGGTTCAGCACAAAACATTAACATTTAGAGCTCATGTCGTCAATGTTGACATCGCAGGAAATTCTGGGCCATTATCTCTACTGACTCAGTTTATTCTTATTTTATTCTGAATTTTGAACAGTTTTCACTTGCCAGCTCTCTTCATTGCGTGCCGCATGTTTGAAAGAAGACAACATTCATGCAAATGGATTAACGATTCGGATCCAAGTACGCAGGATTATTCAGAAATAACCTGTTGTCAGTGACTGGAAAATTCTATATCCAATGCACATTAAACATTAATATCTTCTGTATGGATGTTATTTGCTCAAATACTGTATTATTTTACTTTGTATTTTAAATTGTGTTTTTTTTAATGTAGCGAATGACATTTGTAATATTAAAATCACTCTTATTCTGGCTGACCAAACATTTACTCGAGATATATGTAACACTCTGCCTGGAAGGTTATTGACAAAAGTACCAAAGGAAAAACTTTTTTGTGCAGCGAGTGGTTAGGATCTGGAATGCATTGCCTGAGAGGGTGGTAGAGGCAGACTCAATCGTGGCTTTCAAAAGGGCATTGAATAAGTACCTGAAGGAAACAAAATTGCAGAGCTACAAGGGAAGGGTGGGGGAGTGGGAGTAGCTGAAGTGCTCTTGCAAAGAGCTGGCAGGGATTCGACAGGCCGAAAGGCCTTCTTCTGTGCTGTAACCATTCTGTGATTCAATAATGCAGTCCATTCCCCATAAAGTGGATAGATGAAAGTCAGGGCCAAGTCACATGCTCCTGTTCTTACTCCTCATAAAGGCTGATTCAAGAACAATTGTAGTAAATGGTCGAAAGTCCTTTTTCTGTCAACTCTGAGTCATTGGCTCCAATATTTACAGGGGTGCATTGCGCAGGCTGTTGGGGCTGGGGACGGGAGTTTAGGGCAGCGTGTAACTTTTCTCTGTGCTAAGTTACCCACCCAGACGTCAGCCTAATTGACAGTGTTAGCTTCCAGTCAGGCGGGGAGGACTCCGGAGCAGGCAGCAGGAGCAGGTACAACTGCTACTGGGATCCTGGGGGGTGGTGAGGGGTGTAGAGGTGTGGGAGGGGAAGGTGGAAGGTTGGCGGGGGTGGGAAGAACTCCTGCTCCTCCTGGCCCATCAGCATCGCTATAAAAGCACTTACCATCTTCACAAAGCAATCTTTGCCCTCCCCTCAGTTTCCAGGTTTCCCAAGGCCTGGGAAACCCAGCCATGCAGGTTAAATCAGAGGCTGCCAGCCATACTAAAATATTTAAATTGTCAACCCATAACCTGGGAACAGGTCAGCTGCCCGCCCCTTGTCCCGCCTCTGTTAAACCCCAAAGCGGGTGGATTGGAGTCGGGTTTGAGATTTTTTTTTTAAATTTTAACATCTGACCTCTGATCCCAACCCATCCATTTTTGGGGGTCAAAGCTCACCTCATTGTGTAGGGGTGGTGTTGCAAGGGTGAGGAAGGAAGCGTTACAGAGGAAGGGGAAGAAATGAAAATTGAAATGTAAAAAATGGCAAGAGAGTTGAAAGCAAGAGTCCATTTAATACATGGCTGCAAAATAACAGCCTTAATTGATGACATTAAGCCATCTTATGTGCCGTATAATACTCATAGACCAGATTAGCGTCTTAGTTAAATGTCAAAGCATTTTACTGTCTCTATAATTGATGTAGACCTAAAAATGGCATAACATGCTTTAACTTCAGATTTACAGATACACGAAAGGGTTTATTTAAAAAGTGGATAGGATTTGCAAGTAACTTATGATGTTGGTCATTCAGAAGTTTGTGATAATTATTTTCAGAACAGAATTATTGCAAAACCATAAAGGAGTGATTATATTTTAGATGCACTTTCACACTGAATCTTAGAAAAATGATTTTTGAATGTACAATTTAAAGCAGAATTTTGTTAAGTGCTGACATTGTTTTCTGCATGTTGAAAGTTCGAGACATTTAAATTAAATGTATATTGTAGGATCCTATGAGTGAGCTGATAACTTCAGGTAAACAAAGACATTTGATGACAGTGGCATTGTGAGCACTATAAAGTCAATGGAAAACTGGCATGGTTTGCTCTTGTATGCACAAAAGGTGAGAACAGAGTGTTGAAGGCAATATTTCTTGATCAAGTTCAAGAAATAATAACATGGAAGAGATGGCCAGAGATGATTTATGACTAGGGCCATTTGGATATTGAGTCAGCCTTACAGGCCCAAGGACATGTCTACAGGGAGATACAAGTATTGCTTCTACTGCATCAATGTCAAGAGACGATGGTTCTATATTAACAATAATCTAAACAGAAGATAATTAAAGGTGATGTACACCTTCTGCTTCAATTAGCAGGTGAATAGTGCAAACAAATGACAGTTTGTTTCTATGCAAGTAGCTTTAGTTAGGAGTGACAACCATTTTTCCATACAGTTTTTTCCCCTTCCCTCCTAAAAATGTTGCCTCCTTGCTAAGATACAGTTCCAAGGGTGTGGGCCACCTTTCGGCACCTAGCCCAAATGGCCTTTATTCATATGTAAGCCTTTGAGCATTATCAATCATGGGGAAGGTAAGGCTAAGCTCAGTCCTATTCTCAACCAATGTCCTCACATCCTTCCAGCAGGAGTGGGAATCCTGGTACACCTCCTTGACTGAGAGGCACTGACTGAGATCAATTGTGATCTACCTACTCCGTCTCACCGCCCCATCTCTCCCTCCACCTCCACCTCTTAGGGCAAGATCAGCTAGCCAATACATATCAAGAATTAAACCACGTACTCTCCAGCTATAACTGGCTCAGCGGTACAATGAATAAACTCTCACCATTAGGGGAAACCATAAACCATTCAAACAACCAACATAAGTTGGCTCCATCCCTCTAATATACTGTCTGCATCCTCTTTTATATTAATAGTATTATCCAGGTTAGCAATCCTGAGGGACAGAGTAGGAGACTTTCCAATAGTGAACTCAATCTGATAGATTTAATAAAATAAGGAAGATCCGACTGAGTTGAAATGTCCTCATAGAATTAGAACACAGCACCGGAGAGAGGAATGCGCTCAGTATTCAACTTATTAGGTATGCTGACTATTTCCTTGCTGAATTATGTGTGTCTTTAATGGATATACAGTACAACATTAAATTGAAATAATGAACTTGTCGATGCCAGTTTTTTGTTTCTCCAATTCAGCAGTTCGAGTTGAGCATTAAGCAAAGTACGAACCTGAGCAGATTTGGCACATTTATTCTCTTATGCTGCAAAGGGACTTGTTTTCAAACTGAATCAATGTATAATCCACTATTATCCGATTCTTGCAGTCCTCAAAAAAACTTTGAATGGCTCCGATTCCCCACCGTATTTTCACTGATAAGGGCACAACATAATAGGCACGGCCTTTAATGCTGCAAAATATCCCAAGGTGCTTCACAGGAGCATCGTCACACAAACTTTGACACAGTGCCACTTACAGAGTTAGTACCTGCCCTCCGGTATGGCTCAGAGACATGGACCATGTACAGTAGACATTTCAAGTTACTGGAGAAATATCACCAACGAAGTCTCCGCAAGATCCTACAAATCCCCTGGGAGGACAGGCGCACCAACATCAGCGTCCTCATTCAGGCTAACATCCCCAGCATTGAAGCACTGACCACACTCGATCAGCTCCACTGGGCAGGCCACACAGTCCGTATGCCAGACACGAGACTCCCTAAGCAATTGCTCTACTCGGAGCTCCTTCACGGCAAATGAGCCAAAGGTGGGCAGCGGAAATGCTTCAAGGACTCCCTCAAGGCCTCCCTGATAAAGTGCAACATCCCCACTGACACCTGGGAGTCCCTGGCCCAAGACCACCCTAAGTGGAGGAAGGGCATCCAAGAGAGCGCTGAGCACCTTGAGTCTCATCGCCGAGTGCATGCAGAAATCAAGCGCAGACAGCGGAAAGAATGTGCGGCAAACCAGTCCCACCCACCCCTTCCCTCAAGGACTATCTGTCCTACCTATGACAGAGACTGTGGTTGTCGTCTTGGACTGTTCAGTCACCAAAGAACTCACTTCAGGAGTGGAAGCAAGGCTTCCTCAATTCCGAGGGACTGCCTATGATGATGAGGGCAGGTGATCAACAGCCACATGCACTTACCTCAAAGTAAATCAGCATTGAAATATATAGTTGCAACCAACTTAATGGATTGGACTTTATTTGTAAAGAAACCCTGGTGTAGATCCTCTCTTCCTTTCTAATTTTCTTTTTACTGTCGAGAAGCCAGGCTGAATTGAATCAGTAAAATGAAAATCCCAAATGGTGAAGGATAGTGTGAAACTGAGGGCCAACGTTCAGTTATTGGCCAGGAATTCTTTTGACTTCATGCAAAGACACTTCTATCTATTTTTTATTATTTTTAATAGCCTGCATTTCCTATTTGTAAAACTTTCCTCACGTGTACTTATTCCAAGTGGTTTCTGAAGAGACTGCAGGATATCACGAGCCAAATGGTGAAGTACAACATTGTCCAGCTCAACGCCGCCATCACAGATTGCGGCAAGTACTTCTCAGCATGTATTTCTACCCTTGTGGTCTGTGTCAGAGTAAAGAGCACAATGTAAGTGCTGCACTGCCTTTCATTATCTTGTTCAACAAAACATCTGAAATCGAAGGGAACAAAATCTGAAAGCTTTTCACTATTCAGATTCTGGATGGTACACTTAATAGTAATAGGGTTGTTATTTATCATCACACATGTCACAGTACTTACCTGGAAGAGCATTCAAAGGCATATTGGTCTAGAGATTGGTTGGCCGCCTCAAACTGGGCATATGGATCGTTCTCTGCGCCAGGGGTAGGTAGGTCTTTGGCACACTTGATAATGGGCCTTAGGCCTTATTTAAATGAGACTGGCAAGCTGCAGGACACTCGCCGGTAGGTTGGACAAGATGTCAAGGTTGGGGTGGGGGAGCGGGGTCAGAGTTGAATGTAAGTGTACGGAGTTTATGAGGGGGCCTTAAGAAGATGGCTTCAGTCTTCGCAATGTTTAACTAGAGAAATGAAGGCTTATTATGGCACGAGAGACCAAAACAGAGGAGTTCTTTTTTGACTCCAGGTTTACCGTTTCGGATCAAACTATACCAGGTAACTCTTATATTTAAAGAGGTGAGGCTGACAATCTGCCGACAGGTCTTTGATAATGACAGCTGCTAAAAAATGTACCCACCATAACTTGAGCTCACCCAAAACTCTGCTATCCGGATCCTCACTCACTCCAAGTCCCGTCAAGTGATGACTTTCAGTTTCACTCACATCAAAATAAAATATAGATTCAAAAATAAATCAAAGAAAGTGCAGATCTCAAACCAGCCAGATCCACTTGTACTGCTGATACCTGTGGGTCACAAACAACAACAGAAGACTTACTCATTACCACATGCAGACTCACCTCAGTCCCACCCATTGAAAATGTGGTACAAGTGCGATAATTGGGATTTTATCCTAGTAAATATTAAAACAAATCTGTAGTTGGAGTAATTTGCATTTGTCAGATTATTAGAAGCAGAACTACAGTGTTAGTGACTTTGAAGCCTACAGTGATAAAAGAACATTCTGAGTGTGATGACCAGGTTGAATATCCTGCAGGCTGCATCTATGCTCAAGAATTAAATTCAGAAAGCCTGGCTGCCTTTATTTGAAGGGCACAGTTTCCATTTTTTTTTAAATCAAGCTTTCTTGCATTTGCTTCTAAAACATGATACAAAACCACAGAGATAATATTACATGGCTGGGACATCAATGTGATTAAAAATATTTGTTGATTCCTTTGGTTCTACTTACTTTCGCATATAACCAACATAGTTTGGCAAAACATCATCATCAGAACAGGAGCCCTTCAAATGAATACTGGTGGGAGGCTGGGAGAACGAGCAGGGAAATGGCAAAACATGAACCTCTTCAGTTGCTTACGCTGTTTCTCTGGCGATTCCGCTGAAGTTAAGGTGAAAGACGAGGAGAATGCCCATGGAATCTCACAAACAAGGACTCCCAGGCTGCTTTACCCATCAGCTGGGCTTCGACCTAGCTGGAACTTTAAGGCCGGAATTTTCTGTACCTGAGCGGGTTGGGTGCAGGCAGTCGCTGTGGCGGGTCACGACCCTGTTCCATCCCGCGGAATGGAGCGGAATGGCTCGCTGGCACGGTGACAGCCAAAGAGGGGAGTCGGGTGTTTCAGGTCTAACTGACCAATGGACAAACGCACAGAAAACACTTGGCCCAAATTAAACTGCGGTTCACCAACAGTTACCTACAACCTGAAGAGGACACCATCAACTTTGACCTTCCAAGACACACACACAAGTGGCAACTGACATCACAGTTGACCATGAAACAGAACTCATCATCCCCAGCAGCCCGGCAAGGCCGGCATTTGTGCCGAGACGATCGACAAGGGAGCGCAAAGCCCCAGATCATCTCACCTTGTAAATAATTGTATTGTTGACTCCACGGGCGGGTGATGTTATATATTTAACCCTTTGTAATCGTGTAACCTGTATCACACCTGTCCATCCCGCTCCGGAGATCGACTTTCCGATAATGGTGCCTATTAATGCAGCCCTGCGCGTTACCCGGCCCAATTAAATGATGCGGGTATGATGACCTCATCGATGAAGTCATCAGACCCGCCTCCAATCGCGCCCGAAAATTCCGGCCTCAGTTTCTGATTCGGTGTGAGCATGCCCAGAACTGTCTCCCTAAAGTTAGACATTTAAATGTTTGGAGAGCAGGACAGGGAAAATCTCCACTCTCGAAAACAGATAAATTAGTGTCAGGTCCTAATTCTGGAATTATATAGCCAGTTTAGCATCAGTGCAAAGCTGAAATCACTGCTGCAATGCCAAACTTGCAGCAAAAATTCACCCTTTAATCAGTCTCAGCTAATGTTCACAACATACCACCTATATTACACAGGAACATAGAAACAGGAATAGGCCATTCAGCCCCTCGAGCTTGCTCCGCCATTCAATGAGAGCATGGTTGATCTGCGACCTATCTCCATATACCAGCCTTTGGCTCATATCCCTTAATACCTTTGGTTAAAGGAAAGCTAGCAATCACTTATTTAAAATTAACAATTGATCTAGCATCAATTGCTGTTTGCGGAAAAGAGTTCCAAACTTCTACCACCCTTTGTGTGCAGAAGTGTTTCCTAATTTAATTCCTGAAAGGCCTGGCTCTAATTATTAGACTTTGCCCCTGGTCCTAGACTCCCCAACCAGCGGAAATAGTTTCTCTCTCTCTACCCGATCTGTCCCCCTTAATATCTTGAAACCTTTGATCAGATCACCTCTTAACCTTCTAAATTCTAGGGAATACAACTCTAATTTGTGTACTCTCTCTTCGTAACTTAACCCTTGATGTCCTGGTATCATTCTGGTAAACCTATGTGTTATAGTCATAATAAATGATCAGACCGAGTGCTGTGTGTAATGAGCAAGTGTGACCTTAGCTCCTTTATTGTAGTTCCAGTGTACGGGTACCTCGTGGGTGGCCTGCTTATATACTGTACTCTCAAGGGATACTGGGATCCCTTGGGGCTCCAACAGGTAGGCCCTCTGGTGGACAGGTGTGATGCAGGTGACATGGTTACAAGGGGTTAAATACATAACATCACCCGCCGGTGGAGTCAACAATACAATTATTTACAAGGTGAGATGATCTGGGGCTTTGCGCTCCCTTGTCGATCGTCTCGGTACAAATGCCGGCCTTGCCGGGCTGCTGGGGATGATGAGTTCTGTTTCATGGTCAACTGTGATGTCAGTTGCCACTTGTGTGTGTGTTGGAAGGTCAAAGTTGATGATGTCCTCTTCAGGTTGTATGTAACTGTTGGTGAACCGCAGTTTAATTTGGGCCAAGTGTTTTCTGTGCTTTTGTCCAGTGGTCAGTTGGACCTGAAACAACCTACTCCCCTCTTTGGCTGTCACCGTGCCAGCGAGCCATTTGGGACCATGCACATTATTGAGCACAAACACAGGATCATTGAGCTCAATATCGCGTGACAAGTTTGCACGGTCATGGTACACACTCTGTTGATGCCGCTTGTCCTCCACGTGATCATATAGATCAAAGTGGACCAGAGAGAGCCTTGGGTTAAGTGCCCTTTTCATGAGCAACTCGGCTGGGGGAATCCTTGTGAGGGAGTGGGGTCTGGTGCGGTAGCTGAGCAGTCGGCACAACCAGGTCTGCAGGGAGCTTTCCGACACGCATTTCAAGATTTGCTTGATTGTCTGAACTGCCCGTTCTGCCTGGCCATTGGATGTGGGCTTGAACGGTGCAGATGTGACATGTTTGATCCCTTTGCGGGTCATGAACTCTTTGAATTCAGCACTTGTGAAGCATGGCCATTGTCGCTGACTAGGACATCAGGCAGGACGTGCGTGGCAAACATAGCTCTTAGACTTTCAATGGTAGCCATGGACGTGCTTCCAGACATTATTGCACATTCAATTCACTTTGAGTAAGCATCCACGACAACCAAAAACATTTTGATGAGGAATGGTCTACATGGATCCTCGACCATGGTTTGGATGGCAAAGACCATACACTTAGCGGTGCCTCTCTGGGTGCATTGCTCAACTGAGAACAAGCGTTGCACTGGCGTACACATGACTCTAAATCTGAGTCGATGCCTGGCCACCACATGTGGGATCTGGCTATGGCTTTCATCATCACGATACCTGGGTGGGTGCTGTGCAGTGAGCCACACGCGATCCAACCAACTAAGAACCTCCTCCAGGTTCTTCAAGTGCTCCATGGTGTCCCGATCTGTAACCAATATGTCATCCTGGAAGACCACTGTACAAGGAACCGACTTTAGCAGGCTTTCCATGTTCCGCTGGAAGATCGCTGCAGCCGATCGAATCCTGAACGGGCACCGGTTGTAAATAAACAGACCTTTGTGCGTATTGATGCAGGCGAGGCCTTTCGAAGACTCCTCCGGCTCCCGCGTCATGTAGGCCGAGGTCAGGTCCAGCTTGGTAAATGCCTTCCCTCCAGCCAGGGTCAGAAATAGGTTGTCTGCCTTGGGTAGCGGGTACTGGTCCTGTAGCGAAAAACGGTTAATTGTTACTTTATAATCACTGCAAATTCTAACTGTACCATCCTTCTTGAGTACCTGAACAATCGGACTGAACTCCACAGGCGCGATGATGCCTTCACGTTGCAGCCTGTCCAGCTCGATTTCCATTTTTTCACGCATCATGTACGGTACCGCCCGAGCCTTGTGGTGGATGGGTCGCGTACCAGGAACCAAATGGATCTGCACTTTCACCCCCGAAAGAATTCCAATACCTGGCTCGAATAATAAAGGGAATTTGCTTAGAACCTGGGTACATGAGGTGTCGTCAACTGACAAGAGCGCTCGGATGTCGTCCCAGTTCCAGCGGGTTTTCCCCAGCCAGCTTCTGCCAAACAACGTGGGGCCATCCCCTGGCACAATCCACAGCGGGAGTTCGTGTACTGCTCCATCACAGGAGACTTTGACTTCAGCACTGCCAATTACAGGGATAAGTTCCTTAATACCTGAGTTTGGTGTGAATGGAGCTGAGCTTGGGCCTGTGTGCCTTCTTCCCCCACAGCCGTCGAAGGCCGTTTTACTCATTATGGACTAACTTGCCCCCGTGTCCAGCTCCATAGACATTGGAATACCATTCAGTTCAACTTTCAACATTATTGGTGGGCATTTCGTCGTGAACGTGTGTACCCCGAACACCTCTGCCTCCTCCGTACGAGTTTCCAATTCCATCTGATCCACTGTGGACCGATCTTCCTCTGCAACGTGATGGTTTGCAGGGTTTGCAGCTCGCCTGCACATTCGTTGGAGGTGTCCCATTGTTCTGCAGCCATTGCACGCATAGTACTTAAAGCAGCATTGATGGGGCTGATGATCACCCCCACAGCGCCAACAGGGTGTTAACTGCCTCGCATTAACAGATGATGGCGGACTCTGGGTCGCCGGTGTGTACATTCTGCCCTGTACATTTGTGCTCAAAACCGATGTTACTTTATGCACAGTACTGGCCGAAACTTCTTTGTTCTGCAAAATCTGCTTGGTGTTGTCGCTGGTGGACATAAATGCCTGGACTCTCATTATGGCTTTACTCAGATTCGGAGTTTCTACAGTCAACAGTTTGGGAAGGATTGTCTCATGTCCGATGTCCAGTACTTTGAGCATTTGTTCTAGGAATCCCTCAAACTCACAATGTCCTGCAAGGCACCTTAATTCGGCGACGTAGCTCGTCATTTCCTGGCCCTCCGATCGGTGACACGTGTAGAACCGATAAAACGCTTTCCTTAGGATTTAGGTGCTCCTGGACCAGCGTACACAGTTCGTCGTAGGATCTCTCTGTTGGTTTAGCCGGGGCCAGGAGATTCTTCATGAGGCCATAGGTTGTGGCCCCACAGACAGTTAGGAGGATCGACCTTCGTTTGGTCGTGTTCTCATCCTCTTCCAGCTCATTGGCTACGAAGTATTGATCAAGTCTCTCCACGAAGGCCTCCCAATTGTCCCCCCCTGAGAACTTCTCCAGGATGCCGACTGTTCTTTGCATTATCTCGTCGTCAATTGTTATACTCATAATAAATGGTCAGCCCAAGTACTGTGTATAATGAGCAAGTGTAACCTTAGCTCCTTTATTGTAGTTCCAGAGTGCAGGTACCTTGTGGGTGGCCTGCTTATATACTGTACTCCCAAGGGATGCTGGGATCCCTTGGGACTCCAAAAGGTAGGCCCTCTGGTGGACAGGTGTGATGCAGGTTACAAGGGCTTAAATACAAAACACTATGAACATAAGATTTGCAGCACAGCAGCAGAACATTTGACCCAACAGATCTATGCTGGTGATTATATTCCACATGAACCTCCTCCCACCTTTTAAAAAAATATTTGTTCATGAGATGTGGGTGTCGCTGGCAAGGCTAGCATTTGTTGCCAATCCCTAATTGCCCTTGAAAATGAGGTGATGAGCCGCCTTCTTGAACCACTGCAGTCTGTGTGGTGAAGGTACTCCCACAGTGCTTTTAGGGAGGGAGTTCCACGATTTTGACCTAGCGATGATGAAGGAATGGCAATATATTTCTAAGTCAGGATGGTGTGTGACTTGGAGGGGAACTTGGAGGTGGTGGTGTTCCCATGCGCCTGCTGCCTTTGTCCTTCTAGGTGGTAGAGGTCGTGGGATTGGGAGATGCTGTCGAGGAAGCCTTGGTGAGTTGCATCTTGTAGATGGTACACACTGCAGTCACTGTGTGCCAGTGATAGAGGAAGTGAATGTTTAACCTTACTACATCTTACACTATCAACGCATCAATGATAGCGTGAGATGAAGTAGTGTGTGTTCCTCACAAACATTTATTTGAGAAATGATTTGCTACAGTTCTGACTTTGTAGATCTAAGGCTGTTTCTTGTTAATGTGATTATTAATAGACTTGCACTTCAGAGGTTTGTTAAAATTGTTATACAATTTATATTCAATAATCACTTATATTCAATAACACAGCTAACAATATTCTTTAAAAAAAAATAATTGTCTGCCATTCACTGGCTGAAGCAGTGATTAAGCATTTTAGTTTTAATCATTGAACCATCTTTCCCAGTAAATGATTTGGGAGAGCTTTCTTGTAGTTAATATTGTAACAAATAATTGAGAATCGTGCTACTTATTAGAGGGGCAATGACACATTTCACAGTCAACAGTTTTCAATTACAGTTTGATGAACTGAAACATAATTCAACTTGATGACAGAATGGCACTCCTTAAAAAAATTGAATTTCAGTATATTTAATGTAGAAACACAGGTTCAATCAGGCACTAGGCCATTGCAGGGAATTAAAATCCCGTTTTTGCATCAATGTGCATGTGAAACCCAGCTTGCCATCGACGCAAAAGCAACTCTGTAAATTGGGAGTGAGATGAGCGATTGGAGAATCAAGAACCTAAAGACAAGAGGTGCAAGAAACTAGTCTAATCTCACACTGTTTGGGCTTCATGCCAGTGGCAAGACAACACCAGTTGAGGAGAAAGCCAGCTTTAAGAATTTACTTGTACTTTTTTTAAAAGTTAATATACTTTATTCGCTGCTCACAATGCAGGCTCCTCTACAGTGGGGAGACCAAAAGCAGGTTGGGTGATCATTTTGATGAATATCTCCGTTCAGTCCGCAAGCGTGACCCTGCACTTCCAGTCGCTTGCCACTTTAATTCTCCATCCTACTCCCACTCTAACCTCTCTGTCCTGGGCCTCCTAATGAAACTCAAGGAATGGCACTTCATCTTTCGATTCGGCACTTTACACCCTTCCGGACTCAACATCGAGTTCAACAACTACAGATCATAAGCCACCACTCCCATTTTATCAGAGAGCAGATGCTGGTAATGGTTCTGCTGTAACCGTTTATCCCTCTTCTGAACCCATCTTTTGTTTTTATACTTGTCCCATTACCACCCCCTTTTGCCTTTCACCATCATCCCTTTTGCAATTTAAATCACTCCTGCCCTCCACCCTATCACAGATTCCCTTTTGTTCTGTCCTCCCTCCTTCTTCCCTGGCTCTGCACTTGCTTAAAAACTGTTAAATTGCTAACTTCTTCCAATTCTGACGAAGGGTCATCGACCTGAAACGTTAACTCTGTTTCTCTCTCCACAGATGCTGCCTGACCTGCTGAATGATTCCAGCATTTTTTGTTTTTATTTCAGATTGTCAGCATCCACAGCATTTTGTGTGCATTTAAGATGTTCTCAACTGGGCCACAAACTTCCTGGCAATTTTTAAAAACAGTTAATCTTTCAACCTTTTCAGGAAAACCACAGCTCACTCAGCTGTTCTGCAACATTAACACGGACCTACTGCCAGGAAACTGGGAGTAGGTCCGTGTGGAGCTTGGTCCATGACTTTGAGTAGCTCTGGTCAAACTTCCAGAGGCACCACATGAGCAAGCTCCATGTCACTTGTATTAGACCTTACAGCTAACCCCCAAAGCTAACTCACCACACTCCAGGGATCAAATTGTTCTGCATGTCTCAGCTACTCATTGCATCAACTCCCCGAGCTAAGCCAGCTATGGTGCCAAAAGTTTGAATTTTGTTTAAATAGCCTGAAAGGCTCCTTCGTTTTATCACAGTTTCTGTTACAGTGCAACAATCGGGTCATTTTGCCAATCTGTAATATTAAGTAAAGGTCATGGACCCATCTTCAGGGAGGCACATATATCTCGGAGACTGCTTAATATGTAAATTGGATGGAAATGATATGAATACTGCAGAGAACTGCGTCACTGTTATCAAAATCAAGGTTAAAATCTTGAACTTGCGAAACATAGACTTGGCACAAATGAATATTCAAATAATAAATATTAGGGCACTCCTGTTCTTGCAATTGTTTCTGTCTGTATCGACAGTGACCAGAATCATTGCTATTAGCAGCAGGAGCGATGTCAAGATTCGATGGGCCCAGCATAGTCCATTAGCAGCCAGAATTGGGTGGGAGAAAATTGCAGATTTCCGGACAGGGACGGGGGTAGTGAGGAGCAGCAAGGGATTGAGGGGATTAAGTCTGCACGGATATTGTCAGCAAACACTGACATGTCGATTGGTCCCCAAATCCCTGATCGTCAACAAGAAACACCAGTAGTTGGCACATATGCATCACCATCATTCATGTCAATGTTGATGTGATTACAAAACAAGCAATTTTTGCACATGCTGTATAAACATGGATAACCTTGAAGTAACTCCAAGGTTGATAATCTCATCTCAGGGTGATTGCACATGCAAAAACATTGAAACCTATGGTGATACCATCATCATCATCATCATCATAGGCAGTCCCTCGGAATCGAGGAAGACTTGCTTCCACTCTTAGCATGAGTTCTTAGGTGGCTGTACAGTCCAATACGAGAACCACAGTCTCTGTCACAGGTGGGACAGATAGTCGTTGGGGGAAAGGGTGGGCAGGGAGCCTGGCTTGCTGCACGCTCCTTCCGCTGCCTGCGCTTGATTTCTGCGTGCTCTCGGTGACGATACTCGAGGAGCTCAGCATCCTCCCGAATGCACTCCCTCCACTGAGGGCGATCTGTGGCCAGGGACTCCCAGGTGTCAGTGGGGATGTTGCACTTTATCAGGGAGGCTTTGAGGGTGTCCTTGTAACGTTTCCTCTGCCTGCCTTTGGCCACTGCATTGTAGTCACTCCTATCTATATGATCATTTGTTTATGTACCATGCCTTTGTCAACAAGAACCATTTCCACATCTAGCCACCTTTCACTGTGAAAATCTGCCAATTTCTACTTCTCAAATTTGTAGAATCTAAAGCCCCCCTTTTTCTCAATAGCTCTATTATTTACTAAATATGAATTTAGAGGAGCATTTCTGATGGGCCTTTATCCCTGAAGTGAACACTGGGGAGAAAATCAATCAGACAGAATGAAATAATCCTCTGAAGCCATGGCTCTGCCCAGGCTGGATTTGTGTTTGTTCTTGCCACTTGATTGGCAGTGCCAAGTACAGCTCCCTGAAACTTGTGGAGAGCCAATCACTGTCCCTTAAACCACTTCAGTACACATGCAAACACATTCCACATCATTTGGTTACTATCAAGTATCAAGAGGCACAAAATACTGCGAAGATATAAATATGAAACCATGAAATTAAAAGAAACGATTTCCAGTTGGGTAAAGGATTATGGAGACCACAGGAAACACTATAGAAGGGAGCTGGAAGATCACAAGAGATACAAGTGTCTGTTGTTTGGAAAACATATTAAAGCTGTGGCTCTCTTTTTTAGGCTAGTGTACATTTATTAATGAAACTGTGGATATTATTTCCCAGATAACATTTTCTCAGCTGGAGCTGGGGTCTTTGCTCAGGTTAGAATTCTTCAGCAATCTGGTTAATAAGACAACTTTTTATTTTACACAAAGAGCAAAAACAATATTCACACAGTCACTTGAATGAATGCTATTTCCATCCAGTTCGTAAGATTTCCAATAACAGGGATATTAGTCAAGATGAACTGCTTTATTCACAAATATCCCAATTCGGATCACTTTTGGATTCATTGCATGCTTGTAAGTTATTTGGAAGTGTCTATTCAACAACTTGTATTTATATAGCACCGTTAATGTTCAGGAGCTTCACAGGAGTATTAGGAGATTAAAAATTTGACACCGAGCCACATAGGAGAAATTAGGACAGGTGAGGATGGTTTTAAGGAGCATCTTGAAGGAGGAAAGAGAGATAGAAGTTTAGGCGGGGAATTCCACAACTCAGGGCTAGGCAACAGAAGGCACGGCCACCAATGGTTGAGCGATTATAATCAGGGAAGCACAAGAGGGCAGGATTAGAGGAGCATCTCAAGGGGGTCGTGGGGCTGGAGGAGATTACAGAGATAGGGAGGGGTGAGGCCATGGAGGGATTTGAAAACAAGGATGACAATTTTGAAATCGAGGCATTGCTTAAGCGGAAGCGAGCACAGGTCAGAATATTCCTTGCATAATATTTTTTTTAAATTTTGCACCAGAAATAAAGAGCCCTTCTGTGCAAGCATAATGTAATTTTCCCAATTCCACCAATGCACGGATAAGCAAACTCCTTTATCCACAGCATCAGTTTCCACAGGTAAGCTGATGGCACCCAGCTCTACCTCACTACCATTTCTCTCAACCACTCCATGGTCTCTAAATTGTCAGACTGCTTGTCCGTCATCCAGTTCTGGATGAGCAGAAATTTTCTCCAATTAAATTTTGTGAAGACCAAAGCCATGTTTTCCATCCCCGCCACAAACTCCGTTCCCTAGCCACTGACTCCATCCCTCTCCCCAACTTCTGTCTGAGGCTGAACCAGACTGTTCACAACCTTGGTGTCATATTTGACCCTGAAATGAGCTTTCGCCCACATATCCGCAGCATGACCAAAACCACGTATTTCCACCTCCGTAACATCGCCCGTCTCGTCTCTGCCCTTGCCTCACTTCATCCACTGCTGAAGCCCTCAACCATGCCTTTGTTACCTCTAGGCTTGACTATTCCAACGCACTCTTGACTGGCCTCCGACATTCTACTCGACGTAAACTAAAGGTGATCCAAAACTCGGCTGCCCGTGTCCTAACTCACACCAAGTCCTGCTCAACCATCGCCCCTTTGCTCGCTGATCTAAATTGGCTCCCGTTAAGCAATGTCTGTATTTCAAAATTCTCACCCTTGTTTTCAAATCCCTCTATGGCCTCACCCCTCTCTATCTCTGTAATCTCCTTCAGCTCCACAATCCCTGCGAGATGTCTGCGCTCCTTTAATTCTGCCCTCGAGTATCCATCAACATTGGTGGCCATGCCTTCTGTTGCCTAGGCCCTAAGCTCTGGAATTTCCTGCCTAAACTTCTCCGCTTCTATTTTTCTCTTTCCTCGTTCAAGACACCTCTTAAAACCAACCTCTTTGACCAAGCCCGCCCTAATTTCTCCCTATGTGACTCGTGTCAAATTTTTTCTCTCATAATATTCCTGTGAAGCGCCTTGGGATGTTGACTACAAGTTTCCATTGTTGTTATGCAGTGTCCAGTCATACTGCTTTACAACTAGAACCAAAGGATTGAAGGTTTCGGTGGATTTTTTTCTGATCTGTAATAAAACTGTTTTGCTCATTACATTTTCCTTGTGGCTTAACTAGAGGGTGGGAAGTAGGACATCAAGTGGTTGAGTGTTTGTGGTTAGGGTTACTTCAGCAACTTCCTTCTCTGCTAAAGGCGATGAATCCTTGCTGATGTACAGTTCTGCAGATGCTGACTGTCCTCTGGTATCTTACTGTTGAGGTGTGAGCCTTGACTCGGAGATCTGCTAGGTTATTCAAAGGCAGGGGCTTTAACAGATGAGGTGCAGGAACCCTGGCCAAGTTTCATCCAATGCAGGGATGCTGAGGTCAATTGTAGTGCCCCTAGTGCTGCCCTCGATGAGAGTAGTTAGCTAAGCATAGATTTGGAATGGTAACTGGAACATACGAGGCCTACATGGCTCAGCTGCTCACCAGATAAACTTGTTGATCATCCAACTAATTCCCTCTACAGACGATATAGAATACCATATAAAAAAGCAAGCTACACAAAGCATTTAGATTCCAGAGGCTATGTTGCCTTTTTTTCTATTAGCAATGGATTCCAGGACTGATCCATTCACTTTTAAACTACATATTTTAAGCACAGAATCTTGGAAAGCACAGAGACGATCTCACAATTCAAAGAATAGACAGTTGAAAGTTGGGCTTTTTGTCAGACAATATGAGCTTCCTTCTCGTCACGGTGATTGAGCAAAAATATTGTTCTGTTATATGCCCATAATCCCATTGGGTTCAAATGCAAGCATAGAGAATAATTGCTGTTGAAAATGTTCCTAAAAACAGTTAGCATACTTCGTGGAGTATGTCTGATTCATTTTGTACATTCATCATTTTAAAACCAACCAAAATATAAGCCTCTCTCTCCTTCCCTCATATGATACAAGAGTACAACTTTACTGATGCAAGTTAGAACCATACTGTAACTATTTTAGGAGATCCACCGATTTAGGATTGGCACAATAGCAATTCAGAATTTGGACTGAATTAAATAAAAAATAAATACAAGCTTTATTAACTGACATACAGATACTTAAAAGCAGAATACATTCAATAAATAACAAAATTAAGTTAAACTGCAACTAACAGTGATCTTGATTAATAATAATAAAACCCACTAATACGTTTAAATAACCAAATTACAAATCACATAATACATATGTCCTCATCAAAAAAGACAATGTTAAATGTCACCAGTCTCCAATCCAAAGCCCATATTTCAGAATTTCAAATGAGATGCCTGTGTTTCCATAGTGATATGTATGACTGCATGATGGAGACACTGAGCCGATATTATTTAAAGCTTTTTTTTTTCTAAAATAAATACAGGTTTTGATTTAAATCCCATTTTAATATTCATCCGGAGACTATGGCATTTGTTAATGTTACCCCCAGCAAGCTTGCTCCATGTTCTTGCCTAGGGGAGACAGAAATATTTACCAGGTTAGCATATTTTACTTGAAGGGAAAGGAACAAATTTTGCTGGTGTACTCGAGCAACAAATGAATAGTGCTCGAGGCAGGATAGACTTGAGCTATCATTTGTAACAGAAGACAATTGGAGACCAGCCAAGCATCAGAAAGCATTTTTTTTTAAAGTCCAAATCTTTAGGGTTCAAAATCTCAGCATGACTTCAAAAATGAGACATCAACATAAATATTTTTGCGGGGGGATGAAGGTGAGTTATTTTGTCTTGGTCTCCCCAGGCTGCGAAGTGGGCTAGACAGCCAATAGCCACACCTCTATCAATCCTGTCTTCTAATTGGTTACCAAGAGATCTTCCTGCTGGAAAGGCCTGTTGATGCAGTAAAACCGAGTACAAAGAGAGAGTGCAATTTTTTTGTTCAACTGAGAGCATTATCAATTCCTTGGCAGCTGATTGTGATCAGGAGAGGACACATTCAATACAAATTCATTAAGCTTAAGTATATTAACTTTGTAAGTCCTGGACTTAGCAAGTGTCTATCATGCTTTAAAGCATCAAAAATATACACTAAAAAGATAGTTATTTCCAAAGGGTTTTTCTAACTTTGACATCCTGGCCTTTCTCCAAGTGAGGATTTACAGCAGTTGATCGACAGAAACTTCTCTCGCCAATTAGCTTCTAAAAGACCTCAGGATGTACCTGTTTGGGCCACTTCCTCCCACAGGAAGCAGCTCTGCAATCTCCTTAAAGGGGCAGGCGAGTTTAAACACAGCTCCATGTTAGCAAGTAAATATTTTGCTCCAGACCACTGTCGCCCCATGAGCAATGACATATGAAATAAACTGCTCTACAAAAAAATACACAATATGATTTAAAAATAAGATCATAATTATACCATTATTCCACTAAGACACAAGATAGATGTACATCTATTTGCCATCGATGCTTATTTGATAGGATGAGTCAGAAAGTCCTGATTGAAGCCAGATAATAAATCTGTAGTCTTCACCAAAACAGAAATGGCAGGATTTTCCCAGAGGATCCCCAGATCGGGGGAGATCTCGCTTATGCGGTCTAGCTGGTGTTTGTACCAATTTTCTGCTGAAGTTACAGTGGTCGATCAGGAGAAACCGAGGAGATTACTGGTGGAAGTGGTCTATTTATTTGTGTTTTCACAATTAACATTGTCAGACTCACCAATAACTAGGGGAAGATCAGGTTTTGCGTACGAAAGTCTGTAATTTCAAGTATTTTCCATTGATTGTGGTTGAATAAGCTAAAACACTAGTTAACAGCGTGTTATAATCGTGTGCATTCAATCATTGGACAGGTAAATGGAAGGCAATGGGGCTGATTTTCATGACTCTTTGTCAGAAGGTTATGAGTTCAAGCCCCACTTCAGGGGCTTGAGCACATAAATCTAGGCTGACACTCCAGTGCAGTACTGAGGGAGTGCTGCACTGTCGGAGGTAGCGTCTTTCGGATGAGATGTTAAATCAAGGTTCCGTCTGCTCTCTCAAGTGGACAGAAAAGATCCCATGGAGCTATTTCGAAGAAGAGCACGGGAGTTATCCCCGGTGTCCTGGCAAATATTTATCCCTCAATCACCATAACAAAAATAGATTATCTGGTCATTATCACATTGCTGTTTGTGAGAGCTTACTGTGCGCAATTGGCTGCTGTGTTTCCCACATTACAACAGTGACTACACTCCAAAAGTACTTCATTGGCTGTAAAGCGCTTTGGGATGTCCGGTGGTCGTGAAAGGCGCTAAACAAATGCAAGTCTTTCTTTTATTTTGAGGGAAGCCCACAGAAATCCAGGGGCAATGTAAAGGGAGTAAATATACGGTATCATAGGTCAACATTTCTACCTCTTTTTATTAACCCACTGGTGTCTTCTGATCCAAAGATCAAAGTGATTTGTTTCATGGATTAATTGAGAGGATTTGTTCTGTGTATTTGGATATAGGCATGCAAAGTGCTTTCGCGAGTTTCTGAGAGGTGTGATAAGGTTCTGTAAAAATGCAAATTTCTTACTCCCGTACTTTTGCAAGTGGTGTTTTCAGATGTAACAGTAACTACTGAACTAAACTGTTAAATAATAGCCAATGCAGATTGTTGCAGAACAATAGGGATTGGAACTCTTGAAATGCAGTCAAGAAAGAACTTAGCCATTAGTGGTATCTTGTTTGCTTGTTATCCACTGCAACCCTTAAACAGCAGTCTTGCAGTTGCTGCTGTTATAGGCATGGAGCTATTTCGAAGAAGAACACGGGAGTTATCCCCGGTGTCGTGGCAAATATTTATCCCTCAATCACCATAACAAAAGTAGATTATCTGGTGTGAAGACAAATGTAGCTCCCTTGCAGTCGGATTCAGGTGAATTTAAAATGGGGAACAAAGAAATGGCAGACCAAGTGAACAAATACTTCGGTTCTGTCTTCACGAAGGAAGACACGAACTGCCTCCCGAATGTACTAGGGGACAGTGGGTCTAGTGAGAAGGAGAAACTGAAGGATATCCGCATTAGGTGAGAAATTGTGTTAGGGGAATTGATGGGATTGAAGCCTGATAAATCCCCGGGGCCTGATAGTCTGCATCCCAGAGTACTTAAGGAAGTGGCCCTAGAAATAGTGGATGCATTGGTGATCATTTTCCAACAGTCTATCGACTCTGGATCAGTTCCTATGGACTGGAGGGTCGCTAACGTAACACCACTTTCTAAAAAAGGAGGGAGAGAGAAAACGGGGAATTATAGACCGGTTAGCCTGACATCAGTAGTGGGGAAAATGTTGGAATCAATCATTAAGGATGAAATAGCAGTGTATGTGGAAAGCAGTGACAGGATCGGTCCAAGTCAGCATGGATTTATGAAAGGGAAATCATGCTTGACAAATCTTCTGGAATTTTTTGAGGATGTAACTAGCAGAGTGGACAAGGGAGAACCAGTGGATGTGGTGTATTTGGACTTTCAAAAGGCTTTTGACAAGGTCCCACACAAGAGATTGGTGTGCAAAGTCAAAGCGCAAGGTAGTGGGGGTAATGTACTGACGTGGATAGAGAACTGGCTGGCAGACAGAAAGCAGAGAGTCGGGATAAACGGGTCCTTTTCAGAATGGCAGGCAGTGACGAGTGGAGTGCCGCAGGGCTCAGTGCCGGGACCCCAGCTATTTACAATATACATTAACGATTTGGATAAAGGAATTGAGTGTAATATCTCCAAGTTTGCAGATGACACTAAACTGGGTGGCGGTGTGAGCTATGAGGGGGATGCTAAGAGGCTACAGGGTGACTTGGACAGGTTAGGTGAGTGGGCAAATGCATGGGAGATGCAGTATAATGTGGATAAATGTGAGGTTATTCATTTTGGGGGCAAAAACACGAAGGCAAAATATCTGAATGGCGGCAGATTAGGAAAAGGGGAGATGCAACAAGGTGTCATGATTCATCAGTCATTGAAGATTGGCATGCAGATACAACAGGCGGTGAAGAAGGCAAATGGTATGTTGGCCTTCATAGCTAGGGGATTTGAGTATAGGAGCAGGGCGGTCTTACTGCAGTTATACAGGGCCATGGTGAGGCCTCACCTGGAATATTGTGTTCAATTTTGGTCTCTTAATCTGAAGAAGGACGTTCTTGCTATTGAGGGAGTGCAGCGAAGGTTCACCAGACTAATTCCAGGGATGGCTGGACTGTCATATGAGGAGAGACTGGATCAACTGGGCCTTTATTCACTGGAGTTTAGAAGGATGAAAGGGGATCTCAGAGAGAGGATTCTGACGGGACTGGACAGGTTAGATGCAGGAAGAATGTTCCCGATGTTGGGGAAGTCCAGAACCAGGGGACATAGTCTTAGCATAAGGGTAGGCCATTTAGGACTGAGACGACGAGAAACTTCTTCACTCAGGGAGTTGTCAACCTGTGGAATTCCCTGTCGCAGAGAGTTGTTGATGCCAGTTCATTGGATATATTCAAGAGGGAGTTAGATATGGCCCTTATGGCTAAGGGGATCAAGGGGTATGGAGAGAAAGCAGGAATGATCAGCCATGATCTTATTGAATGGCCGAATGGCCTACTCCTGCACCTATTTTCTATGTTTCTATGTTTCAAGTGGGGAGAAGAGAAGAGATTGTTTCACTCACAGAGCTGTCGGGATCTGGGACACAAGCTGAAAAGGTGGTGGGAGCCGATTCCATAAATCATTTTAAAAGGGATTTGAGGATGAGGACCTTACAGGGTTACCGACAAAACGCAGAGATGTGGGACTAAACACGACTGCTTTTTTAAAGAGCCAGCAAAGGCACGCCAGGTTGAATGGCCGTGCTGTGGATTTCAATGATTCTATGAAATACTATCTGTGGCAAAGCATTTCATGTTCCGAAAACCTTCTGCATAAAGACGTTTCTCTTAATTCCTCACCTCGCTCTCTATGTCATTTTAAATTTATGATCCTTTGACACTAACTCCTTGACCAGACTTCCCTATTCTTTTTCTATAATTCACTCTATTAAAAAGAAAATAATGGTTTTAAGCTCTCTCTAAAATCTCCTCTTATCCTTCTCTGCCCCAGTGGAAATAATCCCAATACTTCAAATCTTACCTCATAACTAGTTTCTCATCCTTGGTATTGTATTTTACAGTCTCTTGAACACTCTTAGTTCAACTTAAGTCTATTTATTTGGGAGATCTCAGACAGCCATGTGGAGCTTTAAGATGGCGTTCCGAAACAGACCCTCTCTCTCAATACAGCTCCCTATATGTCCGAGCTAGAGGGCGCTATACATCATCTCATTCGATGTATCATTTTGGTGAATCTTCACTATACACACCCTATTGCTTTAACGTCCTTTCTGTCATCATCATCATAGGAATCGAGGAAGACTTGCTTCCACTCTTAGCATGAGTTCTTAGTTGGCGGTACAGTCCAATACGAGAACCACAGTCTCTGTCACAGGTGGGACAGATAGTCGTTGAGGGAAAGGGTGGGCAGGGAGCCTGGTTTGCCGCATGCTCCTTCCGCTGCCTATGCTTGATTTCTGCATACTCGAGGAGCCCTCCCAAATGCACTTCCTCCAGTTAGGGCGGTCGATGGCCAAGGACTCCCAGGTGTCAGTGGGGATGTCGCACTTTATCAGGGAGGCTTTGAGGGCGTCCTTGTAATGTTTCCAATGCCCACCTTTGGCTCATTTGCCGTGGACGAGTTCCGAGTAGAGCGCTTGCTTTGGGAGTCTCGTGTCTGGCATGCAGGCTATGTGGCCTGCCCAGCGGAGCTGGTCAAGTGTGGTCAGTGCTTCAATGCTGAGGATGTTGGCCTCGATGAGGACGCTAATGTTTGTGCGTCTGTCCTTCCAGGGGATTTGCAGGATCTTGCGGAGACATCGCTGGTGGTATTTCTCCAATGACTTGAGGTGTCTACTGTACATGGTCCACGTCAGGAGGGCGGGTATTACTACGGCCCCGTAGACCATGAGCTTGTTGACAGTTTTGAGGGACTGATCTTCAAACGCTCTTTTCCTCAGGTGGCCAAAGGCTGCACTGGCGCACTGGAGGCGGTGTTGAATCTCATCATCAATGCCTGCTCTTGTTGCTAGGAGGCTCCTGAGATAGGGGAAGTGGTCCATGTTGTGCAGGGTCATGCCGTGGATCTTGATGTCTGGGGGACAGTGCTGTG
This sequence comes from Pristiophorus japonicus, assembly GCF_044704955.1. Lineage (NCBI taxonomy): Eukaryota > Metazoa > Chordata > Chondrichthyes > Pristiophoridae > Pristiophorus > Pristiophorus japonicus. The sequence continues at coordinate 44,136,510 of NC_091990.1, forward strand.
CGGCGAGGACAGGCTGGTGGAGGATCTTTGTCTTACTAATGTTTAGCATAAGGCCCATGCTTTCATATGCCTCGGTAAATACGTCGAGTATGTCCTGGAGTTCAGCCTCTGTGAGTACACAGACGCAGGCATCGTCCGCGTACTGTAGCTCGACAACAGAGGTTGGAGTGGTCTTGGACCTGGTCTGGAGACGGCGAAGGTTGAAGAGCTTCCCACTGGTTCTGTAGTTTAGCTCCACTCCAGCAGGGAGTTTATCAACTGTGACGTGGAGCATGGCAGCGAGGAAGATTGAGAAGAGGGTTGGGGCGATAATGCAGCCCTGCTTGACCCCGGTCCGGACATGAATTCTGTCATTGTAATCCATGTATAAACTGACCTAAGTTGTACACTGTGAGAACATTGACCACGAGGTGGTGAACTTGTGGGAGACACTCCTAAGCTGGACTTTCAGGTATAAAAAGGGAAGCTCCACCCACCTTCATCACTTCAGTGCTGGCTAATAAAGGTTGCTGGTCACAGAGTGACCTTCTCTCAAGTATAGCCCTCGTGTGCATTTATACTGTATAGTGAGGGCATATCATTGGTGACGAGAAACTGGGATTTATCCACATGAGCATGGCCACGAGCAGCACAGACGAGAGGTACTGTGTTGGTGATGATTGGGATGATTTTATTGAGAGACTACAGCAAAGTTTCGTCACTAAGGAATGGCTGGGACAGGATTCGGCCGACAAATGCAGGGCTCATCTCCTGAAGGTTTGTGGATCCAGGACGTACTCCCTGATGAAGGACCTTCTAGCGCCAGAGAAGCCGGTGGACAAGACTTTTGAAGAGCTCAGTAAGTTGATCGGGGAACACTTTAAACCGGCAAGCAGCATGCACATGGCGAGACACCGGTTTTACATGCACCGGCGGCGAGAAGGGCAAAGCGTTCCAGACTTCGTGGCAGACCTCCGGTGACTGGCGAGCCTATGTAAGTTCCCAGATGCATGCAGAGCGGAGATGCTGCAAGACTTTTTTTATTGAGGGCATCGGGCACGCTGGGGTTTTCAGGAAACTGATTGAGACCAAAGACTTGATCTTGGAAGCGGCAGCTCTGATAGCCCAGACATTTATCTCAGGGGAGGAAGAGACCAGAATGATGTAAGACAAAAATCTTGGTTTAAATGCAGCAAATGGCGGAGCAGGCTCGAGGGGCTAGATGGCCTACTCCTGTTCCTAATTCTTATGTTCTTATGTTCTTAAATGGACAGGGAGTCAACATTGTTAACGCAGCACACAGTTCTCCAGGCAGACAGGGGCAATTAGACATGCCCGAGCATGTAGTCGAACCCAAAGGGGGAATTCAACAGAGACAATGGCTAGCTGAATGGCGATTCATGCCATCGCAAAGGAAAATGTGGCCAGTAATGGTGCCATCAATACCTGTTAATGGTGCGCTTAATGACAGTTACAGAGACAGTCAGAGACGATCGACTGGTAATGGACCTTTTGTTTCCAACTACGGGTCATGTTGGAGGTGTGGAGGCAAACACACAGCTAGAGCTTGCAGGTATCAGCAATATACCTGCAGAAACTGCAACATCAGCGGTCACTTGGCCCGTATGTGCAGGAAGCCTGTAGCCAGATTGATGTACGAGGAGGGCGGGGACGATGTAAGCCCTACGAGGCCAAATGGACACTGGGGGAAAATCACTGGAAGTTGAAGTTCAGCGAGTTCATGTGGAGCACATATACAGTTCATATACCAGGACGCCACCGATAATGATGAAAGTGCTCTACAATGGCATCCCAGTATCAATGGAGCTAGACACAAGGGCCAGCCAGTCTCTGATGAGTATCAAACAGTTCGACATGTTGTGCGTATCCAAGGCCAGGAGGTCAAAATTATTGCCGATTGACGCACAGCTACGGACATATACAAAGGAGATCATTCTGGTGCTAGGCAGTGCCATGGTAGTCATGACCCACAAAGATTCGGAGAACAGGTTGCCACTCTGGATTGTCCCGGGGGACGGTCCTGTACTGCTGAGGAGGAGTTGTCATGAACTGGAAATGGGGCGATGTCAATGCAATTTCTTCTGTGAAGCGAATATCATGCTCACAGGTCCTGGACAAATTTGACTCACTATTTCAACCCGGCATTGGCACTTTCATGGGGGCCAAGGTAGTGATTCACATAAACCCAGATGCCAGGCCAGTACACCACAAGGCCAGAGCGGTGCCGTACGTGATGCGGGAAAAGATAGAAGGCGAATTGGACCACCTGCTGAGGGAAGGCATCATCTCGCCAGTCGAATTCAGTGACTGGGCGAGCCCGATTGTGCCGGTGCTCAAGGCGGATGGGTCGGCCAGGATATGTGGTGATTACAAGGCCACTATCAACCGGGTGTCACTTCAAGACCAGTACCTGCTACAGAGAGCAGAGGACCTCGTTGCGACGCTATCCGGTGGCAAACATTTTTCAAAATTGGACCTAACCTCAGTTTACATGACCTAGGAGCTGGCGAGTGAGTCGAAGAAGCTGACCACCATCACGACACACAAGGGGTTGTTTGAGTACAACGGATGTCCATTTGGGATTCGCTTGGCCGCCACGATATTTCAACAAAATATGGAAAGCCTGCTCCAGTCGATTCCAAGGACAGTGGTTTTTCAAGACGACATCCTCATCACGGGTCGCGATACTGAAGAACACCTCCGCAACCTGGAGGAGGTGCTACGCAGACTTGACCGGGTAGGTCTGCGACTGAAAAAGGCGAAGTGTGTTTTCCTAACTCCAGAGGTTGAATTCCTGGGGATGAGAGTAGCAGCAAACGGGATCAGACCTACTGCGCCCAAAACAAAAGCGATCCAGAGAGCACCCAGATCCGGTAACATGACAGAGCTGCATTCGTTCCTGGGGCTCCTGAACTATTTTGATAACTTTCTTCCCAAATTGAGCACACGCTGTTAGAGCCGCTACACGTGCTCCTACGCAAAGGTCGCGAATGGGTCTGGGGTGACAGCCAGCAAAGGGCTTTTGATAGAGCATGAAATTTGTTATGCTCCAACAATCTGTTAACACTATATGACCCATGTAAGAAACTCGTTTTACCGTGCGATGCGTCGTCCTATGGGGTCGGGTGTGTGTTGCAGCGTGTTAATGCCAAGGGTCAGTTACAGCCGGTAACTTATGCCTCCAGAAGTCTGTCCAGACAGAATGGGGCTATGGGATGGTAGAAAAGGAAGCGCTTGCATGTGTATATGCTTTAAAAAAAAATGCACCAGTACCTGTTTGGCAGGAAATTTGAGCTGGAGACAGATCACAAACCCCTAACGTCCCTTTTGGCCAACAACAAGGCCATAAATGCAAATGCTTTGGCCCGCATACAGAGGTGGGCACTCACGTCAGCCGCCTATGACTATACAATTCGGCACAGACCGGGCACTGAAAACTGCGGCGATGCACTTAGCAGGTTCCCACTAGCCACCACCGAGGGGGCAACCGAGCATGCTGCTGAGATGGTCATGGCTGTTGAAGCTTTCGAAAGCGAAGGCTCACCCGTGACAGCCTGTCAGATTAAAGTTTGGACAAAGAGACCCGCTGCTGTCTTTAGTCAAGAAATGTGTCCTGAATGGGGACTGGGCAGCTACGTACGGGGCATGTCCTGAGGAATTCAAACCATTTCACAGGCGCAAGGATGAACTCTCGATTCAGGCCGATTGCCTACTATGGGGAAACCGAGTAGTCATGCCCCAGATGGGCAGAGAGATGTTCATCAGAGAACTCCACAATGAGCACCCGGGCATTGTCATGATGAAGGCAATTGCCAGGTCACACGTTTGGTGGCCAGGGATAGATGCAGATCTGGAACTTTGTGTTCGCAGGTGCAACACGTGTGCCCAGCTGGGCAATGCGCCCAGGGAAGCCCCCCTTAGCCCCTAGTCCCAGCCCGCCAAGCCATGGTCACGCATCCATATGGACTACGCAGGTCCTTTCATGGGTAAAATGTTTTTGGTTGTAGTCGATGCCTACTCCAAATGGATCGAGTGTGACATTCTCAATTCAAGCACATCCTCTGCCACGGTAGAAAGTCTACGGGCAATGTTCGCCGCCCATGGTCTACCAGATGTCTTGGTCAGCGACAATGGCCCATGCTTCACAAGCATTGAATTCCAGGACTTCATGGCAGGAAATGGTATCAACCATGTCAGAACAGCACCGTTCAAGCCGGCCTCAAATGGCCAGGCGGAATGAGCAGTGCAGATAATCAAACAGAGGATGCTCAGAATCCAAGGGGGTTCCCTACAAAGCCACTTATCACGCCTCCTGTTGGCCAATAGATCCTAACCACACTCACTCACAGGGGTCCCACCCGCAGAGCTGCTAATGCAAAGGATGCTCAAAACCAGGTTATCCCTTATACACCCCACCATGAAAGAAATTGTTGAGAGCAGGCGCCAGTCACAATGTGACTACCATGACAGGAATACGAGGGCTCGATGTATTGATGTCAATGACCCTGTTTTTATCCTCAACTACGCTGCAGGGCCCAAATGGCTCACAGGCACTGTGATTGCCAAAGAGGGGAATAGGATTCTGGTAGTTAAACTTACCAATGGACAAATCTGCCGCAAACACGTGGATCAAACTAAAAGGAGGTTCAGCAACCCCATAGAAGAAGCAGAGGAAGAACACGATGTAGAGTTCACTCCACCACAGGTGACCGAACACCGGAACCAAGTGGAAGAGAGCCCAGTCACTGTGGGCAGTCCGGACAGGCCTGAGGCACCGCAAACAGCAGACACTCAGGCCAGTTCCCAACAACTGGAGCCCCAACTCAGGTGCTCTACAAGGGAGCGTAAACCACCAGAGAGACTTAACCTGTGATCCCAATAAGACTTTGGGGGGGGAGGTGATGTCATATATTTAACTGTCATTGTAACCCATGTATAAACTGACCTAAGTTGTATACTGTGAGAACATTGACCACTAGGTGGTGAACTTGCAGGGGACACTCCTCACCTGGACTTTCAGGTAAAAAAAGGGAAGCTCCACCCACCTTCATCACTTCAGTGCTGGCTAATAAAGGTTGCTGGTCACAGAGTGACCTTCTCTCAACTATGGGCCTCGTGTGCATTTATACTGTATAGTAAGGACATATCAAATTGGGTCTGTGATGGATCCGTTGGTAAGGATCATGGCTTGCATGTCGTCGTGGAGCAGGCGGAGTATGGTGACGTACTTTTGGGGGCACCCGAAACGGAGGAGGACTCTGCATCGACCCTCGCGGTTGATGGTGTCAAAGGCCTTTGTAAGGTCGAAGGCGGCCATGTATAAGGGCTGGCGCTATTCTCTGCAATTTTCCTGCAGCTGTCGCGCTGCAAAGATCATGTCCGTTGTGCCCCGGAGGGGACGAAATCCGCACTGCGACTCCAGGAGAAGCTCCTTGGCCACGGGGAGAAAACGGTTGAGGAGGACTCTCGTGACGACTTTCCCAGTGGTTGATAGCAGGGAGATTCCTCTGTCGTTGCCGCAGTCGGACTTGTCCCCTTTTTTAAAGATGGTCACGATCATTGCATCTCTAAGATCTCCCAGCATGCTCTCCTCCCTCCAGATGAGAGAGATGAGGTTGTGTATTCGCGCCACTAGTGCCTCTCCGCCATACTTCAGTGCCTCAGCAGGGATTCCATCCGCTCCCGTAGCCTTGTTGTTTATTAGCTGTCTTATGGCCTTTTCTACCCCATGCAGTGTTGGGGTCTCACTGAGGTGGTGGCGGGTAGCATGCTGCATCCTTTCTGTAATGGAGCACTGAATACTGCACACACCACTCGAACTGTGGCCGAACACAGCACTGACTACAGCAATGACTACACTTCAAAAGTACTTCAGTGGTTACAAAGTACTTTAGATATCCTAAGGTCATGAAAGGCGCTATATTAATACAAATCTTTCTTTTATACAAATTCATCACTACCTCTTTGCTCTTCTACTATATGCCCCAATGTATAAAACCCATATATGTGCATTAGTCTGTGAAAACCTAGCCTGTTTTTAATATTTGGCACATGAAGTAAGTTGGAGGGCATAGCACAAGTGTGTAATAAATCTGATAAACAAACAAGTGAGATAATCATTAATCTGCAGGCACACCCCTCTGCTAATGGCAAGTTATACAATAGTTATATTTTCCAAATTATATGTCGCAATTAAGAAAAATGTTGGTAAACCATTGAGAGACACACAGGTTAAATAAAAACCAAAAATGTTAAGTATTGAAAGCCTGATGTAAGGAGAAAATTCTTAGCAAACTCGATATACACTTCTCTAACTGCTTGATGAAACAGAAAACCTAATGAAAATGAGTGTACGGGACATGAATGAGGCAACAGTGAGGGCAGGCCAGTGCCTGCAGCTCTGAAGTGCTCGACAGAAAGAGATCACACATTGGCTGTCATTTATACTCTCTTTGCTCGGTTGGCTGAGTTCTGACAGTTCTCAGCTGGAAATTGTCTTCAGTTTGTCCCATTGTTCCTGAGAGTTGATCATGGAGAAGCGCCGACAACAACTGTGGAAAATCCACGGTGTCGACCATCATTGGTGTCCATTCATGGGGAGGGGGAGTGAGTGAGTGAGCAATATAGAACACCTTGATGACAAGAAGGGGGTGGCAGAGATGTAATTAAATTTTTGCTAATGGATAAAGTATACAGGAATATATAAAATGAAATGAGAAAAAAAGTCAGAGAAACTGCTGGATGTTATTTAAGCTTCTGTACAAATCACAGTTAATTTTTACCTTATTGCCTGAATGATTGTTGGAAATCAATTTTCATGGTTAAATGAGGAACACATTGTCCTGTATCGATTCTCCAGTAATCATCTCTTACATTGTTGCAGCTGCTCCTTTTCAATAATAGAATCATCAGAATTTTTTTTTAAATGGGTTTTTATTTCAAGGTCAACATTTTTGATTTTTTGCTCCATTTTATTCAGTAGATATACACAAAACAGTGAGGACAACCCCCTTCCTTTTATTGTGAATGAGGATGTAGTATGTGGACGCAGAGCATTGTGGTCAGAGCCACCCTTCCGAGACTGATGGCCAATCAATTAAAAACTGTACATGCAAGTCTGCTGATTCTTTTGAATATTGACCATTGTCACTAAATAAAAACATGCACAGGGATTTTGTTCATCTCTGGACAATCTGGAGTTACAATGGGCTCGTAACTATCCTTCCACATACATCTCAAGTTACTCATACATGACTCAGGATATTCTTTTGAGATTGCACCACAGTGCTCTGTGTTAGCTGGTTAGATTAAAGTGAGTTCATTCAATGGCAGTAAGACACCACGCACACAAGCAAAGTGCAGTTGTTGATGTTGATGAACAGCATGAATGCTGTTCTGAAGATACTCAGGATGATTCAATCAATTGAAGGACTCAACTGGGACCTGTCTTTCAATTGAGGACCTGATACTAAATTCTCTTCCACAGTAATAACACAGAACTAAGCTAATTCTACTCCAAAACCAGTTCTACGTTTCTCTGAAGTGAAATCCAAGTGGGAAATCAAACCATTAAAAAGTATTTCTTGAGTACACCATGTGATAAGTGTGTAACCTCTGCATCAGCTCAGTGTAACAATTTGCATTGCAAGCTTTGAAAGTCACGTCCTTGTTACTTAAATGTCATCGGTTACCAAAACATCAACACGATTCAGTTGAACAGAAAGTATGCTTCAAGTTTGTTATTGCAGTACAGGTACTACCTCCAAAATGCGAAAACCTCGGGACCGAGGCCATTCCGACCTTCGGGTTTTTCCGGATTTCGGAATAGAAATCTGAGGTCCTGAAACCGGAAAACTAATGGCCGAGTTTCGGGGTTTTGTGGATTTCAGAGACGAAATGCAACGTCCCGAATCCGGAAACCCCCGGGCCGAGTTTCGGGGTTTTCTGGATTTCGGAGACGAAATCCAACATCCCGAATCCGGAAAACCCAGGGCCGAGTTTTGGGTATTTCTGGATTTCGGATTTTCTGTAGTAAATAAGAAAAGAAAAAGCTTCACTGAAATCCAAGGTAATACAAGAATAATCTGATAGAAATATACAGAATGGTCCTTTGTCGTTCGACTTTAACCTGAAAGTTCTTCAAGTCTGGCAATCTGCAAGGAAGCGTTATTTACCAAACGGGATCCAAAATGTCGGCGAGCGGTGCTCTGGCTTCTTATGGCAGCGGTAGCGGAAGTGGGAACGACTCGGATGCGGAGTGCAGAGAGGTTCCCAGCGAGGACACCGTGACTCATCTACACACTCATGATATTGGAAAATCACTTTGCCCGCCTCAAACTCCGCGCCCAAGGTTGCTTGAAGGTGCCTGGAATGTGTACCTCGGATGACTCCTTGCTTCAGTACTCTAAAATTTGAAGTTTTGTAGCTCTGATATTCTTCATTTGATATCCTCTACCAATCTTAAAGGTCCTGAAATTCCAGCCTCCCCAGGTCCGTACGGTGTGTGTACGGATATGGAAGGCATCGCAAAAACCGGTTTTCGGCGCACAATGCGCATGCGCCAAAAAACAACTTTTCCGATCTGTCACGTTTTAGCTTGACAGATCACACACATCTCGGCAACAAGGACATTTGCATGGGCAAGATTGCAGTATTTGCCCATCTCTTGCCCAGTGAATGTCCTTCAAACATTGTGCCTGGTAAAAGCAGGCACATAGCCTACCCTTACCAGCGTAAGAGTTTTAAAACATAGAAAAATTAAATTTAAAACCACATTTTTCTGTTAGAAACCCTGCCCGTTAAAGTAAGTTTATTTTAAATGCTAATTACAAAACTTTTAAAAAAAAATCTTTCATTTAAATTAATGTTAAATGTGATTTTTTTTCCCGATTTTTTATTTGTGTTTGGGTGTTTGGGGAGGGACGGGGGGGGAGATGTTTCTCATTCATAATTATGAGACCTCCTACTTACAGCGTTCCCATTGTTAGGAATGAGAATACTTTACCTTGATTGGCTGTCCAGTGTCACGTGACTCCAGCTTCTCCCTGCGCATCTCCAAGACATGAGTGCGCTCCGATGCGCGGGGAGAGGAGGCCTCCAACCGGGATCGCTGGAGGGCGCAGCCTCAAAAGATAGGTGCGGATCATTTTTACTATTTTCTGGCGAGCGCCTCGAGTTGTGTTGCCCTTAACCAGATTTTTGATCTGCACCATTTCTCCTACTGTTTTCTCAAGTGCTTCATGCGCCGTTTAAAAAAAGTCCTGTTTTCAGAATATATTTCCGGACTCCTGCGATCTGCACAATATCCGGTTTTCGGAACATTCCAGTTTTTCGAACTCCGGATTTCGGATATTCTACCGGTACTTTGAGTTTGATCTCATGCAGTTATTTTATTCCCCAGAACGAAGCTATTTGTTTTAAAATCTAGTTAAATCCACACTTTAAAAAAGAATTCTCACAATATAAAATTGTTGTGGAGTTCCAATATTTTCCCTCGTTGGTCTGTTAAAATTTTGTTTCTTAAAATGACATTTTACTGGTGAGTTGAGGAAATAAATGCAGAAAAAAACATTTGAACAGATCAGCAAGTTCTGCAATTGAGAATCTGCTTCAAATCCCTTGCGCAGTAACGCATGTTGGTGTTCTAGCAGGGTGCTTAACCCAGGGAGGAAATTACCGAAATAGTTAAGGAGTCCCAGGAACGACCGCAGCTCCGTCACGTTCTGTGGTCTCAGCGCGTTCTTGATAGCCTCCGTTTTGGCGCCAGTGGGTCTGATGCCGTCTGCTGCGGTTCTTCTTCCCAAGAACTCGACCTCCAGCGCCAGGAAAAAACACTTCGAGCGTTTCAAGCTGAGTCCCACGTGATCCAACCGACTAAGAATCTCTTCCAGATTCTTCAAGTGCTCAAAGGTGTTCTGACCTGTAACCAGTATGTCGTCCTGGAAAACCATGGTGCGAAGAACCGACTTTAGCAGGCTCTCCATGTTCCATTAGAAGATTGTCGCGGCTGACCGAATCCCGAACGGGCATCTGTTATAGATGAACAGACCTTTGTGCGTGTTGATGCAGGTGAGGCCTTTCTAATTGTACATTAATGATTTAGACGAGGGGATTAAATGTAGTATCTCCAAATTTGCGGATGACACTAAGTTGGGTGGCAGTGTGAGCTGCGAGGAGGATGCTATGAGGCTGCAGAGTGACTTGGATAGGTTAGGTGAGTGGGCAAATGCGTGGCAGATGAAGTATAATGTGGATAAATGTGAGGTTATCCACTTTGGTGGTAAAAACAGAGAGACAGACTATTATCTGAATGGTGACAGATTAGGAAAAGGGAAGGTGCAACGAGACCTGGGTGTCATGGTACATCAGTCATTGAAGGTTGGCATGCAGGTACAGCAGGCGGTTAAGAAAGAAAATGGCATGTTGGCCTTCATAGCGAGGGGATTTGAGTACAGGGGCAGGGAGGTGTTGCTACAGTTGTACAGGGCCTTGGTGAGGCCACACCTGGAGTATTGTGTACAGTTTTGGTCTCCTAACTTGAGGAAGGACATTCTTGCTATTGAGGGAGTGCAGCGAAGATTCACCAGACTGATTCCCGGGATGGTGGGACTGACCTATCAAGAAAGACTGGATCAACTGGGCTTGTATTCACTGGAGTTTAGAAGAGTGAGAGGGGACCTCATAGAAACGTTTAAAATTCTGACGGGTTTGGACAGCTTGGATGCAGGAAGAATGTTCCCAATGTTGGGGAAGTCCAGAACCAGGGGTCACAGTCTGAGGATAAGGGGTAAGCCATTTAGGACCGAGATAAGGAGAAACTTCTTCACCCAGAGAGTGGTGAACCTGTGGAATTCTCTACCACAGGAAGTAGTTGAGGCCAATTCACTAAATATATTCAAAAGGGAGTTAGATGAAGTCCTTACTACTCAGGGGATCAAGGGGTATGGCGTGAAAGCAGGAAGTGGGTACTGAGGTTTCATGTTCAGCCATGAACTCATTGAATGGCGGTGCGAGCTGGAGGGGCTGAATGGCCTGCTCCTGCACCTATTTTCTATGTTTCTATGTTTCTAAGACTCCTCCAGCTCCTGCGTCATGTAGGCCAAGGTCAGGTCCAGCTTGGTGAATGTCTTTGGCCAGGGTCGCAAATAGGCCGTCTGCCTTGGGTAGTGGGTCGCGAAAAACGGTTTATCGTTACTTTTTAGTCCCCACAAATTCTGACCGTGCCGTCCTCTTTAAGTACCGGGACAATCGGACTGGCCCACTCGTTGAATTCCACCAGCGCGATGATGCCTTCTCGCTGCAGCCTGTCCAGCTCAATTTCCACTTTCTCACGCATCATATATGGTAGCGCCCATGCCTTGTGGTGGATGGGTTGCGTACCGGGAACCAAATGGATCTGCACTTTCGCCCCGAGAAGCTTCCAATGCCCGGCTCGAACAACGATGGAAATCTGCTCAGAACCTGGGCACATGAGGCGCGTCGACGGATGAAAGCGCTCAGATGTCGTCCCAGTTCCAGCGGATCTTTCCCAGCCAGCTTCTGCCAAACAATGTGGGGCCATCCCCTGGCACGATCCACAGCGGGAGTTCGTGAACTGCTCCATGATAGGAGACTTTGACTTCTGCACTGCCAATTACAGGGATTAGTTCCTTGGTGTAAGTCCTTAGTTTGGTGTGAATGGGGCTGAGCTTGGGCCTGTGTGCCTTGTTGCACCATAGCCTGTCGAAGGCCTTTTTATTCATTATGGACTGACTCACACCTTTGTCAGTTCCAAAGATACTGGAATGCCGTTATGTTCAACTTTCAACATTATTGGTGAACATTTTGTGGTGAATGTGTGTATCCCGTACACTTCTGCCTCCTCGGTACAAGTCCCCAATTCAGCCTGTCTCACCGTGGACCAATCTTCCTCTGCAACGTGGTGGTTTGCAGGGTTTGCAGCTCGCCTGCACATTTGCTGGAGGTGTCCCATTGTTCTGCAACCGTTGCATGCATAGTGCTTGAAGCGGCACTGATGGGCCCAATGATCACCTCTATAACGCCAACAAGGTGTTAACTGCCTCGCATTAATGATTGATGGCGGACTCTGGGTCATCAGATTTCGTGCAGCAACAGCCGGCGTGTACGTTCTGCCATGTATATTCCTGCTTGAAAATGACGTTACTTTGTTCACAGTCCTGGCCGAAACCTCTTTACTCTGCGAAATCTGTTTGGTGTTATCGCTGGTGGGCATAAATGCCTGGGCTATCGTTATGGCCTTGCTTAGATTCTGAGTTTCAACAGTCAACAGTTTGCGAAGGATTACCTCATGGCCGATGCCCAGTACAAAAATGTCTCTAAGCATTTGTTCTTGGAATATCTCAAATTCGCAATGTCCTGCGAGGCGCCTTAGTTCGGCGACATAACTCACCACATCCTGGCTCTCCGACTATTGACACGTATAGAACCAATATCTCACCATCAAAATGCTTTCCTTCGGATTTAGGTGCTCCTGGACCAGCGTACACAATTCTTCATAGGATTTCGATATTGGTTTCACCAGAGCCAGAAGTTTCTTCATGAGGCCATAGGTTGTTGCCCCACGAACAGTAAGGAGGATCGTCCTTCGTTTGGCAGTGTTCTCGTCCCCTTCCAGCACGTGGACCACAAAGTATTGGTCAAGTCTCTCCAAGAAGGCCTCCCAATCGTCTCCTTCTGAGAACTTCTCCAGGATACCAACTGTTCTTTGCATTTTCGAGCGGTTATTTGTTACCTCGTCGCCAATTAATAAACTCTTAATAAAGGATGGAACTGAGTACTGTGAACAATGAGCAAGTGTGACCTTGGCTCCTTTATTAAGACTCTAGAGTGCAGGTACCTCGTGGGTGGCCTGCTTATATACCGTGCTCCCAAGGGATGCTGGGATCCCTTGGAACTCCAACAAGTAGGCCCTCTGGTGGTGATGTAATACAGGGTGCAAGGATTTAAATATAGAACAGTTTGGACTGCCCGTTCCGCTTGACCATTGGATGTGGGCTTAAACGGCGCAGACCTGACATGCCTGATGCCATTGCGGGTCATGAACTCATTGAATTCCGAGCTGGTGAAGCATAGTCCATTGTAACTAACAAGGATGTCGGGCAAACCATGGGTGGCGAAATGGCCCGGAGACTTTCAATGGTGGCACTGGACAGACATGACGACATTATTGTACATTCAATCCAATTAGAGTAAGCGTCCACTGCTACGAGGAACATCTTTCCTAGAAAGGGGCCAGCGAAATCTACGTGGACCCTTGACCATGGCTTGGAGAGCCATGACCACAGAATCAGTGGGGCTCCCTTGGTGCATTGCTCAACTGTGAGCAAGTGTTACATTGGTGTACGCATGACTCCAATTCCGAGTCAATGCCGGGCCACCAAGCGTGCGACTTCGCGATAGCCTTCATCATGACTATGCCTGGGTGGGTACTGTGAAGGTCGCGTATAAACATTTCCCTGCCTTTTTTTGGCAAAATTACACGTTTCCCCCATAGGAGGCAGTCCGAATGGATGGACATTTCGTTCTTGCGTCGGTGGAATGGCTTAATTTCGTCTTGCAATTCCCCTGGGACTGCCGACCAGCTCCCTTTGAGGATACACCTTTTTACTAGTGATAGCATCGGGTCCTGGCTTGTCCAGGTCCTGATCTGGCGAGCCGTGCCGGGTGACCCCTCGCTCTCAAAAGCATCCATTACAAGGAGCAAGTCTGCAGGTTGCACCATTTCCACCTCAGTGCATTCTTGGAGTCCGTGGGTCTGATGCCATCCGCCGTAATCTTTCTCCTCAGAAATTCAACCTCTGGTGCCAGGAAAACACACGGAGCATTTCAACTTGAGTCCCACTCTGTCCAGTCACTTGTGAACCTCCTCCAGATTGTGCAAGTGTTCGGTGGTGTTGCGGCCAGTGATCAAGATGTCGTCTTGGAACACCACGGTGCGTGGAACTGATTTATGCAGACTCTCCATGTTCCTCTGGAAGATGGCCGCCGCTAAACGAATCCCAAAGGGGCATCTGTGGTATATGAACAGTCCTCTGTGCGTGTTGATGCACGTCAATTTTTTCTAAGGTTCAGCCAGCTCCTCTGTCATGTAAGCAGAGGTTAGATCCAGCTTGGTGAACGACTTCCCCCCTGCTAGCGTTGCAAACAGGGCATCCACTTTGGGTAGTGGGTACTAATCCTGTAACGAGACTCGGTTATCGTTACCTTGTAGTCCCCACAGATTCTGACCGTCCCATCACTCTTCAACACCGGAACAACTGGACTGGCCCACTCGTTAAATTCGACTGGCGATATGATCCCTTCTCTCGCATCATGTATGGAACCACTCGGGCCTTGTGATGAACTGGTCATGCATCAGGGACTTGATGATCTGCACTTTGGCGCCTGTGAAGTTGCCAATGCCTGGCTCAAATAACGACAATAATTTGTTTAGCACTTGGGCGCATGAGGCGTCATCCTCCGAAGACAGTGCTTTGATGTCGTCCCAGTTCCATCGGATCTTTTCTAGCCAGCTTCTGCCAAACAGTGTTGGGCCATCGCCTGGTACAATCCATAGTGGTAAAATATGCACAGCTCCATCGTACGATACCTT